>NW_012144855.1:1404551-1461833 GCF_000956105.1 Propithecus coquereli | reverse complement strand
TGAAGAATAGGGAACACTTACACACTGTTGGTGGGATTGTAAACTAGTATAGCCATTATGGTAAACAATATGAAGGTTCCTCAAAAAATGAAAGTAGAGCTATAATATGATGCAGTAGTCCCACTACAGCGTAGAAACCCAAAGAAAATAAAATCAGTATGTTGAAGAAATATCTGTCCTGCCATGTTCATTGTAGCACTATTTATAATTACCAAGATATGGAATCAACCTAACTGTCCAATCACAGGTTTTAAAAATGTGGTATAGATACACAATGGAATACTATTCAGCAATATAATGGAATGAAATCCTGTCATTTCTGACAACATGAATGAACCTGGAGGATATCATGTTAAGTGAAATAAGCCAGACACAGAAAGACAAATAACACATGATCTCACTCATATGTGGAATCTAAAAAAAAGAAGTTGATGCCACAGAAGCAAAAAATAGAACAGTGATTAACAGGGACTGGGGAGAGGAGGAAAGAGAGAAGTAGGAGGATGGGTTGGTCAATGGCTGCAAAGTTACAATTAGACAGGAGGAATAAATTTTGGTGCACAGTATGGTGACTATGGTTGCCATTAAAATATTACATATTACAAAATAGCTAAAGGAGTGAATTTTAATGTTCTCACCACAAAGAAGTGATAAATGCAAGAGGTGAGGGATGAGCTAATCTTGATTGGATCATTTACAACATAGGTATATATCAAAATATCAAATTGCACCTAAATGTGTGCAATTACAGCATGCCAATTAAAATATATAAATAAAAAATTCAGAAAAAATATATTTCTCAAATAAGGTTACCAGAAATAATAACTAATATCTTCCTAGCCAGGATGATGTATAGTGCAGCTCTTCTTAGAACTCAGTGGTAGGATGGAAAAACTTTTACTTTTTTCAGTTATACTTTTTTTTTCTGAAAACCTTGCCAGTTGCATAATTTTATGCAATAATAAAATCCCTTTTAAACTGCAATGAAGTACTATCATTTATTCTAACAACTTATATTTTTAGAAGTAAAAAAAAAACCCTGAATTTCCTTGTTCTTTCAAAACTTTTGTTAAAATTACAAACATGGAAAGACAACAGATGCAAATATTTTTAGAAATATCATTCTGAGATTTAGAGAAATTTTCTTATATAACAAACAACTGCAGGGCTAAACTTGGCCAATTTACTATTCTCATTTGCCTCTTAGACTATGAAAATGATTCTTACAATAAATACAGTGAAATGATGGATGAGGATGCTGTACTACATTAGAGAGAAAATGAATTAACCACAATAAAATTATACTCTTATATTAAGGTACATCTTTAATGAATGCTCAGTTTACAAAATCATAATGCTAATGACCTTCTTAATCAAGGGATATTTAAGTTCATAACGAGCACCATGGTTCCTATTACCCTCACAAAGAAGTGTTATTTATAATTTTGGGGGGAGTATTTGAATATTCTAGATATTTTCTGCTTGTATTGAAAGACTCTTCAGGAAGTATAATTGTTTGCAGAGTCATTAGTTTAATCATTGGGACAAAATGATTTGCTTGACTTACGTGTGAACGTTACTCCAGCCACAGGCTGCCCCTGTAATCCTCAAAGTCTTTTGCCCTTGTCACTTTCTTCAAAATTCTTTTTTCCTGGACCTTCAATAGGCTGTCTCCATCTCATCTTTCATGAGTCAAGAGTCAGCTTCTCTGTGAAGCTTCTACTAACTCTTCCACCTAAAGTAACAATTCTTGTCACTCTATTTCATTATACTATCTTAATTTTCTTCATTTTATTGATTGCTACTTATTTGTTTAGCAAGTATTTTTTTGAGTACCCAAAATGTGTTGGGCACTGTTGAAGAGGCTGAGGATAATGCAGTAGTGAAAGAAGATAAATCTCTGCTCTTACGGAAATTACATTCCGAAATCCTTTTTAGTTTACTCTTACTGTATTCCCACATGAATGTGAGCTCCATGAGAGCAGAGACTTGTATTTCTTGTATTTGTGCATTGTGAAGCCAGTTTCTAGGATTCTGTAAATCAGTAGATACTCAATTTTGCACTGCTGTATGAATGAACCCGTATTGTAAAAGAGTTTCAGAATTTCGATATGCCTCTACCTCACTGGTTAACCAGGATCTGGAGCTGTTTTTTCCCTCTGTAAAAAATACTGACTGAGGATCCTGAAAGCACCATAATATGACAGTGAATTATTCCCTGGTATATCTGGTTACTCTGCTTTTATTAGTTGAGCTTATCCAGATAGTTCTGATTTTTCTCAAACTTGTTTATGGCAACAGTGTTAGATTTTTATTGGTGTATAACAAATCTCCATAAATTTAGTCATTTAAAACAACACACATTTATTATTTTATAGTTTTAGTGGGTCAGAGTTCTGGGCACAGCTTAGCCTGATGCTGCCTTTGGAGTCTCTCACCAGGCTTGGTTAATACCTGCAATTAGGATATTAACCAGAGTTGGGTCTCATGTGAAGCCTCAGCCAGGAAAGGCATAATTCCAAATGCATGCAGTTATGGGAAGAATTCATTTCCTTGAGAATCATTGAAATGAGGGTTTTAGTTCCTAATTGGCTATTGGCTAGAGGTCAATCTTAGTTCATCACTGTTTGCCTTTCCAACACAGCAGCTACCTTCATCAAAACATGTAAGCCCAGAAAGCAGTAGTGTCTCATAGTGAGACAGAAGTCACAATTTCATGTACATTAATACATAAGTGACATCCCATCTCCTTTGTGATATTCTGTTGATTAGCAGCAAGACACTAGCTAGCCCACACTGAAGAGAAAGGAACTACACAAGGAATGAATCCCAGAAGCCTGGGATCACTGAGGGCATCATAGAGTCTGCCTGCTACAACATTTGTCCAAATGCTATTTTAATTGATTGGTTTAATTAATAATAAAAAAATAATATATGAGTGGAAAAAGAGAGTTGTTGGCAAAAAACTGTTGTATGCATTGTAAAGACATGGTAAAGTCAGTTTATTAAATAAAACATTTTTGAATTGTGTGTGGGCTAGAACACTATAAAAAACAATAACCATGTATAATTCTGTACACAGGCTTTTTAAAATGAGTGTCTAATTTCTTGTCCTACTTTTAAATATGCAAATTTAAATTATAAATTATAACTGATCCATTCTGGATATGACTTATGCAACAGAGAAAATATAGAAATTTTATCAGCTATATTCAAAAAAGCCCTGCCGTTGCATCAAAAATATGGGTAGCCCAGATGTTTTGAACAAATTGAGTTTGGTATAGATTCTAGAGAAAAAAAATAACTCATGGTATCCACATATTGAACACTAACTGGGAGCAAGTATCTGCTGATAATGTATGCTGCTCAGAGACTTATAGAAGACTTAAAGTCATTTATCAATAGTGAAAATTGGATTATAGAGCAACTCTACAAAATAGAAGAAATGGATCTAAATGAGAATATGTCACATTTACTTACAAAAATAATGGCATAAAAATCAGAGCATACAGCATTCAGAATCAGAAAGTCAAAGAAGAAATCACAGCAAACACTTGAAGAAATGCAGTTCATATTCAAAATTGCTATTTTTTTAAAAAAATCAGCAAATCCAAGAACTTCAAAAATATAAATATTTTATCTTTACCAATTTAGTGCAGCTCACAAAAATCAGCATGGATGGATTCTGAATTATTCAAAGAAACATGTGTAAAAAATAAACTTATATAAAAAGCCAAATTCTTTTGAGCAAACACGCTTTCACAATTCAATGTGAAAAACTTGAAAGAAGGCAACATAAAGACTTTTTGTCTCCTTAATGTGACATTTTTGATTCAGCCAATACATTAACTAATTCTAGATGGTTTTAAAATGTGATGCAGGCCAAAATTTTCTAGTTTTGGAAAAAATACAAGAATACGGTTCTTATAGAATCATTAGGATTTGTTAAACAAAGACTTTTATGATATATCCTTATGAACTTAATTCCTACTTTAGCCTTTGATAAATATGGGTGAAAAATATCTGAAAGTGATTCTACTATAGTAAACCCTGAACTACAAAAAATAATTAATATTGCAGAGTATTAACTGATTTTGAGCCAATTAGAGATTGCAAAAGTTTACCCGAAGACAAAACATAAGATAGGGTTGTGGTGACTCTTCTGAAAAATAAAATTATTGAAAATACAGAATTCTATTCCTTTAGTGATATATTCACTCAAGGCCCAGACTTCACCACCATGTAATATATCAATATAGCAAAATTATACTTCTACTCCATGGATATATACAAATAAAAAATAAATAGAAAAGAATAAAACAAGGGTTTGAAGAAAAAAATATACAGAATTCCTATATGTATTGATGAAAATAAGTTAAATATGAATAAACTATAAAATTGCATATAGAACCAAAAATTGCTCATGTATTACTAAAAAAAAATCATAGATGTAATTGTTATATTGAGTTACAGCCTAATGAACCAGTGATATTCTGATAAAATGTTGGAAACTCCTAAAAAATGTATTTCTTCTAAATAACTTAAAATAATTAATGTCATTAAATAAATAAGTTAAATATTAAGTTAAATTAATATATCTTAAATGCTTTTTAAAAATATATCTTTTTTATTGTTACAATTTTTTATTTTTAATTATTATGGGTACATAATAGTTGTATACCCTTTTAATCAACAGTTTTCATTATCTGAACAAGTACTTATCCAAATAGTACTAGATATGAGAACATCTACTGATGCAGCTTATAGTCAAACTAGACATCTGGCTCAGCTGGAGCCTTAATGACATTAGTGAAAACAATGCTCCTGAGATTTTCCTACTGATGGTGGTTCAGCTGTATAAAATATAAGGAAACAATACTTTTGACTGGAATAGGAATCTCCGATCTGACTCTATAATAGTGGCTAACTAAAACAGCAGTGTTAAAGTGATACTTTCATTGATCAGTGGAGAAAAGGGAAAACATATTTTTGATGTATTTCTATTTAATTTGCAGTGATTGGTTGGAATCTCAATTCACAACAAACTTAAAATACTTAATGTTTGGTATATGGTACCAAACACAGGAATGTAAACTCTATTAAACTGAAAATGGTACATTCATGTAAAACGTATTAAAAAGATGGTTGTAGTGTTCATGATTGGTTGCCTCCTTATCATTTATTCTGCTTTTGCCCTTCTGTGTGGTAGTCACAACAGGTTAGCAAGATCACATCCCTTTTGCAGGGTAGTTGATAAGGGGTGAACATGTGACCTAAGTTGATCCTAACTGAGTGAAGCTTTTAATTCAAGATTAGAAAGCAGAAGTTATCTGGCTTCTAGAAGATGTGCTGTGTAACAGTAGGGCCTGATACTATTTCAGCCAACTTATTATCATGGTCAACACCAGGCTGAAAATCAAATATACAGAGATGATGCTGGAGCAGAGAGAACTAAAGAGAAATGGAGCTTAAGATGTTACAAGGCATACCTGAGGCCAATCCTACCTGTGAGTGTTTCAGTAATAAGAATCATAGAGTCATTGTGAGAAGATCTTCTGTTCACCCAAACTTGCCCCTAGAAGAAATTAGGGATGTTTTCCTCTGCCATATGTGCTCCCACTCAAGGAGTGCTTCATGGGAAGTGGCTTCTCTGAACTTTGCAAAGGAAATGAGAGGCGTACTGGAAAGGAATGAGTCCCTCCTGTTTCAACGTCCAGAACCACCACCACCAAAGCAAGTTTGTGCCCAGTCACTGGAATGAGGGAGATGCTAAGGAAATTCAACATGGAGATAACTCTGGATCCAGCCATAGCCAATGCTTACCTAGACTTGTCTGAGCATCTGAAAAGCATGAAATATGGAGGAATCAGATAGCAGTTACCTGAAAACCCAGAAATATTTGACCAATCTGCAACTGTGCTGAGTGCTCAGATCTTCACCTGTGGGAGACACCATTGAGAGATGGAAGTGGGAAACAAGACCGAGTGTGAAGTAGACATCTGCAAGGACTCAGTGAACAGGAAGGGGAATCTCCCAAAGCTACCTGGGGACCTCTTCTCACTCATAGGCTTAAAAATTAGAGGCAATTACTGTCTTTGGGTCTCATTACCTTTAAAAGGCCAACATGTCAGAGACCCTGTGCATAAACTTGGTATTTTCTTAGACTATGAATGTGGACATATAGTGTTCTACAGTGTGAAAGATGAGTCCCTATTCTATGGTTTCCCACCAGCCTCTTTCCAAGAGGCTCTCAGGCTGATCTTCTCACTTGTTTCCTAAATGAAGGGACAAACATAGATCCTCTAACCACATGCTCACTGAAAAGCCACCTCTGAGGGATATACCCCTGAGCCTTCCCTGAGGATGAGGTCTAAGACCAACAGATAGCTATTAATTAAGATGATGAATACATTGACAAGATTAACATAAGGTGATCTGAAAGAACCACATGACACCATGAAGAGTTTCCATTAACTTGAGCCCTCAATGAACAGCCAATTTAGACAATCAACTTCAACATCAATGAAAGACAGCTGATCATATCCTGTGTTTTAACTAAATTGTTTATCTAGAGTACCCAATGTACATAAAAGTCACTCAGAGATAGAACTCTCCCCTATTTTTCTAAATCTCATTGTCATAGGCCAGTTTTATAAATATATGACACTTTTTCAAGCAGACTTCTCAATGGAGACCTTACAAGCCAGAAGGATTGGGGCCCCATCTTCAGTCTTCATAAACAGAACAACTGCCAGCCTAGAATTTTGTATCCTGTAAGATTAAGTTTCATATATGAAGGAGAAATAAAGACTTTTCCAGACAAGCAAACATTGAGGGAATTTGTCAAGACCAGACCTACCCTGCAGGAAATACTCAGAACTACATTATACATGGATCAGCACAATAGAAACCCACCAGTGTAAAACCACCCAAAAGCTGAAACTCAGAGTCCTTATAAAACAATATCACAAGAAGATAAGCAAAGCAATAAGATACTAACCAGCATGATGAACACAACAGCATCCCACATATCAATTTTCTCAAACAATGTGAACGGTCTGCATGCCCCACTCAGGAGACATAAGTGGGCTGAATGGATGAAAAAATACAACCCAAATATCTGCTGTCTTCAGAAAACACATTTAACACACAAGGACTCATATAGACTCAGAGGGATGGAAAAAGATATTTCACACAAATGGAAACCAAAAGAAAGCAGATACAGCCATATCAGATAAAATTGACTCTAAATCCACAATGGTAAAGAAAGACAAAGATAAATGGTCATTATATAATGGTAAAGGGAACAATTCAACAAGATTACATAACAATCATAAATATTTATGCACCTAACACAGGAGCAGCCTGATTCACAAAGCATATTCTACTATATCTAAGCAAAGGGATAAACGGCAGCATCATAATTGCTGGGAACTTATATACCCCACAGACAGAAATGGACAGATCATCTAAGCAGAAAATAAATAAAGAAACACTGGACTTAAATGGGCCACTAGAACAAGTGGGCCTAACAGACATTTACAGAACATTTTACTGAAAAGCTACTGAATATGCATTCTTCTCATCAGCACATGGAACATTCTGAAAGACTGATCATGTCTTAGGCCACAAAACACATCTCAACAAATTCAAAAAAATTGAAGTCATATCATGTATTTTATTAGACCACAGTGGAATAAAACTAGAAATCAATTCCAAGAGAAACATTCAATTCTACACAATGTCATGGAAATTAAACAACTTTCTGCTGGACAATTATTGGGTCAATAATGAAATTAAGATGGAAATCAAAAGATTTCTCATACTGAACAACAAAGGGGACTCAAACTACCAAAATCTATGGGGTTCAGCCAAGGCATACCTAAGAAGAAAATTCATAGCCTTAAATATCTATATCAAAAAGACAGAAATATCACAAATTAACAGTCTAATGATACATCTCAAGGAAGTAGGAAAGGAAGAGCAAACCAAACCTAAAGCTAGTAGAAGAAAAGAAAAAACTAAAGTCATAGCAGAACTAAATGAAATGGCAAACTAAAAACAATACAAAGGATGAATGAAATAAAAAGTTGGTTCTTTGAAAAGATAAACAAAATTGATAGACCTATTGCTAGATTAACTAGGAATAGAAGACAAAGGACCCAATAAGCTCAATTGGAAACAAAAAGGGAGGTATTACAACTGATAATACAGAAATACAAAGTATCATTTGTAAATACTATGAAAATCTCTATGCACATAAACTGGAAAAAATAGAGGAAATGGACAAATTACTGAGAACACACAACCTCCCAAGACTCAATCAGGAAGAAATAGAACACTTGAATAGACCAATAACAAGCAGTGAGATTGAAACAATAATAAAATATCTTCTAACAAGAAAAGCTCCAGACCAGATGGATTCACAGCCGAATTTAGCCAGACTCACAAAGAAGAGCTGGTACCCATATGGCTGAAAATATTCCACAACATCAAGAAAGAGGGAATCTTCCCCAACTCATTCTATGAAGCCAGTATCACCTCAATACCAAAGCCAGAAAAGGACAAAACAAAAAAAGAAAACTACAGACCAATATCCCTTATGAATATGGATGCAAAAATCCTCAATAAAATAATAACAAACCAAATTCAACAGCACAACAACAAAAACAAAATCCATCATTACCAAGTGGGCTTCATCCTAGGTATGTAAAGATGGTTCAGCATGTGTAAATCAATAAATATGACTCACCACACAAACAGATGCAAAAACAAAGACCATACAATCATCTCAATACATACAGATTAAGCATCTGAACAAAATTCATTACCCTTTCATGATAAAAACTCTCAAAAAACTAGGTATAGAAGGACTATACCTCAAAATTTTAAAAACCATATATGACAAACTCAGGCAACATCATAATGAATGGGGAAAAGTTGAAACCATTGCCCCTACGTACTGGAACAAGAAAAGGGTGCCTACTGTCACCACTTTTATTCAACATAATGCTAGAAGTTCTAGCCAGAGCAATCAGGAAAGAGAAAGAAATTGGAAAAGAGGAGGTCAAACTACCGTTTTTTGCTGATGATACGACCTTGTATCTAGAAAACCCCAAAGAGTCCACCAATAGACTCCTGGAATTGATAAATAAATTCAGCAAAGTCTCAGGTTACAAAATCAATATACATAAATCAGTACCATTCCTTTACACTAATAACAATCAAGGTGAGAATCAAATTAAAGACTCACTACCATTCAAAATAGCTACAAAGGAAATAAAATACCTAGGAACGTACTTAACCAAGGAGGTGAAAGATCTCTACAAACAGATCTACCAAACACTGAGGAAAGAAATTGCAGATGACACAACAAATAGAAAAACATATCATGTTCGTGGATGGGTAGAATCATCATTGTTAAAATGTCCATATTACCCAAAGAGATTTACAGATTCAATGCAATCACTATCAAAATACCAATGTCATATTTCACAGATCTAGAGAAAATAATTCTACATTTCATTTGGAACAGAAAAGAGTCTGAATTACCAAAGCAATCTTAAGCACAAAGAACAAATCTGGAGGCATCACATTACCAGACTTCAAACTGTAGTACGAGACTATAGTAACCAAAACAGCATTATATTGGCACAAAAATAGAGACATTGACCAATGGAATTGAACAAAGAACCCAGATTTAAATCCATCCACATATAGCCAACTGATCTTTGACAAAGCAGACAACAATATACACTGGGGAAAAGAAGCACTATTCAATAAATGGTGCTGGGAAAACTGGATTGCCACATGAAGAAGAATGAAACAATCTATTTCTCTCACCACTCACAAAAATTAATTCAAGTTGGATAAAAGACTTAAATGTAAGGTATGAAACCATAAGAATTCTAGAAGAAAATGTAGGAAAAACTCTTCTAGATGTCAGCCTAGGCAAAGAATACATGACTAAGATCCTATTGGTAATCAGAGCAACAGCAAAAATATATAAATGGGACTTTTGTATAAATTAAAAAGCTTCTGCACAGCTAAGGAAATAATCAACAGAGCAAACAGACAAACTACAGAATGGGAGAAAAAAATTCTCAAGCTATACATTTGATAAAAGCCTGATATCCAGAATCTAGAAAGAACTCCTACAAACCAGCAAGAAGACAACAAAGAACCCCTTAAAAGTGGGCAAAAGGTGTTAACAGAAGCTTTTTAAAAGAAAATGGACAAATGGCCAATAAACATATGAAAAAATGCTCAGCATCACTAATCATCAGGGCAATGCAAATTAAAATCACAATGAGATATCACCTTACCCCTATTTGAATGGCTTTTATTAAAAAGTCCAAAAAACATTAGATGCTGATGTGGATGCAGAGAGAATGGAACCTTTATACACTGTTGGTAGGACTGCAAATTAGTGCAACCTCTATGGAAAACAGTATGGAGATTCCTCAAAGAACTGAAAGTTGACCTACCAATCTAACAATCCCACTACTGGGTATCTACCCAAAGGAAAAGAAGTCATTTTATCAAAAAGACACCTGCACTTAAATGTTTATTGCAGCACAATTCACAGTTGCAAAGATGTGGAATTAACCCAAGTGCCCATCGAATCATGATTAGATTAACAAAATGTGGTATATGTATACCATGGAGTACTACTCAGCCATAAAAAAGATAAATTAAGACCTTTTGCAATCATTTGGATGGAACTGGAGACCAGTTTAGACACTAAGCAAAGTATCTAAAGAATGGAAAAACAAACACCATGTATACTCATTATTAAATTGGAACTAATTGATGAGCACACATGTGCACAGAAGGAAGTAAAACTCAGTGGAAATCAAGCAGGGCAAGGGGAGAGGAGGAATGGGAAAAATCCTATCTAATGGGTACAATGAGCACTATTTTGGTGATGAGCACACTTATAGCCCTGACTTAAGCATTCCAAAAGTGATCCATGTAACCAAAAACATTTGTACCCCTGAATATTTTGAAATTAAAAAAAGGAAAAAAGAAATAAAATAAAATAATTAACTCCTATCTGGAAAAAAAAGTATTAAAGCATGTATAAAACAATGTAAGTTGTATTTTCTGTTATTTGCAAAAAAAAAAAAAAAAAATCATCATATAGTAAACAAGTCTTCAAGACACTGAAAGAACCTTACGAGGGTTGAGGATCAGCATCCAGAATTTTCCCAAGTGACTTTAAAGATGAGAAGCTAGCTGGGTGTCCCGAGCTGTGAAGGCTGCTTTCAAGTGAACACCATCGCCAAGCAGTGTCTCGTAATGACAGTGTTGACAGAACCTTATCTCTGGCAGTGTTGCTACAATTTAAAGGTGATTGCCTTTTTATAGTTAATGGTTGATTCTGCTGGAGACATGAAGATTTTTTCACTTTAAAATAAACTACTTCTATTTGCCAATGCTATTTTCCTTCCCACTCTGGTCATCTTTGGCTAATGATATTAAATATTTATTGGAGTTACACATAAGTGGGAATTATTAGTGATTGACCACAGCTATAACCCATAAAATATTCATTACCCATCTTTAAATTATTGATTTATATTACAAATGTACAGTCTCCATAATAGAATGAAGTTCAGCTTTTTTTTCCAGTTGATAAGGATTAAGTAGAAATGTTTCACCCACATTTTTTCCATGTGTCAGCTCATATACTCTATGAGAACCTAAAGAAGTTGATACTACTATTTCTTCTTTACAGATGAGAAAGTTGAGGTACACATAGTCAAGGCACTTGCCCAAGATCACAAGGCTTGAAGGTGAAGGGCTGGAATTTGAACCAAATCCAGGCAATCTGGCTTCAGAGTCCACGTATTTAACCACTGTTGCAAGCAGCACACTATACTCATAGCCGCAGGCAAATGGATCTCTGAGGAGTAGAAGTCTGCCAATAATGCCAATGAGAAAGCAGATGGGAAGGCATTAAAAAGTACCAATTTGACTTCACAGGAAGCGATCCATCTTCAGATTTTACAAGATTGTACAGCTTCAACTGCCAACTTACATATTTTTAGTAACTGTGAATGAAAGTATAGGCAAGATTTTGCTCCAAGCCCTGGCCTGTATATCCAGGTGCCTTGGTAAATGATATGTTTCAATTTCCACTTAATTTTTTAAGACTTTTACTGGCTCTGTAAATTAAAATGAATTTGTGTTTTTCTTTAGGTATGCTTATTCTTATTATAGCATTTTATAGTTTTGCATAAATTATTTTCTCTGAAGAGTTTACCTTCAGTAAAATGCTTTCTGTTTATTATATTAATTACTGGTGGATTGATACAATTGTTTTTTATCGACTAGTAAAACTTACTGGCTATGCCGATTAGCTCAGCTTTGCAAAATTAAAAAAATTACTAGACATTCTCAGGAAAAAAGAAGCAAGATGAAGCCTGAAATAATCCCTGATGCCTCTGCCAACCTCATGGAATACATCAAATTTGACTCTAATTCTGTATATCTCTCAATTCTGACCTTTTCTACAATTTCACCAGCTTAGATAAGAATGTCATCATTTTTCTCATGGACTGCAACCGTCTCCCAATAAATCCTCCTGCCTCTTGTTTTGCCACCATTCAAATCATATTTTTCCAGCCATCAGAATGATGCCTATATACATCAATCTTCTCCTGACGGTCCCCTGCATAAAATTCTTTATTTGCTCTTTATGGCTTCTGAACAGAGTCAGTACTCTGTGGGGATAACTCACAGGGCCCTTCATGATCTGGCTCTTGTTCAGTGACCAGACTTAATCTATCACCATTCTGCATAACCATCCTTCTTTTCTGAAGTTATCTTCCAGCTAATTCAAAATACATATTCTTCCTATTATCCACCTCACTCTCCTTCTTTTTCACTGTGAATGCGTCATGTGTATGTGTGTGCATATCCAATATTGCATTGAGAATTTTATTATGATGATTGTATGTTATGGTGAAATTTGTGACTTTGAGTACTTGGGAGATCTAGGATACATATCCTGTGAAATCTCTCTTTCTGGTAAGACCATATCTGAAATAATCCTTAGTTTTCTGGGGTTCCAAATTTTTAGGAGTAAATCAACAAACTAGAGCATCAAAAAAATGAGAAGCCAAAAAAGATTACTTTTGTTGTACTCAAAATAACTCCCTATTGATAATTGAAAGCCTGTTTTATAGATAAAAGCTTAGGCTAAATCTGTGTGTTTCCCTTTTGTATAACCTGGAAGAAGTCATTAGGGACAACATGAATGTGACAGACATTTGGACTTAACAGGCTGGCTAGTGATGAAGTTTTAAGCACAGACTCTTACCTAAGAGAGAAGGCAGTGGAACCTACACAATCCCCCACATCTTTCATCATGAATATTCCTGTGTATCTAATTAATTTTTCACCTTAAAATACTATAGTTGACTACCTCAGGGCATTGATCAGGCTCCATTTGGGAGCCATCCATGATCAGTTAGAAACAAGTGAGTCTTCACCAAATTTTTGAGAAGCAGTACTGTACAACTTGTCCAATTTCTTGTTTTCTATGTGTTCGGATTGTGATCTCACAAACTGTATGTTATTTTTTCCCATCTCATGTGACTAATAGTATATATAAAAAGGTGATTAATTAAGGAAGCGAGGGAAATGTCTTCATTACATTCTAGTATGTCCTGTTGACTATTTCATTTGTCTTTAAGTAGTATTGATTCTTAATCTTTAAGTTCGGCATGTCTAAATAGGTCTTTTTTGATAGTTTGGTCACGAGCTGTTAGCTTGAATTTTCATCATTTTAAATTATTTTAGCTTTATTTTACACACCTAACTATACATGTGCTTTTGGTACTACTACATTTTGGTGAACAGCTAGTTTCTTTTCGAAAGAAGCATTTTAGAAAATAGGAAACAATGCAGAAATAAGTAAAAACCACTCACTCAAATATTTCACTCTGAGACACTTATTAATAACCATTAATTTTGGTATATGTATTTCCAGTCTGTTTTCCTTGGCATATATGTTTATTTTTAAACCTTATTGATAACATTATCTCACTTTATTTATAAGTTTATATCCCATTTTCAGTTAACATATTTTGTACATGTTATTAATAAATGCCATTAAAATATATTTATAAATATGTTTTATTAACCTACAATTATCAAGGACAGGATTTTCTGGGCAATTAAGTTTTTAAAATTTATGTCTAAGTGTTTTTTATCCAGAAGAACGGGTGGAAATTGGCTGCTCGGTAACTACCTTGGATAGAACTAACTTGGATAGAAATAATTAGAGAAAGAGAAATTTAGGAGAGAAAGCTTAAGTCAGCTCTGAACCATGCAGGATGTCTCTGATGAAATGACCAATATCTAATTTCCTCTGCTTCATTTACATGAATTTTACTCCTGTCTGTCACCTTTAAAACTCCTTTGTCATTATCCTATAGCTCCTTATTAAAAATCAAATAACTTGATCTATTTTTTAAATACTAATTATATTTCATGTTATTAAGCAGAGTTTTCTTTAACTATGAGGTCCTAAATTAAGAATAATGATTGAAAAATAAATTTCTTCTATTGTTCGATAAAATAGAGAAATCACCAGTGATTTAAAAATTGCTTCATTCTCATCTGGCTTATAGGCTGTGAAAGAAGAAGGGCTGCATAATTTATTTCCTTTATGTTAGCACCTTAGCACATGCAGGCACTTATCCAGTGGCATTTAACAAAATGCAATAATTAAAATTTACTATTCAGCTTTAAGAAACAACGGTGATATAGCACCTCTTGTATTCTCCCGGAAAGAGCTGGAATACATTCTACTAAGTGAAGTATCCCAAGAATGGAAAAACAAGCACCACATACACTCACCATCGAATTGGTATTAACTGATCAACACATAAGTGCACGTATAAGAATAACATCTATTGGATGTCGGGCAAGGGGGAGGGGGAAGGGGATAGGAGGGGACGGATATATGCACACACAAAGAGTGTGATGTGCACCATCCGAGGGATGGACACGCTTGAAGCTCAGACTTGGAGGGGAGGGGGGGCAAGGGCAACATATGTAACCTAAACATCTGTACCCCCATAATGTGCTCAAATAAAAAAAAATTATTTGTCTTTAAATATGAGATTAAAAGTGAAAGAAAAGCATAAAAGAAAAAAAGATGAGAAAAGCTAGGAAATAGTAGACAAAAATGAAAATTGGCATGTGGATGTTTTGCTGCATCTTCTTGAACATATTTCTCTTCCTTGGTTCTGCAAATGTGTGAATCCAACCAAGATGCATAAGCCAAATCAACTCAACAAACACCATTTCTCCTGAAGTAAAAATAGGCAAAATCATTCCTCCTTTAAGAATTTAACAGTTAGAAAATTTGGGGTAAAATAGGTAGTTTTACCTTATTTTTTAAATGAAAATAACATATAGTGTATTTTTAGAAAACCAACCTAATATAAATTTTTAAAATGAATCATTTTGGCTTATGAAGGTAGTTTGGAAGTAATCCGGTTTCCTAATTAACGTAATATTCATTGGGGACAAATTTGAAAAGTACAGATAATAAAATCACCTGTACTAATCACCTTGAAGGAAGCAATGTTAACATTTGTTTTATATTTTTGCCCACATATTAAGTGTCCATATGTGTTAATGAACATTAATTAGTTTCCAAATAAAACTGGGACCGTATCATACATATTTCAAATAAAATTTTGCACTTTATATATTTTGATTTTATTCTCATGGTTTTAATCATTACATAGCCTTTATGTTATTTTAAGCATACTATTAATTTGATATATTAAAGCCAAAATATACCTCTCAAATAATCTCAAATGATCTATATTTTAATTTTAATTAAAGTGTGTTATGCCTTCAAATTTTAGATATTTCAGACAATATATTCAAAAACCATTTAAGATAAATTTTATGACTATCTAACAAGTCAAGGGCTATTTTCAGCTCCTTTTCTCACCAATATTCGGTGGCAGAAACAATTTGGACATATAAGGGACAATTTGATTTTGACTGCAACATTAATTGTAAGATACGTTGGTTTAAAGAGCAAAATTTTCAGAAATTCGTATTCATTGTTAACGGTAAAAACAAGCAAAGGAACAAATCCCAACACACATGCACACCCCCCCCCTTACAAAGGAGCAGGTGTGAGCCACTTACACAGCTGTATTGAATTAATTTAAGCTGTTCAAGTGACAAGTCAATCTAACAACAACAGAGTTTTTACATGTTTAGAACTCATGTCTCTTTCCTGTAAACCAGATCTCTCAACCTTGGTACACATTAGAATTACCCAATGAGTTTCTAAACCATAGGGTAGTCTGGCTTTGCTTCATAAATTGGACTGTGGTGGAGCTTGAGCGTTGGTATGTTTGAAAAAGTACCCTGGTGATCCTTTTGTTTAGCCAGGGATAAGAAGTATTGCTTAAATGAATACTAAATTGGAAAATTTGGTTTTGAGGCTTCTTTTTTTTTTTTTTTGAGACAGAGTCTTACTGTGTTGCCCAGGCTAGAGTGAGTGCCATGGCGTCAGCCTAGCTCACAGCAACCTCAAACTCCTGGACTCAAGCGATCCTCCTGCCTCAGCCTCCCGAGTAGCTGGGACTACAGGCATGCGCCACCATGCCCGGCTAATTTTTTCTATATATTTTTAGTTGTCCAATTAATTTCTTTCTATTTTTAGTAGAGACAGGATCTCGCTCTTGCTCAGGCTGGTTTCGAACTCCTGAGCTCAAACAATCCGCCCGCCTCTGCCTCCCAGAGAGCTAGGATTACAGGCATGAGCCACTGCACCCGGTGGAGGCTTCTTTTTCAAATCAGAGAGTAAACAAAAGGAATAAGAGGAAGGCAATTAAAAACGTAAAAATATATTTTTAAGTTTTTATGTTCACTTGAGCAGATATCTTTTATGTAAAATTGAAAATAAACACAAAACATTTATCTCTGGAAATGTTTAAATTTAACCTGCATGCTTTTAAAACAATATTACATATTTGTTAATATCTGTTCTTGATTGACAGAAAACTCTAAAAAAATTCAAATAATTTTCTTTTCATATTGAAAAATAAATCTATATATTTATAATGGAGCTGGTTACCTCATAGAGTCTCATATTGTTCTACGTATGGCAAACAAAATACTCACTCGATTTTGTGGTGTTGTAAAAGTATTTCAAAATAATTATTTTAAAATTTACATTTTATATTTTTCATGAAAAGATCTTCTATTTCAAATTTGTGAACAATAGACAGAGGTGACATTAAATAATTAAATATCTCTTTTGGTTAAAATTTGATTAAATTGATGAGCTATTTTAAACTGGGTTAATTTAAATTAAATCCTTTCTTAAATCAAGGTAAAAAAAGTGTTCCAGGCTGAGTCTAAATTCATTCTGAGAAATACTGGTAAATCCCTCTATAATTAACTTATCTAAAGCAAGTTCAGAATGAAATTTGCTTTTGGGCTTCTCTACTACTGCCAAGAAAAATAGCCCCAAATCTAATTAACCAAATGTTGTTTGCCTATATTTTAGATTAAGCCTCCCACCTAACATAATTCCCTGCTTTATTTAGTCAATAGTTCTTAAGTATTAGTGTTTATAAGGAGTCATTTAGGGGTGTTGGTTAAACATTCAGATTCCTGGGCTCCAACCTAGAGATTACTGGGGATGGAGCCCAGGAATCTGCATATTTTAAGCAAACTTTTCTGTCAATTCTGATGTAAATAGTAGTGGCTCACACTTTAGGAAATGTTCATCTACTTGTCCTTATTTCCAGATGTTTTGGGAAAAAGATGCTGTGATGAATACTTCACAGGTGTTTGGAGGAAGGTTGATTTGCTGTTACTCAGTTTTTTCCCTCTTGCAGGCTCAGAGCTGTTCTTAACAAGGAGGAGCCCATCACGTGTGCTCTGTGATTTTTAGGGCAGTTCAACCTTTTCCTTTTTCCCCAAGCATTTGCACTTCTTTCCATTATTGAGGTGTTTTATTTCCAAAGGGTAAAGCCTTAAATGTGTTTCAGCACTAAAATTTAAATCAGAAATATCCATGAAAGAAATATGTCTATTTAAATCCACACTTAGGTATAAATGAATGGAATGTCTTCTAGAAAAAGAAGTAGAGTGAGAAGAAAAATGTAAAGGTACTAAGGAGGGATGTTGAGGAGTAGTAGGGCACCACAGGGATTGGGAAAATGGCTCAACAAGCAAAGTCTGCAAACATTGAAGAAACCATGCCAGTCTAACAGATTTTGCTCTGTTTCTGGTTTAGCAATCTCTACCTCTCTCTAAGTTCTTTGAGAACAATTTCTCTTTTATATTCTTTGTATTTTTCTGAAAGCTTTTTGCGTTTGACACATAAAAATCATACAACAAATACTTGTTGAGTAAGTTTAAATGATAAAGCCTCTGGGTCACTTTAAAGTCTGTTCCTCCCTCTTAGCCCACCTTCTGCCTCCTAATGATTTTATTATTGACATCTCACTACCGTTTCCTTACTTAGTGGTCTAGTTATTTCCTGCCTGGTCTTCCTGAATCTTTTTCTTCTTATATCTGTCTTCCACATCAAAAACAAGCATTCCTCCATTGCCTATAATAGTATTTTCTAAACTGTGTTCCTGGGGATACTTATTTCCAGAATATAGAATTCCATTTGAATTTGCCTATTCGAAAAAGTTTGAAAAATTGTTTCTTTTCTTTGTGATTTCTTAGAACCTTTCTATGCAGTGTACTTTCCAAGGGGATGTACTATTCACCATTCCCCATGCTTATTTAACCAAGAGTCTAACTCCGTAGAGCATTTTTTTGGCCTACAAGAACTATACATTTCTTACCATGGCACATAATCCCTTTGAAGACATTCACCACTGCCTATGTATCTGGGATCTTTTCCACCACTTTCTTCCATACATTCTTCAAACAGCAATTCTGAGCTGCTTTTAGTTTCTGAGCCATGCTATCCTTTTGTGCTTTTGTAGTCTGATTGCTCTGCCTGGAATGTCACTTGACTATAGCTGTCCCTACAACATTTATTCTTCTTTATGTCCTTACATTTTATTTCTTTTGAGAAGCCAATATTTATTATCAAGTTCATAGTATCCTTCTCTTTTCACTACATTATCATTACATTTGCTATATGTCTCATTAAAGTACACAACATAGTCTGTTTTTATGGATACTTGGTTGTTTTTCCAGAGTAAGCTTCTTGAAGCCGCCAACTATTCATCTTGGTTTCCTAAGAACTGGTTCTCATTATATGACAAATGAATGAATAAATACACAAATAAATTTTCCACTCAACTGATTTTTGATTACTAGCTAGAAATCCTGAGTTAAGTGAAGTTTGTCTTTGTACAACCTCTAAATTCCACTTGCATTCAAATTAATATATAAGAGCATAGTAGATTTGATTCCAAGTTATTCACATTATTCATTCAAGTATCTACTTGTTTTAAACCCTGTTGTCTCCTGGGCAGTGCTGGAATACCCATGGTGTTTCCCCTCGACATAGATATTCTCGTGCTGTATTTGTGAGCAGATGTGTTATTTTTAATGGGACACTGAGATAGAATACATGATTATCAATAGTTCTTCTTTCTCTTCCATAATTTAGTTTCTTTGAAAAAATCCATCTCAGAGAACTTTAAACCTCTTCATTTATTTTATTTTTCTTTAAGAAACACATATGGTAACTATGTTCTATGTTCTAAGCAATTAAAGAGATATTAACTCATCTAAATGCCATGAAAACTCTACCAGGAAGATACTCTTGTTATCCATATTTCACAGAAGAGGGAACATAAGCAAGAAGGCTGAAGTAAATTGCTAGGGGGATGCTATTAAGAAGTAAGAATAGAATTTGATTTTAAGCAATCTGGCTCCCAGGGCTTGTATTCTTAAGCACTTACCCATGCTACCTTTCATTGTGTTCTATGTTTGCAATATTTTTCAACTTTGTGTGAAAGAATCACTGAGCAATTCTTAGAAGTACATATCATTTTATTGAAATTGCTTAAATGCTCTGTGAAAAAGAGTTTATTTCTTTCAGTTTAGCTAGTTGGTAAAAAGGATATAAATCCATAAAGAAACTTAAAGGTTGTTAATAGGATAGGATTTATTTCTTTGAATGTAATGACGTAGATGTCTAATGTTGAGAAAGTAAACAGATTTTTAAATGAAAAGGGGCATTTCAAGTCAGTTATAAAATGTATATCTTTTAAAAAATTTAAATATAACTGGAATAGGTTTTATCTTAGATTTGGTGAATTTTTAAAGAGATTAAACCAATGCCAGAAACTCTTACATGAGAAAGATTGACATGGCTGTTGGACACAGACTATTTCTATGTCTAATAACTCTTTTTATTAATAATAATGAAATAATCAGGGCAATGGAGCTTCAAAAATGTAGGGTGCTATGGTTATGGGGAAGAATGGCAGAAGGTAAAACAATTGAAGGAGGGGAGAGAATTACATGTCATAAGAGGATTAAATTCTATCTGTTCATTCACCTTGTGTTCCTATTGTCTATTATAATGTTGTCTTAGTCTGTGTGTGTTGCTCATAAAGGAACACCTGATGCTGGGTAATTCATAAAGAAAAGAGGCTAATTTGGCTCACAATTCTGCAGGCTGTACAAGAAGCATGGTGCCAGCATCTACTTCTGGTGAGGGCTTTGGGGAGCTTCCAATCAAAGTGGAAGGGGAAGAGGAACCAGCGTGTGCAGATCACAGGGTGAGAGAGCAGAAGCAAGAGAGAGAGAAGGAGGTGCCAGACTCTTCAACAACCAGCTCTTGTGGGGACTAATAGAGCAAGAACTCACTCATATTACCTGCTGGAGTAATAGTGGGATGGGAAAAAAGATAAAACATTTATCAGTCTGATTCCTGCTTTCAAGGATCTCATACTCTTAGATTTTCAACCTGAGTCTATGTATTTTTTATAGCTCAATTATAAGTTTTTGTTCTTAGTGGAAATTTAGTAGACTTGTTCTGAATTATCTATTAAACTTCTTTCAATTCATCAGTGTGTTATATTCTGAACACTTTCTACCACCTTTCCCTCAGAAGGTGCCTGTTCACTTTTAGTTCTTAGTTTAGAAGTCATTTCTGCTAGGAAGTCCTCTCTGATACTTCAGGTTGAGTTTCTTGCATTTCCTTTGTGCTTTCTTTCCTAGCCTTGTGGACTATTCTCCTCCTATTGTTTAGTGCCCATTCTTTTAAATCCATGAATCCCATTCAAGGGTAAGCTGCATGAGACCAGAGGCATGTTCATCTTATTATCATTGGATCCCCATCTGTTCAACAATATTTAGTGCCTATTAGATGCCAGACACATCTCTAGGCACTGAGAATGTAGCAGTGAACAAAACATAGACTCTACTTTATTGGGCTTATGTTTAGTGGAGAGAGAAGACAACAGATAAATAAATGTGTACTATGATAGTACTAAGTGTTATGAAGACAAATAAAGAAGGGTAAGGGAATAAAGCAAGTGGACTGGAGGGAAGGCAGGGTTCTTTTGGGTAAAGCCCTCTTTGAAGTGGTGACATTTGAGTTAAGAACTAGAGGAAGGGAGAGAGGAGGCCATGGGGGTAGAATGTTCCTGGAAGAGGGGTAGTGAGTACAAAGGCCCTGAGCTGGGAGTGTGTTTAATGTCGTGAAGGAGCAACAAGGAAGCTGTTGAGGCTGGAGAGGAGTGGTGCTGGGCATGTGGGGCAGAGAGTATTAAGAGATTTAGGTCAGGAAGATTTCCAGGCGTCAGATCACATAGGATTTTTCAGGTTAAGGTACTCCTAGCACCTAGCAAACACGATTAGTGCTTCATGAGCATACATTGAATAATGTTAGATTAAGGTTGGAAGTACAAGAGCAGCATTGCCTGATTTTATATTATTAGTACTTTGGGTGGAAAACTTTGCTACATATTAGAATCATCTAGAGATTTTTTTAAAAGACTGAGTCCAGGTCGTATGACAGACACATGACATCAGAATCTATGTGTGGCATCTGTATTTTTAAAAGTTTTTTAGGTGATTTCAGACAAGTATGAGATCACTGACTTAGATTATTAATATTTTGCAAGGTGTGGCCACCAACCAGCAGCGCTGAAGATAGGTAGAAATACAAATTCTTGGCCTCATATGTATTGAATCGGAAATTCTGGCGGTGAAACTAAGCTATCTGTGTTTTAAGAATTTGTTCAGGTGCCCCATATGTGTGCTAAAATTGGAGGACCATTGTCAAAAGAATAGGCCCATATGTAGGCAAAACGGATGATGTGTTTTGTGATGTTAATTGTAGAGAGCCATGTTTCTATAATATGTGCATACTAGCAAGAATGTCTAAAGTTTAACCATTGAGAATTATCTCTTTGGATTGAAATTTTCTCTCAAAGCCTTTGTTTAATAAAATATAGTATTTTATCATAATACAGTTAATAAAAACATAGTATTTCCTATTCTTGAAAAATGCTAAAATTTTGTTTTAAGTGAAATTTTCCTCTAGGTAAAATATCAAGCCATCGTTAGTAGTACTTAATGTAAATGTGTTTATTGGAATGATTTAGCTGATTGAAGATGGGATACTTTGAATATAAGAATGGTCGAAATGAGAAAAGGTTTATAGAAAAGGATAGAGATGGGATGAAGGCACAATTTTCCTATGGTCTCAAAATCATTGGTGTTTAATAAAATTTTAATTAGCAATGAATAGCATTTAATAAAATTTAAAACTACTTAATTAGATTTCAAAATAATCTAAATATAAATTTTCCCTTATTTGGGGGGACATATTTGGGAAATGTCCTGATTCTATGTTAGCTAAGTCTGGCAATGATGATTTCAACATTTGCTAGTTTGAAATAAAGCCAATATTTGTAATAACGTACGAATAGATTTGTCCAGATGCCTTTTTAATTTTTTTAAAATGGAAGTCTTACTGTTTAGGTTTCTATCTGGCCACACTCATCAAGAGATTTCGACATGAAAAATATCATCACCATTTATCCTACTAGAGAAAGTTAAATTTTCTTCCACAGAACTCCAATATTAATATGTATATTAGAGTTTCTCTTTGCCTTCCTCTTATCTGGGAATAATAATGAATGAAAGAAAGTGAATTATATATACAGCTCAGGGGGCAATGTGCTAATTCTGGTTTTAGTGTTCTTATCAATGCAGCAGATTCATTGAGATTTAAGAATGCAGTGTGAAAATCTTTTGTTGTCCTGCTACACAAGTTTTCTCTTATATAGAAAAATCAGCTTATTTATAAAGGCTTAACCAGAGACAGTACCCAATATTGTCTACGAAGTGCAAACAATATATTTTTTGAAGCACTTGAATAATATTAGTATCCTGGCTGAGTACAGGAGGAAAATAATCTATAAAAGTAAGGATAATACAATTTTTAAAGGGAACTGTGACATGCCATAGGATTTCATTCAGCTTGCTGACAAAGGACTCCAGAAATAAGGAGAGCTTGAGATGAAGAAAACGTAAATGCACAAAGTATGTCTTGATATCTCCAGTTTGTGTCTTCATGTTGCTGATATATTTGACTGATCAAAGCCTTGCTGAGATTTGGAACCAAGCATCAAAGCTGTCTGTGGGATTTATAAATGAACAATTTTCCTCCATATCATTCAACCAAGCAATATGCTTTCTTATTTTTCCTTTATGTATATTTTTTCAAGATTAATCCATCCTCTTGCTGGAGAGGTGAACGTAAATTTGCAATATTATATTGTCCTCCTGGAAATCCTTCTTCTGACAAAACAATGTTTCTTTAAATGTCAATTTCTCTCATCTACTATTTTTGCATCAGAAGCCAACTTTAGAAAAACTAGAAAGTCTTTTTTTTTCCCTTCCCATGTTTTCTTTCAACCCACCTAGAACAATGGCATTTAATATAGCGCTACATAGTTTGCAGTCTGAAATCTGGAGTGTCCAAAAAGTAGCATAAAGCTATCAAATGTCTTTCTCCTTTGCAATTTGAATATCTTTTTAAAAATTATAT
This sequence comes from Propithecus coquereli, assembly GCF_000956105.1. Classification (NCBI taxonomy): domain Eukaryota; kingdom Metazoa; phylum Chordata; class Mammalia; order Primates; family Indriidae; genus Propithecus; species Propithecus coquereli. The sequence continues at coordinate 1,437,796 of NW_012144855.1, read as the reverse complement.
TTTCTTGCTTCCTGGCATTTATTAGAAACCATCAGTGACCTACCATGTTTGTTACTGGATCACAATAGACAAATGCAAATGTGCCTATTTCTCAATGACTCCACCAAACACAAATGCATTGTATTCCAAAAGCTAACATGAAGGTAATTTATATTTAACAAAAAATAAAATCATTGTATACCTGATTGGAATGAGAGTAAATGAATTGGTGAACAACCATATTAAGTCATAATTTGAAATTACATATCTATGCTTTCTATGAATAATCACACTACACATTCTCACATATATGGAATGCACAGAATGCAGACATGATACACCTATGCATAAACTTTTTTTCTCATTTTTTCTTTTCCATACACATCGTGGATAAAGTGTATCAGGGCTTAGTGTCTGTCATGTATTATCAAGATATTTACTAACCATTTTTAGATTTAACAAATACTTATTGAAAGTAGGATTCTAGCTGTTGTGGATATGGATAAGGTCTATGAATATAGATGAAGTGCATGCATTTATGAAGCCTATTTTCTAGTAGGTAGCATAGAAAATAACCAAGTAAGTAAATAAACAGGACAATAAGGGGTTCTTAAGTAGTAGGTAGAAAACAACAGGATAATGCATTACAGATTGATTGGGGTTGCTACTTCAGAATAAGAGATAGAGTGTATGCCTACTAAATGACAAGACATTTGAGGTGAGCCCTAAACAATGAGATTGAACCAGTGAGGGGAGTCTTGGCAGAAAAGAGAACAAGATAAGTGCAACACAAGCTATGTTCTCTAAGAGCTTATAATTTAGTTGGGCTGAAAATCAAAAGGAGGTGTTATAACATTTTACAGGTGAGAGAGATTGTATTTTAGTTGACGGGGTATCTGGCAATGCTTAAAAGGACCAGCTGAATTTCAGGTACATCTTGAAAGAGAATGAGTGTTTGACAAGTCAAAATGAGGGCAAAACAGGCATTGAAAGGTCAATGCCAAAATGTGTTAGTAAGCACAAAATTTATTTAAGAAATTTTAAGTGGTTCTGTTTTGGAAGGTATGCTGTAATACAGTACAGAGTTTCATACTTATTTTGAAAATCTGAATAATGCCACTAATGGGTTTTACTTCTTTTTTAAAAAAAACAAAAGACTTTTTTTATTTTGAAGTAGTTGTGGACTCAGGAAGTACATAGTACAGAGTTCCATGTTCCCATCCTCCATCTTCCCCCAATACTGACATCTCACATAGCTATAGCACAATAGCAAAACAAGAAAAAGTGACATTACTGTTAGCTAGAATGCAGACCTCATTCAGTTTTCACCATTTTTAAAAAACCTGCATTCATTTGTGTGTGTGTGTTTGTGTGTGTTTTCACTTTTTAACCTAAGGAATTATAGAATTGGAAGTGGGATTTAACAAGATTATTTGGCAACAGTATACAGGCAAGTTCAGCAGCAGGAAGACAAATCAAAAATTATTATAGTAGAACAGAAGAGGAATAATGATTACCTGGAAAAATGATGCCCAGCATCCCTGTTAGATACAGGGAAGGTACTTAGTGAGTACATAGGGTTTATATTTGCAAACTGTGTTTCTTCGAATATAAGAGAAAAAAAAGGCTATTCCTTTTCAGTTTGACAATGTGTCTACACAGAAATTAGAAGAATTACAACACATAGTTAGAACTCTGTGAACCTCTCAGTTCAGCACTGAACTATAAACTGCGGAAGCCCAATATAAGGAGATTGGAGGAGGAACGAGGCAATTCTTGAGGTAAACAGGGCATATCACAGAAAGATAGTATCAAGAACCCCAGGGCATAAATTGGCAATTAGAGTACTATTGTGAGAAAAGTGAAATGGCATGTGTTTCTTGCCTAACTGCAAGTAGACAGGTTATCATTGTTTCCACCTTAGTTCGCTCATAGCTAGTTGAAATTTTACAGAAATCTGCTTTTTAAATTCAAAACCGTATTAAAATCCAATAAGCCGGGAGAAAGTTCAGAAATGATTTCTTATTATTTTTCAAATAAAAATAAATGCTAAGAAAATTTTCTAAGACTGCAGTTCTCCTCTTTTATTCAATATAAGAATTGGATAACTTTATTTCCCCTATGCCTCAGAATCTCTTACAAAGGTCAGTATTTACTGGGGAGACAAATTGAGAGTTGCAGAACTTAGATATGTCATTTGCTGGCTAAGGGATTATGAGCAACTATTTAAACATTTTTGAAAACTTGATGACCTCACCAGTAATATATGAGTAGAGTCAAAGAGCCCTTTACATTCTAACACTTTCAAAAAAATCTCAGTAATCCCCACATACCTTTTCATCACTATTTATCTTCTTTATTCAGTGTTTAGTACAGTGACTGAAACACAGCAAATATTTAGTGTATGTTTTCTGAATGAATTATTTGCAGAATCTTAAGTACAAAAAAGCTTCTTTCAAGGATTTTAAGTGGCTTTTAGATTTTCATACAGTAAAATTGTTTAAGCATAAAGTCTTTGCAACTTTGCCTTTTTGTACTATATTTTTAATGTGTTTTAAAGATATATAAGTCACTTAGTCTCTTTTGAACTTAGTGTTTTTATTTGTAAATATGAGAACTGAGCTTCTAAAGTTCTACCTTTAAAACAGGGGAACTGAGCTTCTGAAGTTATACCTTTAAAAATGAATGGCATTAATTAGTGGAAAATTTATGCACATTTCATGTAGCAGTATTTCAAATTAAATTCCTCTTAGTTCCTTAATTTCTTGTATAAGTTGCAAATATACTTTTAATAAAATTTATAAAATAATAAATTTAAATTAAATTTGTCTAGGTATTTAATCATATTACTTTACACTAAATATAAATGTAATGAACTAAAAATAAGAGCTAGCATTTAGTGAATGTAATTAATAAGCATTGAGGTCTCATTATTATACCCATTTTACAGATAAGAAATCAAAGGCCATAAAGATTAAATAACCTACCCAAGGTCACACATCCAATAAAAGATGCCGTCAGGATTTGAACATAGGTATCTGGGTTCCAGAGCTGTGTCATTAATCAACACTCTACACTGTATCACTGTGTGTCACTTCCAGGACAGAGAAAAAGTCATGAGCCATATTTTTTTGAGCTAAGCAAAAAAGATGATGTTTGAACAGTTGCTTGTTAAACTACAATAGCTTAAACTCTAAAATTTTATGGACAAAGTCTCTAATTACTGCCCCTAGAATTTCTCCTCGTGCTTTAAACACAGTTTGCACTTGGGTATAGCCCAACCATGGGATGCAGAGAATCAGGAGTCTCTTTTCAATAAATGAAAAATTTTCCAAGTACTGTATAATCCACATTTACTTGCTACTTAGGAAGGTAGATTTCTGCCAAAAAGTTAGAGAAAAATAATTTATGTATTCACGAGTCTTGCGGAAAATACGAACATAATTTTCATGATTTTTTGGGTATGGACAAACTGTCTTCACAATATAAGTATAATATATAAAATGGACAGATCAAATTCCATTTATGTTGAGTCATTATATGACTTTTGTAAACAAGTCAGTCCTTAGATATTAGTATGAGCAATCCCAGTTTTTCATCTAATAAAATAGTTCTGTTTTTGGGTCTCTCTAGCTCTCTCTTTCTCTCCTCAAATAATAACTATACTATATTGACCATTTTGTTCTTATTAATATGTGTAGTTATACAGTACTGAACAGATTATGTTGAATTTGAATTTTAAGCAGTTGAAATGTCCCAATTCAACAGATAGTTTTATAGTAAAACAAAAATTTTTTTAAAGAAAGCATCTGAATATACAAAACAAAAGAATTGTCATTACACTAAAACCTTTTCTTCCCTAGAATATTAGATCCCAGATGCCGTGTATAGAGAAATAATTCCTTGATCTCTTAGTAGGTGTTCTCCAAAAGGTTTGAGAGACTGGTTAAATAGGGTTGAGCAGATTTCTTTGTTACAGAATTTACTCTCTTTAACATCTGATGTATTTAATTAAATACTGTTCAAATCTAATTTGACCATTATTGAACATTTCATGGGGATAATGTTTCATGGGACTTTCAGAATATTTATTCAGTAGTCTTCAAATAAAGCTAGACATTAGAATCACCTAGTGAGTTTTCAAAGTACATGCCTGCCAAGAGCAATCCAATCTGAAGTTGTGGAGGGCGAGAGTCTCCAAGTAGCAGGAAGCCATAATGGCTGTCTAAGGAGGTCCGCGTCCTAACTCCTGAAACCTGAGAATATGTTACATGGCAAAGGGGAATTAAGGTTACTAATTAGCTCTTAAAATAGAGAGATTATTCTGAGATATCCAAGTGGGCCCAATGTAAGGACAAAAGTCTTTAAATGTGATAGAGGGAAGAAAACAGAAAAGTTAGTGTCAGAGTGATGCATGCGAGAAAGCCTCTACCAGCCATCGCTGGCTTTGAAGATGGAAGTACAGAGCACCAGCTAAGGAGTGCAGGGGGCGTCTGGAAACCATGATAGGCAAGAAAATGGATTCTCCCCTAGGTCCTCTACAAAGGAGTACAGCCCTTCTGACATTTTGATATTAGTCCAGTGAGACTCATTTGGGACTTCTGACCTCCAGAACTATAAAATAATAAATATGTGCTGTTTTGAGCTAGTAGGTTTATGGCAATTTGTTACAGCAGCAACAGTTATTTTTAAGAGTTATGAGGTGATCCTAATGTGCAGCCAAGCTGAGAACCACTGATTTTGATGAGTAGCTGCTCATTAGAATCTCCTAAGAAGCTTTTGATAAAACTCTAATATCTGGCACACATTACCAGGGGTGCAGATTCACTTTCAAAATATTAAGTTATTTAATACCCATTACAACTTCATAAGATAGGAATCGTTATCAAAAGCATGAACATTTTCGAGGAAGCTGTCCAAATAAGTGGTAGGCTGCAAAGCCATGCAGGCTGGCTCCTATAACGACCATCGTGTTGACCTAAACTCTTGTGTATAGCCTGTTTAGTCTTATATTTAAACATCATCATTACAATTACTAGTTATTTCCTGAGTTCTCCTTTCAAAGGAAAAACAGGAAATTAGAAATGAAAGGTACCAGTAGAAATAAAAACGCTGATGGCAGTAAACTTATGATTGGGAAACTGATTCTTAGGGGTAAGAACAAAATATATAAAATCCTTCCATGTTCGAAAGTCATGAATATCTGAGTTATTTTTTTAGGGAGTGTAACTGTTACTAAATGCAGCAATGTTTAATGTTATTAGGAGTATTATTGTACTTGAGTAGAATTCAATTAATCTTAATAACTCTGATTTATCAAGAAAAATTCCTTTTGTTCTGTATACTTCATTCATGAGAAGAGGTATATATGTATCATTTCCTAATAGTAATATAAATAAATAAAAATTAATGCTGAGAGAGAATCATTAATTGAGTACTTAACAGGTGAGCTGTGAGTTTTCAGAACAATTCGATAAAATATATTACAGTGTGTACATATGTTATATACCATGTGGAAAACCTGCCTGTTTGCATATCAAACCTATTCATTTTTTTTTCTCTCAAAGGCCATTCTAAACCAGCTAAAATGTCAACACACTTTGACATTTTGGTGACATACTTAGGAGAGACACAAAGACACCAAAACAAATCTATAAAATCCAGTAGAAGATTTATTTATAAAACATTCAAATTTTAAGAGTTAGAAAGACTAAGGCAAGTAGCAAAATCAATTCCCTTGTGTTCAAGTACTTGCCATTTCTGTTCATCCACATCAAAGACTATAATCCTAGTATATGTTAAATCTTTCAAATTTCCAGCCATCCATTCCTCTGGGTGTTGTAATGAAAAGAGCACTGAACTAAAGACAAAACACTAGCTAGTCATATGACACTGGGTATAAACCATAAAACCACAGCAATTTCTCCTGATCTATAAAGTGTGTGTTACACCTGCTTTTTCTACCCCACAGGATTGTGAAACATCAAACGACAATGTTTGGGAAAGTTTTTTGAAAATAGTAAAGCATTATGTAAATAATCATTCCATGTAATAATCTGGACTACAAAAGTTACCTATCCTTGTCTAACAAGTTACTGAAAATTTTTGTCACTTCAAACAACAATTATCTTACAGTTTCTTAGGTCAGAAATTTGAGCATGGCTTAGCTAAGTCGTCTGATTCAGGGTCTCTCACAGGCTGCAGTTAAGGTGTCTGCTGTGGCTACCATTATCTCAAGGCTCAACTGGGGAAGGATCTGCTTCCAAGACCACTCACATGATTATCAGCAGGATGCAGTTCCTTGCTAGTTTCTCACTTGCTGTTGGCTGGAGGTGGTCCTCAGTTCCTTGACCCATGGCCTCTCCATCATGGTAGCTTGCTTGCTTCATCAAAATTTGCAAGCCCAGAAGGCAATAGAAAGAACACAGCAAGATAGAAGTCAAAGTTTTTTGTAATCTAACTGTGGTAATGACATCCCATCATTTTTGCCTTATTCTATTTATTACAAGCAAATTACTAAGGTCATCCTACACTCAAGGGGAGGTGACATACCATGGTATAAAATCAGGAGGGTCATCTTGAAAGCTTCTTATCACATAGACCATTCCCTACTCCCTAAACATATCCTGGGTTTGGCTCTCTCTGAGTTATTGTCTGAGGATTTCCTTCTATTTGTAAATCTCTCCTCAAACCCGGCTCAATCTTCAAGGGAAAACTGAATTAGGATCTCCTTTGGTGAATGTTTCTTTGAATCCTTCAGTTATATGGGAATCTTCCCAATGCCTAAATTCCCAAAGCATTTGGCACACATGTTATGTCACATACCATCTCCTGCTTTTTGTTATAGTATTCATAGCCTTCAGACCTATTCATTGATCAGGGCCTAAAAGGCAACTGGGTCTTAACACCTCTCTGTATTCTCACATTAGGTGAAGGATGAAATAGGCTACAAAATGAGAAACCTGTAAATAGTTATTGAACTGAATTGAGGCAGTTTTTCATGTAAAGGTTAAAATCAACTGTCTTATGATCTCCTTTCTGCTAAAGGGTTCACATGAAGCCACCAAGAATCAATCAATAATTTCAGTTCTGAAAATGTCTTGTTTCAAGGATTCCTGCTATTTTTTTGGTTTTCAAAGGACATCTGTGGTCTGCTCTTCTAATGACTTGATTTATCAAGAGAGTGAACCTGCAGAAAATAATGGAACCACTTGACCTCAACAGTAAGGTCCCAGATTTTCTGGCACCCGTGCATGATAAGTGCGTACTTTTATTCCAAGAGTTTTTCTGTGGCTACACACTTCTAGTTATTAAAATGTTCTAAAGCAGGCTTAATTTTAAGGCAATTTTTCCCTTGAGTATAAAGTTCTAATGAGAAATCTCTCATTTATATTAACTTATTTAAAAAGCCCTATTATATGGGTGATTATTTTCCTGGTGTACCCTGTTTGTGTGTAAATAGACCCATCCTCCCAAGAAATCACTCAGATGATAGCTTCGGCATAAAGGGTGTCTGGGGACCTATAAATTTATATAGGCATAGTAGAACCTGAGCCAAGAATTCTACTTCTTTGGGGTATTTATTTTTATAAAGCTGGGCCCAACAATTTTAGATTATAAAATCTTAGAAGCTAACGGAAAATTAATTCCTTTCGGTTCAAAATATTTCAAAGGTTCCCTTGGCCTTTACTCAAGAACACGTACATGGTTGGTAATCTGTTGAAAATGGTCCCCAGGAGTTTTGGTTTAAGCTCAATCTACTTTTAGTTCTCTTTACCAAACTTAATCCGAAAAAGGGTTGGAGGAGCATTTTTCAGGGCAGCTCACTATTAAGTTCTCTACAAATCCCTTCTCTAAACCATACCCCACTTTCACTTTCTACTTGTCATTGCCCTTTATTCTAGAGAGAATTTCAGAGGTGTGGACTGAATTTTTCTTTTCCTGAGGGCTTTCAGTATTTTCTGTATTGGAAATGGCCAATGTTCAAAATTAAGTTTCTGGCTAAGTAAATAGGACTTAATCCATTTATTCAGTGGTCCATGGGCTTTAAAACATCATGGGGTTTGATTTAGTGTGTTGAGTACCAAGTCACAGGAAACAGTTCATTGCATTTTATGCTATAGTGGGATGGAGGCAGGAATTGTAAATGCATGAAAAAATAAAATTGGGCAAAAATTGGGGTATACGGTTTTAGACAAGGTCTCATTGATAGTTTTCATTATATGAGTGGGTAAGTTATTATCCTTTCATTCATTTGACAGAAAAATTTTGAGCATTACTGTGAGTTTAGACTTGTTTTAGGCAATGAGGACAAGCAGTGAACAACAAAAACAAAAAGTTCCAGCTCTCATGGATCTCACATTCAGTCAGGAAATAGATAATGAATTAATAATCAAGTAGACCTACATTATGCCAGCTGGTTATAAATGCCAAGAAAAAATATTGTAAAGCAATGGAGAGTAAGACTTGGAGGTAGGGGTATGTACTATTATAGATAAGACAGCATTTGAACAGTGACCTGAAGAAAGAGATAGAGTGAGTTTACATGAGCACTTGGGTAGTGGGAAGTTCTGAAGGGAGCTGAAAGTACTTAGACACTAAGGTGGGGAACATTTGTGTGTTTATAGAACATTAAGGAATGTTGAATGGGATATGCGGAGAAGAGTGAGAAATCAAGTCTGAGAGGTTGGGGGTTTGTGTGGATCACGTTGGGACTGGTAGACCATTGTCAGGACCTTGTATTAGATCCAAATAAGGCAGTAAACCATTAAAGGTTGTAAGCAAAGAGGTAATCTGTCCTATGTTTTAAAAGAATCAATCTGCCCGTTATATGGAGAATAGACTTCCAGAGAATAGAGATGGACATAGGACGTTATAGGTGAAGTGCCAACGACGACTGCAAGACCACAGTTGGAATGGTGAAGTTGCCATTAATGTAGATGATAAGACGGTGGGAGGAAAAAGCTGTGGGCAGGGTTAGGAGGCTCAGTTTTATTCATTTTAGTGATGAGATATGTTATTAAAGAAAGTGGAGATGATATGAGTCTAAAGTTCTGGAGAGAAGTTCAGACTGAAGAAATAAGTATGGGCATCCTCAGCTTTCAGGTAATATCTAAAGACAAGGGACTGGTTGAAATCACCTAAGAAACAAGTATATAAATGGAAAGGAAATCCAAGGCCTGAACTCTGGGGTATGCTAACATTTAGACATAGTAGTTATGAAGGGCTCCATGAAATAAGAAAAATGAGACAATGTATAAAATACCTGAAAGATTTATTGAAACCCTAATATATACTAGGCACAGTGATAGGTCTGTGATTCAATGATGAAGAGAATAGTTTCCGCCCTTGAGGATTTCATAGTTTACTGGGGCTCTGATGGGGTTATATTTATAGAGAGACTTATATAGATTGTGCTCTAGCTCAGGGAAGACAAAAAAGCTGTCTCTGCCTTTGGATATCAAAAATGCTTCAGAGAAGAGTGATATGTGAGCTGGCAGAGAAATCTGGATTGAGTATTCCATGTAGATCAGGCAGTAAAGGGCATTCCAGGTGTAATATATAGCATGCACAAAGATGGAGAATTGGAAAACCTGCTGTGTAAGGAGGCAGCATTGTCACAGCATAAACACAGACATGGAGTCACAGTGAACTGGCATCTGTCACCTAGTGGCTGTGTAATTACTTTAGTTATCTTCCTTGACCCTTTGATTCCTTATTTATAAATCATGGTAATAATATCAAATAATAAGCACAAAAAGGAAAAAAGGAAAAAAAATAGGTTGGAATATTTATTATGTGCCATCCATTATGCAAAGTTTCTTAATATACATTTCTACTTAATCCTCACAATCTCATGAAGTAGGTATTATCGCCCCCATTTCACATCCAAGGAAACAGATTCACAGAGAGGCTAAATAATTTTCCCCAATTTTCCAGGTAGTTAGTAAGGTGGAGGAGGCTGGTGTGTGAGGATAGTGAAGAAAGTCAGGATTCAAGACAAGATGTCTAACTCTAAACAGTAGGCAGAAAGATGGAATGACTATTTGCTGACATTGAGGTCCAAGCTAGAGCAGTCAGAGTGGGTTTGTAGAGAAGGGGATGAATTTGGTGAAGTAGTGAGAGACCCAAGGGATTTCAGGTGAGGAGTTGCCATTGTAAAACTTATCTAGCATGAATAGTTTGCGCAGGTGGTGATTTCATTCATTAAAAAAACTGAAAGGAGCAATGAAGGATGTGGCAACATAGTAAGATTAAAGCATCTTGATGGCTTAAGATGACATATACATATCAATTGGATCAACTGAGTCCTTTGCCTGTTAGCACCATAAAATATGGTCTCTAGATTCCTGCAATTTTGACTAAGACCATAAAATTCAGAATATTTTACCCTTCAATTTACTTACAACTAAAAAGGACTCAGCTCCTGGAATTTATTTAAAAGTTGGAAATATCTCAGATTAGCTTTTAAAAGCGGTCTCTCCTTTCACCCCTGAAAGATGACGAAAGCTGTACCCAAAGGTAATTCTCTCCTATAAAAGAAGGCATGAAAATTTAAATTTGGGGGACTAGCAGGATGTAAGGAAAGATAAGCCTTTAGCAATAAAGTGATTAAAATAACTAAAATAAAAAGGTAATTTAATGTTTCTAGTGCTTGAATCTAAAATCTTTGTATAAAGCTGAGGCGTTAATGGTCAGACCTCTCCCCTGAATTCCAGGCCTAAATATCTGTCTGTTGGAAACCTCTACCTTCCAGGAACCTTGATGTATCAGAGGCACCTTAAAGTCAACATGTCCGAAACTGAACTCAGTATAGATTTTGTCAGATCTCTCTTTCTCTCCTTTAAAACAAGCCAAGTCTCAGTGAAAGGCACATCTAGGCAGTCAAAACACTTAAATTATTCCTCGACTCCTCCATTTCCCTTAACTCCTTTATTCTTCGCATCCGATCAGCCATCTAATCCAGGCTTCAGTTTTCCTGGCACATGCTCAGCTTCCCTAGTTTCCCCAGACCAGGATGAATCCCTACCCTCAGTACCCACTTTAGAGTGAGTGTCATATGAACTATCCATGAACAAGGTATGAAGTCTACATGATGTGTGTGCAGAGGACCTGTGCATGTATGTTTTGTACTTTACTCAGAAGCAAGCTGTGCCACTGTTTGAAGATAAATAGGTCGCCTGTACCTCCACGTTGTCCTTTCTATAAGCTTCTTTATGGGAAGAAGTTAAGGTGATCTTTAAAGTTAATTGGGAAAAAAAATGGAATCTTTCCAGGCTCTTGGATACTTTTCATAATACTTCTAGTTTATACAGTTTCTGAGGGATTAAGTGATATATGTGGAATGGTGATATATTGGGATATTATTGTTAATGAACAGTAATACTTGCTGTAGTCTCACAAGAGAAGCCAGGATTATGTATTTAGAAGTCTAGGTTATCATTGGTCTAGAGGAGGTCAATGGTCTTTTAGAATTTTAGAGGAAGAGAGGAAAGTCTTCCGTATAATGTGAGAGGGAAAATCAGGCACATCCTTGCTACCTTATCTTTTGTTTAAAAGGTGTAAAGTATTGGTCTGTTAATCAAATGGGTTGAAAGGAGACAGACAGAGAAGGAGAGAAAGGTCAAGGAGAGGGGAGAGATAGAGAGAAGAGAGAGAGAGGTGAGAGGAAAGGAGAGAGGAGAGATGCCTCTACCTCAGCTCTTTGTGTATGGAGAGGGAAGTAGTCTGTCACAAACAGATGAGATTCCTGAGAATGCAATACTTGAGACAGGAGGAGGTGACACATTCTGTGATTTTTGAGAATTGGTCTTTGAAGCAAAGAAGTATCCCTGGAGTGATAATCTTCATAGTGAGCACTGTGGGTCTCTGAGGAAACTGAGTATTGAGAACCGTAATTCAAGGGCTTTTGAAAAGGTCTCATGGCTTGATCTGAAACTGACCGGAGGAATGCAAGGCCAGCTATCTTGTCATCGTCCTGTCCCTTAGGCTTGGCAAAGGCCGATGACTCCAATGACCAACAAGAAGGAGCACAGAGGGAGCAGATCTTCATTTTTATGAACTGTGTAAACTTCCGTGTTCACGTCTGGTCAATAGTGGGCAGTAAAACTTAAAAATGGATGAATATTAGGTTTGTCAACTATGAAGATTGGCTGCTAGAATCTGGTTCTTATTTGACTGAAAATAATAAAAAAATGTGAGGTATTTGGCATTCTTAATGTTGTGGAGCAATTCATACTTATTACACAAAAAATTCATAATGATCAATAGTTCAGCTGAAATCAGATGTCTAGAAAAATAAATGGCTCATTTTAAATGTTGATGAGGTATTTAAAAACATGAACTCTTGAGATTTTGGTAGTACTAATTTGTTTTATAGCCTGAGGAATAGTGAATTCAAGCTTTTTGGTGCTGAAAAGTGATTAACCCTGGATATTGTCCAGGAACCAGACTGAATTCTTTCCAATTTTACTTCATTTGTGTACCTCCATAAATCAGTACCCTCAATGCGGATGAATTGCTTTTCTTAATTTATGCTCATGGCTGAAAATTCCAAGTGCTATTTCTTAAGATATCTCTTCCCATTGTGAGTCAATAGAATAGAAAATCAGTGACTAGCTTTTCCTCATCCTGAAAATGAGGCCATCTTTTCAGCTTAGTTACACAAATACATATTGAGTGTCTACTATGTGCATTCAATATCTTGGTAGGGAAGTCTAATGTAAAGATCGTGAGATTGAAATTTATAATGTCCAGTTTTATAATCTGTGGTCAATTACCCACCAGACGAGTGTCTATCAAAAAGTCACTTAATTTCACTTCCTACATTTAAGTTGTTATAGCAGTAATGCCTATCTCACAATGATATGACAAAGTAATATCTCTTTGTTATCATGCAAGACTGTCTGCTCTGTTTTCAAAGTGTAATCTTGCTTATTTGTTCAGTCTATAAAATAAGGCAAGATTATCACTCCTACCAGTCCCTATAATTGTGTGATTTTTCCAAAGAAAGAGACTTTCAAAATTCATGAAAAATATAATTTTGATAATAATTTATTCAGGATAGGTAGTTCTTTCAGTAAAAATGCGATTTAACCTATTGCATATGGGATCTATAATGATAACCAAGAGAAAATAGATGGTAGTTGTAAGTGGAGATATTAACAAGTAAATAATTTATTTAAAATTACAAAACAGACAAAAAGTAAATATGTAATAGAATTGGTTATATTTTACCCTCCACAAAGTTATGGATATTATCTTGTTTATTTATATTTTCTCAAAGGTGTATTATTTGATAAATCTTATTGAATTAAAAGAACCCTCAATTTTCAACTTATTTTTCTGAACCAGCAGTTCTGAAACATAACCTTTGGCGGGATTCAGCATCACCTGTAGTGTTTGTTAAAATACAGATTGCTGGGCTCTACCTCCAGAATTTCTGACTTAATAGGTCTGGAGGCGGGGTCTGAACATTTGCATTTCTAACAGGCTCTCAGGTGATGCTGACACTGTTGTTCTGAGGGCCATGCTTTGAGAATCAATTGTTCTCACACTTTGAGAACCAACCACATTTTGAGAAGCAAATACCAGTTTATTCACTGGTCTAAAAGGAATCACCTGGAAAGCTTTTGAAAAATACAGATTCCAGGATTTATCCTCAGAGACTCTGCTTCTGCAGGTCTTAGCTAGGGCCAAGCATCTGTGCATTTTAAAAGCTCCCAGGACATACTAAGAAGCCATATTTGGAAAGTAGTTCTCTATATAGAACTAAAGGCTCGCTGTATTTATACATACTAAGTCACGTAGGCTTTTTCTAGGATTGAAAATTCAGAAATAACAATAAAACATAATAAAACACCTAACGATAAAACATAATAAAACATCTCCCTGATGTAAAGGAAGAAAACAATAAATAGAACTTGTTTTTATTTAGGAAAATATTGGTTTGCTTGATTTCCATTAAATTTAACACAACTTGGCATTTTTATTTAATATTCATTCCCTTCTAAAGGATGATGACATTGTCTTGAGTTTTATATATCCTTAAAAGTAAGTGGAAGCCAAAATGCTAAGATTTCACATATACATTGTAATATACATAGTACTTTATAATAATTCATATGATTCTGTTATTTCTCTCTTTTAAAACTTATTAAGCAAAATTGTCACAGAAGATATTTTGTTTATTCCAAATTCATCAAAGTTATCTGCAAAACAGTCATCTAAGACATGAGAAATGAGGCAAGCGAACTCTTACATGGAACATTTTGATGATGGATTGTACTCGGTTACTCACTAAAGAGTGCCATATTTAATCATGTATCATGGCCTTGTAAACCTTTGCTGTTTATACTTCTCCATATCAAATATCTCATCTATATGCAAAGGTGATTTTGTTTTATAACCAATAGATTTGTAAACTCTACATGGCAACATCTAGAGTCAAACTTTATCTTCTATAGTGTATCTTTGGACAATAAAAATTCTAAGCCAGGATTTAGCTGTGAGCTTAGCAGATAATGAAAAAAAAAATCTAAGCTGGCTCTTCCATAACTACTTCGGTTATATAACACGGAAATGAGTAAATGTTTATTTTGGTCAATACAGCAAGCAGGTGTGGCTTGAAGATAGGCCAGGATGTGCTAAATTAAGCAAAAAATGATGTTTGTACATGACTGCTTTTCTGACCACCATGAAAATTTATATTGCACATTATGAGATCAAAGGTTTTGCACAAATTGAAGATTTGGAATCTTATTTTCTAACTAAAATATACATCCCTTTTAATTTTACACTTCATTTCACCCATTCATGCAGGATGAAGTTTGAAATGTTGTTTACAATTTCTTTAGATTTTCTTTTACAATCAAGCTTAAAAATTTCCATCACTAGTTAAGATTCTGTTCCTTGTACTACCAAGGATCTAAATTTGCCATATATTTGACATGAATATGCATAAATCATATGAAAACACTAGGAAATCTGGTTTAGGAAGCATTGAAAGACCACACCTGGCAAATAGTATGCTTTTAATAAACACTTGCTTCATGTTTATGTACTAATAATAGTGCTAAATTAGAAATTAAATACCCCTTCCAAAGGGTAACATATTTCAACATATGTATCACATACTTATAGGCCAATGGCACAGTGTCAAGTGCTGAAGTGATCCAAAGATGTAAAGACAAAATTTTTGCATTCAAAGAACTTGCCTTCTGGAAGGTAAGACAAGGATTCACAAGGAAAATCCTGATGGGACAAATACCACGGCCAAACAGACTAGGATTCAGTGCAGGCTTCATGGGGATATAATTCTTAAGTTAAAGGATGTAAGAATGTTCAGTGTAGCTGAGATGAGTGAAAGATGTATGCACCCAAAGAAGAGGCTTCTAAGAGAATATGGTGCATTTGAATAACAGCAAGTTGTTCTTTATGGAAAGAGATGGTAGGTGTTAAGTTGGACAGTGGGCAGAGAGAGACCAGAATGCCAGGGGGCTCACCTGTTTTGTATGTTAAAATAGGAGTATTTATATTGATTTCAGTTAAAACATGGATCATTTCTCTATTCACGGTGAAAAGTTATTTGCCAAGATTTTGCTGACCTTTCCTAGCTCAGCGGTTTCCTTTGCAGACGCAGACAAAATCCACACAAATGTAAATGCTGCCAAGTCACGTGCGAGGAAGCAACCACTAGGTGGCAGAACTATACCATATTCGGTCAGGACCAAAAAGCTGGTCTCTGACACCTTTCTCCTCCTCTTTGTCAGAATAGGTTGGCTGCAAACTGGCACTAGGAGTCTAGGATTGTCCAGAAGCTTTGCTGGATATTGGCCAGCAAATTAAAAGTTCTTGTGACTGCAGACAACCTGCAGCATAGCCCTGCCCTCTTTCACTCGTCCCGGTGGACGTCGGTATTTGGATGAATGCAGCATGGAAATATATCTTAAATTATTTCTTTGATTAAAAATGTAATTAAAGCTCATACATAAAGAGATACACACCATATTTTTCATATGATTAGTTCATAACCAAACTTAGCAGAGTGCAAAAATAAAACAAAATGTCAATCTAATATATATTTTTTTCCTGCCATCAACAGGGTATACCAGATGGGCTATCAATGCAGCAGAAAACACGGGGTCTAATGGTATCCTATTAGCAAACTCTTGTAATTGATTTATTTTTCTTAAGCTACCAACTGGGTTGTTGCTGTGTGTTTTGGTTATACTAACAGTAGATATATTTGATTGCTTTGCTGTTGTTCCTGTTTTAAAGAGCATGCAATCAAAGTTCAAGAAATCTACAATATTTTCAGATTTGCCAATTTAGAATGGGAAAATGTTGACAGCAGATCGAGAATACCAAATATTTCAAAGTTTCTCTTCAATATAATGTAAACGTGTTTAAATGCAGGCAGCCCCTGTGGGTTTAGTCATGGAAGATCTGCATCTTCTTTTAGTTAATGGTGTATTAATTAGCTTCATTCATTCATTAAATTCCTTAATGAAATTATTAGTTTGATTAATTGTGCCTAAGCATGTTCCTTTGGTGATATAGTCATTATCTTAGCCTTGTTTTATATTAATTGTTCAATGAGGAGGTAATCAATACCCTGACACTATGAGGACATAATTAATATCCTGTTGCCGCAGGTAATATTCAAAATAGTTTTAGATCTAAAATACAGGATTCTTCAACAGGAATTTCCAGTATGGGAATAGGAATAAGGGAATGACATCTTATTTTACATTTGTGTACAGGAACACAGATATGAAACTTTTAAATATTCCTAAGTGAGAAATAAACTTATGTATTCATATTTTAAATTGTAATTTCCATTTTTGACCATCAATTCTGTAAAAAATATATTCTAATTAGACTTTTATGTTTGGAGAGACTGAGACTCTCTCCAAAGTCTGTTAATCTCTAGAAACTACTCAAAGTACACACACACACACACACACACACACACACACACACACACGCTACCCATTTCAAGTATAATAATCCTGATATTTTTATGACCAAATGGCCAACAAGCAACTAAGAATGTGGACTTTCAAATTACAAATTGCTAAAAAAAAAAAAAGCTAGAATGAATCATTGAAATTTAAAACTATTTATGTTACAAACTTATTATTTATTCTGTTCTGTTGCCTTGTACAGTTTTTATTTTTCAGGGATTTGTTATCTTTTGTTGGAAATACATAATTATTATAGATTCATGAATCTAAGAGAAAGAATTAGATTTATCTCCTTTCAAGAAAGAGCTACTGAAGGGGATTGTAGAGCTGTGGGCCAATGTATTCCCTATGAGCATATTCTTCTCTTCCCGCTCCTTCCCTTTCCTATCCTTCTTTTCTTTTCTCTTTCTTCTCTCTCTCTTTTTTGTTTTGTTTTTTGCTTTCTACAATCAAGACAAAAAAATTAAAGACTAGAATGGGAAAAAGGTATTTCTCGAGATCCTCCACCATCTTACTTAATAAAAAAATAGATATACTGAAAGCATTATAGACTATTCACAAATCAAGTATATACAACTTATTTTAATTAATGCTATGGGAAAAATAAATAATCTTTTTTTCTTGAAAAATAAAACCTTCTGAGGGTTTTTATAGGCTGGAATTTTAGGCTTCTGAATAAAACTAAAGTCTACATGATTTTTATAATAATGCAATATATATATTTCTAGCCAAATAAGAAATCTCCTTTTAAACCTCATTCATCATATGTGAAATAAATTAACTTTTGGCTATCCTAAGGAAGATAGGTAAGTATTTACACACATATCTAACTGACATTAAAATAAAGTGAAATGCAATGCAAAGTCCCTTGCATTGACCTTGCTTCTAATTTCCCCATATTGCTTTAGGAAAAAAGAAAGCTAAAAGCTACTTGTTTATGTGGCATAAAACCCAACTTACCTGCGAAAAGTCTTCAGTTGCTTTGATGTTACAATTCTGGATGGAAATCTTTGAATTTTAGCTTGCTAAGTTGCTTAAATTATTCTTTATCCAAGATTCTTGATAATCACATCCCAGTTTCATATCCTTCTACCTACAGACAAGGTCATATATAATGTAGTCATCTGGGACTACATTTTTATTTTTAAATGCTTCCAGTAAATGCAAGTCTTCTATTCTCCCACTCCCACCCAACATTATTCCCTCCATGCCATAGTTCCATGCCATAGTACATGCCATAGTTCCCACCCACCTTTCACTGTCACTATAGTCAAACAACAAATTTAGGCTAAAGGCTAAAACCAGAGTGTGAGATGGGAAAAAATTTCATAAATATTACTGTTCTGGAGGGCCTCGAAGAGCTGTCTATACTTGCTTGTTCTGTGTATACATGCATGTTTTTTGACAGATACATATTTTTAAGACTTTTCAGTATATGAAATATCTATCATACTCAAATATAGAGGGAATAATGTCACGAACCCAACTATCTAGTTTTAAAATATTATCAACTTGGGTGTCATCTATTACCTAATGCCCAGATAATTTTAAAACAAGTCTTAGATACTTTACCATTTTACCTGTAATGTTATAGTATGTATCTTTAAAACATGTTTTTAAAATAGCCACAATATGAATAACATATATAAAAATTGATAAGAGCTATTAATAATATCAAATGTATAGTCATTGTTCAAAATTTTCTGATTGTCTCATAAATACTTTTTACAGCTTATTTGTCCAAGTCAGATACCAAATAAAGTACGCACATTCAGTTGGTTAAGTTTCTTAAATACTTTTAATTTTTAAAATTTATTTTATTTTTTAAATTGACAAAATTATATGTATTTATCATGTGTAACATGATGTTTTGAAGTATATATACATTGTGGAATGACTAAACATAGCTAATTAACATCTATATTACCTCACATAGTTATCATTTTTGTGGCATTTTCTTGGCATTTTTCAAGAATATAATAGATCTTTCCTTGTTGAATAAACCTGTAAATGTGTCTTTTGAAGTTTCTTCTAGCTGCATTTTACTAATTGACATTCCTCTTGTGTCATTAAATGTGTTATTCTGTGCCCAGTATTTCTTGTAAGTTGGGAGGTAGAGCTAGAAACTTAACCAGAATTGTGTGAATATTTTTGGCAAATATACTTCATATGTGATACCATTTTCTTGCAGGCTCATAATGTCTGCTTAAACTCTTTTGTGTATTTTGGCAGTCATTAAAGATCACAGATTATGTCTATTATTTCTTTGGGGTTGTAAAATGGAGATATTTTAATTCTATCATTCCTTTTTTATTTATTAGCTAGACTATCTTTATAAAGAGGAAACTTGCTTCATATTTCTCACTATGTAGTTACCCCAAGAAATGAATAAATGCTTGATAGATTTTTTTTATTGACTAGTTTTAAAAATAGCATCTGCCAATGCTGTCCAATCCTCCAACGGTTATTAGGAGTTCATGTATTTAAACATACTTGCTGTGTTTCAATCCATTGTAGTTTTTAATCTTTAACGATACTCAGTTTGTCTATGCTTGCATAATGAGAGCTCTCTAGGCGGGCTCTTTTGTTAGGCCATTTGTTATTACCCTAGTAGTCATTCCTAGTTTCTTGCTTTTGGGCTATGACAAATGTTTCCAGGGAAATTTTACCCATTTCCTGTTTCAGACCTCGAATCAGTCTTGTCCTCGAGAAGACCAATTGCTTTTAGTGGAAAATAGGATTTAGGACCATTAAAGATCACAATCACAATTTAAATACTAAGGGTCATCATGACTACTGGTTGGTCATTGTTTCTAGGCTTGGAAATGTTTTTGTTTTTTTAATTTTGTAGAGACTACAATTATAAATTTGTGTTAATAATTCCACTTCAATTTAGGCCTACAAAGTTTTAATTTGCCTCATCAGTCTCACATCTTCATATCCAATGCATAAAATCCTGGATTTCAAATACACCGATAGAATTTCTCAATTTCCTTATCCCTCTATATACACTATGCAACAGTGTAAGAATAAAAAAACCACTAACACTGCTACAAAAAATATAGTTAGTGCAAACAGTTTAAGAATTTTTTAAAACATCTTCTTCTTTTTTTCTTTTCGGTGCATAGCCCAATTGGAATGTATGAAATTACTGTGTTTTAGAGTAACTTGAAATAGTTTTTCTCTTTGTGAGTATGCCATCAACTTAATGCACAGTTAGGTTTATTCATTTCATTGCAAATAAAGCTTTTTGAAATCACTTTTAAATTTATTTTATAATTATGTAAAATACCAATGGGATTCCAAATTAAGATCTATAAAACAATGTATACTAAGAGAAGTCTAGCTTTTGTTATTGTCTACTGTATCCTATTTCTTCCCTTTATTTTTAATTAAAAATATGACTTAACCTTCAATTATCACCAAATATGTACATAACTTTGTATCCTTCTTTCTTAGATACCCAATTTTTTCCGTATTTTTTGTCATGTAAAATATATATCTTGAAGATCAATCAATCATTTTACAGATATTTCTTATTTTTTACAGCTGCATAGTACTCTACCCTGAGGACAAACTATAGTGTATTTAAACAGTCCCCACGGTTGGGCATTTGCTGTATGAAGATCCTTGTTCACATGAATTTTTAAAATTTTTGCTAGTATACCTTTGGGGTTGATCACCAGAAATAGAATTGCTGAGTGAAAGGGTAAATGCTTGCATAATTTTGCCAGATGTTGCCTCACCAAATTTCTTATCATATTGGTTATACTGCTCTGCATCCTTACCAGCAATGCATGAGAACAACTATTTTACCCAATCTTGCCAACAAAGTAAAATTTCCAAAGTTTTGATATTTTCCAATCTCTGGGGGAGAAATGGAATCTCAGTTTAGTTTTAATTTGCATTCAGTTAAAATAAGTCGGGTTGAGCATCCTTTCTAAGGTTAAGGGATATTTATATTTCTTTATCTGTGAACTGTCCATTTATATACTTGGCCAATTTTTCTTTTTCTTTCATATTTTTGAAGCTCATACATTCTAGTGATATTAATATTTTGTCTGTGATATAAGTTGGAGGTATATTACCATTATGTCATCATGGTATTTCATGTGTCACAATGGTGATTGTTATTTTTTGCTATGACACATTTTTCTTTTCATATGGTCTATTTATCAAATTTACCAATTTTTTTCCTGGATTTGAGTCTTCATAGGGAAGTTTACCCAATACTTAAGTTATGAGTAATTTACCCATGTTTTTGTTTAAAGTTTATATGGTTTCATTTTTTAATATTTTTAAAAATTCTTTTAAAAGTACATCTTTATGGAGATACAATTTACATACCATAAAATTTACCGTTTTAAAGTGTACAATTCGGCCGGGCCTGGTGGCTCACACCTGTAATCCTAGCACTCTGGGAGGCCGAGGCGGGAGGATTGTTTGAGCTCAGGAGTTCGAGACCAGCCCGAGCAAGAGTGAGACCCCTGTCTCTACTAAAAATAGAAAAAAATTGGCTGGACAACCAAAAATATATAGAAAAAATTAGCCGACATGGTGGCGCATGCCTATAGTCCCAGCTACTCGGGAGGCTGAGGCAGGAGGATCGCTTTAGCCCAGGAGTTTGAAGTTGCTGTGAGCTAGGCTGATGCCACGGCACTCTAGCCCGGGCAGCAGAGCAAGACTCTGTCTCAAAAAAAGAAAATTAAAAAAAATTAAAAAAAAACAAAAAAAAAACGGAGTGTACAATTCAGTGGTTTTAGTATATTCCTAGGGGATTGTGCAACCATCACCACTATCTAACATCAGAACATTTTTATCACTCGAAAAAGAAACCCTGTGCCCATTATTAGTCATTCCACACTCTGCTTTCTCCCAGGCTCTGGCACCACTAATGTGCTTTCTGTCTTCAAGGACTTACTACTGTCAATATTTTATATAAATGAATGGAATTATAAAATATGTAGCCTTTTGTATGATTTTACTGGTTTCTTTTACTTATCACACTTTTGAATCACTGCTAAGAGCTACGAGTTACCACCTACATTTTAATATCAACTTTAGTGAGGTATAATCTATATACAGTAAACTGCCTCATTTTAAGTGTACACTGTGATGGGTTTTGAGAAATGTATACACCTATGTAACAATCACCCCACTCAGGATATAGATTGATTTCATTACCCCCCAAAGTTTCTTTATTTCCCTTTGCAGTCTACCTCTCCCAAATCAACCCAGAAAACTATTTACTTGCTCATGTATTATATTTTGTATCTGGCTCTTGTATCTGGCTTCTTTAAATCGGCTTAATTATTTTGAGATGCATCCATGTTGTTGCTGCATCAATTGTTCAATCATTTTATATTGCTTAGTAGCATTTCACCGTATAAAAATTATTGTAACTTGTTTTATCCATTCATATATTGATGGACATTGGATTATTTCCAGTTTTGAGGTATTATGATTAATAATTAAGTTGCTATGAATATTTACATGCAGATCTTTGTATGGACATATGTTTTCATCATTCTTAGGTAAATATCTATGAGTGTGATTGTTAAGTAATATGATAATTGTTTGACATTGCCAAATTCTTTTCCAAAGTGGCAGGACAAATTTATATTCCACCAGCAATGTATAAGAGTTCTAGTTATTCTACATTGGAACTAATGCATAAAATTGTCAGTTTTAAAAATTTTAGCCATCTAATTAATATTTAGTGAAATATACTGAGTTATAAAAGCACCAAACATGCTCCCACAGCTCTGTCTCTCAAGAGTAGATTCCTCTTTGGTCTCTGCCTGATTTTCCACCATTCTTCATAAGCTCTTCCCCAAGCATGAGTAATTTAGCTATCAGCTAAGGATTTGGGTAGAGTTTATACTTAGATTTGGGGTTTCATTTCTTCAATTCTCTTGATACCAAGACTTCTTCTTTAAATTTCCAGCTGTTCTGCTGGTCCAGAGCTCTGTTCTTTGTTACCTGAGTTGGTAAGGTTGAAGTGTTTCATATCCCCTTTTCCTACCACCGTAGCTGTGGTGATTGAAGAGCCCTCCTTTTGTTCTTGCCTTTGTGTGGTGGTATGTACCTTTATATATTTACCCACAGTTCTGTAAACCTACGTTAATTTTTCTCCATTCTGTTTGCAGTTTGTTAAGAGTAATCTCTTCTCTAGTTTCATTTTTTTAAAATTAATGTCTTTAGTTTTCCTTTTTAACATTTTGTTTTAGATCTAATAATTAAATCTTTCAGAAGTTTTGCATTACTACATCATTTCACCACCTTTACTGGAAATTTCCCCCAGTTCCCATTCATTGTTGTCTTCTATACTTTCTCAATATCTCTCCCAGAATGCAGAATCCAGACACAGACCACTTCTAAAAACTATAAGTTAGCTCTTACTTTTTACCCTTAGTCCTACATTTATGAATGCAGTATTTTCCAGAGGGTTTGCTCTTCACGGAACAAGAATGATCTAAGATATTGGTTATATGTTTCAATAATATCTCCATAATTAGGATCAAAACCAGTGTTCAGAAGCTGATTAACCAATAACAAATGTAACTGCAATAAAATATTAATTTTAAAATCTAGTCCAAGTCTGAGGGCCATGTGGTTTAGAAAGAAATAGGAAAGGAAACGAGTTTCTTTACTTTCTTGGGACAAGGATAGTGTAAAGCAAAAGTTAAAATTTCTGCAGAATTAAACTATAGTGCACTCCCTATTTCCCTTTTTCTTCTTTCTTCTACTGCCTTAGGCACCCAGTGAGTGTAATTCTCTTGCTCTATGTCCTCACTGCAACCCACATTGAGGTCTGATTTGCCTCTCCTGACATTTTTTTTTTTTACTTACAAGTTATTTACCTCCATTCTACTAGGATGAGAACTCCAATTCTCCAATGCAGTTCTCTACTAAATATTTAGGAGGCAAATTTCTTCACATTCCCAGAGGCATTTTTATTCTTAGAAGAAGATATTTAATATCACAAATAAATTTCTAATTGAGAACATTCTGATGATATAACAGAATATATTAATATTAAATTGTTCACTTCTCATGGGAAAATGCATTTGGGGCTAAGGGCAAAGTTGCAGGCAGCCCCTAAATAGAGATCTCTACTAATGGTTGGCTCTCTTGGGCTGTTCCTATTTTTTACCACTTTTTTACCTGTTTTCATTTTAAAATCTAGAGACTTTTTGAGAGCTTCATGTGTTTGGTTTACATGTTTGACTTAATGTTTTGAAGTAGCAGCCCGTGGCAGTGGCTATGGAAATTCAAGGGTGGTGGGTGGCAGGTCAGAGCAGTGGTAGTGAGACTTTTTTTGCATGTAGATGAACTTGTCTTTGGAACTGTCCTATCTCCTATTCTGTTGCTTTTCTCTACTTTCCATATCTCTCTTTCCAGGTTCTTAGCTGATGAATTTCTCCTCACCGAAAACAAGAGAGTGTTATTCCCTGTATTTTTATTGATCATGCCTCAACGTATCTGGAGAAAGGGTCCCTTTCAAAGTTGAGTTTGATACTTCAAAATTTTACTGTCACTATTGCAATGTGCAATTAAAATGATATAAAAAGCTATATGCTCAACCCTATTCTTTCTTTTGTTCATAATAATTACTATCATTTGCCTTAATCACGTTTTCTCTTAAGACACCTTCTAGATTATTGTATTTTATCATTTGATCCACCATGTCTAATGATCCATTTAGCAAAATTTTTTAGCTTCCTTTTCTTCTCTAAGGTTTCATGGAATTTTATCCTGTTTGGTTCTGAGAAGCCATGTTGAATTCTCATGCTACCCTCAGTGGTCCAGTTTCTCTTTTTCCTAGTGTTCCACTTTATGCAATTAGCGAACACCACTTTCTTTGAGAATCACCCACTTTGTCATACAAGGATTGAATGCAGTGTCAAATACATGGCACTTCAACTAACTTCCCATCCTGAAGAAGGGGACAACAAATCCTCTCTTGCTACATATTATGCAACACAATAACATCACGTATTTCAGAAGTACTAAGTAAATTACAAAGCAATTTCACATATAGTTAACAGGATGTTCAGGCACTGTTATATATTGCTTATTTAATCATTTGAGTAATGAGGTGGGCATTGTAATTATTTCTTTTTTATACAATCAAAACCTAAGCAAGAGAAGTTAAGTGAGCTAATCTAGCCCACAAAACTACTAGTTAACAGAGTGAGATTCAAACTCAGAAAGTTTGGCTGTGAAGCCTGACCTTTTATTCCTATACTGTATGATATATGTGAAGCTGTTTGGGCTAGAAAAACTGCCCAGTGAAATGCTAGTATTAACATTATTTGAACATGAGGAAATAGCTACAAAGTTAGGTTAATTTTTTCCTCCCTGTCATATGACTAAAGCAGTTCATTTGAAAAAATCTGTTATCGACAGGAATTTGTGTTCCTTCTCCACTCTCTAGATATTTCATGTGAAACAAGAGAGACAATAACATCAAATTGAGGTTATCTCAATTTAAGCCTTAGAAGCAACAGCATTTGAAGAGTACAGAAAGAAAATTAGAAACTTGACAAATGCATTTATTAAAGACTGAACCAAATTCCCCCAGCAAACAATGTTTCCCGGATGTTATAGCAACTGCTTCAAAGCCTGCCAGTAACGATTACTGGAAAAAAAAAAAAAAAAATACTGTGAAGCACAATGCTTAGTTGTCTGTTTGGACTAAATATATTTGACTATTTGAGAGCCATGGCCTGCTAAATCAAGCTAGTGGGACATTCAGCGTCAAAGTCATCCCGCCAGAAAAGTGATGATTAGCCCAGAAATTTTACCTTAGGAAATCCTTTATTAGTTAAGGCTGTTTTCCCCTGTGTAAACATGGGCATTCTATGGAGGGACAGCATATTAAGTCTTTCTCATATTCAGGCTCTGGTGGGAACAGTTAATCCAATCCAATTGCTGGCCAACTGAGAGTTAAGTCTAGATGAGGACGCAGAGGGAGAGGCAGAGCAATACATTGAAAAGATATGGGTTTTAAGGTCTAAGAAAAACCAGCACCTGAATTGAAATCTGTGACTTATGAACTAGGTAACAAAAACAGATTATAAACCTCAGTTTCCTTATATGTGAAATGGGTATAATGACACAGGAATTTATTCTGATAATTACATAAAATAGGATACGTAAAATACTTTGCTTAGAGTAGCCACTAAAATGTTAGTTCCATTTTCACCTAATACATCCCTGGCAGTCATGTCTGGAGGGTAGATAGGCCACTTCTGGCCCCAGAAGTGCTTATAGTAGCCACTAAAATGTTAGTTCCATTTTCACCTAATACATCCCTGGCAGTCATGTCTGGAGGGTAGATAGGCCACTTCTGGCCCCAGAGGTTTGGGTTGAGGAGAAAGGGGGAAAAGAAAGGTGGAATAAAACAAGAAGGTATTCTTAGTCACAAGAAGGAGGTCACAGGCACCAAAGAAAAGATTCAGCTATTTTAAGGTTCTCTTTGTGATTAAACCTGATATTCTCTCTCCTTCCCTCTCTCTCTCTCTCTCTCTCTCTCTCTCTCATGTCAATCTATCATCTATCACTTTTAAAAACAGATCTGCACATAGTAGAGAACAAAATAAATGAAAAAGTGAAAAGCATACTTAGAATTTTCTTATTTGCTTGACTTTAGACAAAGGAAAGAGAGGACAATAAAAGTTAACACATTGTAAACGGCATTTCAGGTCTCACCAGCCACTTTGTTTTATACCCGACATTTCCAGGTTTTTCTTATATATTCTTTTGTTTTTCCAGAAATAAGGTTAATCGGTCAAATTAGGATCATAATTCTTCCAGGCGTATTATTTACTATTATTGTGGTGGAGCAGAGACTTAAGCTAATAGGAATGGAAATGCTAATCCCAATCCACAGACAGGCCAATTGAGGTAATGGGGAGGCGGAGGATCAGGACCTCCATGTGAAATCACCTTCACAAAGGCAACAATCATTTCCACCTGTGAGTGCTTTGTGCTTGACTTAGATCAGCTGACTAAATTGCTGCCTCCATTTCTAGCTTCCCATCACTCCTTGCTGCTTTCATTTCTTCTTCCTTCTGGGAGGATGAGCAACTGGGTAGAAAAGCCATGAACTTTCCTGAAGGTAAAACTTGTGGTTACATTTGGGAATTTAATATTAAATTGATATACATGACATCCTAAATACTTTTTCTTTCATTTTTGACTTTAAGATGTTTATGACCTCAGTTTTCTAGGTGACAGAGCTTAGAGTGATTTCTGATGCTAAATCTCATTTAAACTAAAGAAAGCCTCTAAGGCAGGGGTCCCCAACCTATGGCGAGTTGTATAATTATTTCATTATATATTGCAATGCAATAATAATAGAAATAAAGTGCGTCATAAATGTAAAGTGCTTGAATCATTGTTAAACTATTCCCGCACCGCCATACCCTGCCATCTGCCCGGCCAGTCCGTGGATAAATTGTCTGAAAACAGTCCGTGGTGCCAAAAAGGTTGGGGACTGCTGCTCTGAGGTAAATTCCATGCAGAAACCGGTATCATAGATTCTGAGACTTTTTATCTCACTAGTTTCTAAGGAGGTCAAATTGAAGTTTTATCAATACCAATGCTTTCCTTCTCTTATATACTATTGCAGGTTAGTGCTGTTATGAAGATATTTACTACAGTAAATTCATTCTGTTTTAAGATATTAAGTATTGAAAAAGATACTGTCCCAAATGGTGTCAAAGCTAGAAAATAATGTTCCCCCAACATCCACAAATACATATCAAAAGTAGATGTTGTATGTCTTGTTCTCCAGAGAGATGGGTAAACTTAAATACTTTGAAAGATGAACACAGAAGGAAAGATTTATCAGAATGACAAAGTGATAAATTTGTTTGTTTTTTTTTTCTTTTGATTATTATAATGACTCAAATGTTTTTTTGGGGGAAGTAAAATAAATTTTACCAGTGCAACTGAAATGCGTGTGTTTTTAAAATTTCAATAGAAATTTGGTAAACTTATATGAAATTAACCAACTATTATTTTATATGTTATTCATTCAACAGAGACATGAGCATCTCCCATGTGGCAGACCTTGTCCTAGGGGTTGGGGTATAGGCATGAACAATGTAGATGGGGTCTCTATCCCCATCATACTTAGATCATTGGTGGGAGAATTGACAAATACATAAATAATATCATTTTAGATAAGATTAACATCTATGAAGAAAATAAAGCATAAAGTATAATTTCTCCATGGATAGGGCTACTATTTAAAGTTGGGTAGTTAGAAAAGGCTTCTCTGAGAAGGTAAAAATTGAGAAACCACATAATTGTAAAGTATTACAAAAATTGTATTTAACTATACAAATACATTGCAATATTCTGATAATTTATATAAGTGATTAAGTAATTATTTTGACTTGATCTTGATCTATGAAGATACATCATCATTTTTGTCCATTTTAAATGAATTATTTAGGCATTTGGCTCCAATATCTAAATTCATAAAAGCTGTACCATATTTTTCTGCCTTTCTCTATGCAGGCTTAAGATTTTCCTCAAACCCAAATATAAATGGTTGGGAAATATTGCTTTGGGTGCTAAATTATTCGCCTGCTAGGGTATCCACATGTCATGGTTGTGTCTTAATTGGTTATACATATGTAAAAGGGAGTTAGAGGTTCAGAATGTAGTTTTTCCATAACATGGCTAAGTAGATTCTGCATCTGGGATGATTTTCTGGCCAATCTTATTTCTCATTTTTATACCAGGTGATAATGTCCCTGCCCCCCCTCACCATTCTGCATTTTGCATTTAGTTTTCTTGATTCAATGTCTAAAAAATGACTTCTTGGTCTTTATTATTTTTCACCTTAGTTTGTCTAACCATTAAAATACTCATCCGAAAATAGCTAGCTGGTCTCTATCTATGTTAATTATTGCAAGAACTAGATTATAATTTTCGCAAAAGATAAAAGATCATAGTTGTGATATTTACAAAGAAAATTTAGCACAAAATGAGAAAAGATAATGAACTGGAACTTTCTCATTCAGGTTAAATTCTTCTGAGACTTATTAGCATCAATAATAATGGTGTGTTTTCTTGATGTGGACACTTACACACCAATCTAGATGGAGGCTACTGATGCGTTTCACACAGGCCACCAGAGATCTGTGTGTAAGAGCTTCCCTTATCTGCCAACTAGTAATTGGTCAAATGGTTCCTGTGAATCCAAAGCTGTCTGGTCTGTTTCTGGGGCTTAGTAACAAGGATAAATTAAGGTGATGACAGCATGAATAAAGGAAAAATCCAACTTGTAAAGAGCCATAAAAATAGAAGTTAAAACATTAGAAGCAGTACCCTTTTGTGATGTTTGAAGTGTCTTACTATTAATCAGAGCATCAAAGAAAAGTTGTTTTGCTTGTATATTTTTTCCTAATATCAGGAATGCAATGTGTTTTTCTAATACAAATCAGTGGATTAAACAGGAAATGAAAATTTTATCAGGATGCTTGGCCAATTGATTGTGGAAATCCTTTGAACATTCATATATCATATGGATTCTTGATGTTGTAAACACACACCTTTTTTAACAACAATATATGTAGAAGTGTTGCCATGGCAACAGGCTTCTTGGCTATCCACATGTATTTTTATTACATCTATAAGAAAAGTCAAAATTGTGTAGAGAGATTTAATAAAATAAAGTATTTCAAAGATGTTATATAACACCAACCCTAAGTATTTGTAACAAAAGCCTGCTCCAGTCTAAAAGTCTAAGACGAGAAGCACTCTGCCAACAGCACGGAGTTTTAAACTTTTCTTCGGCAAAAGAAACCCGCACAACCTCTAAAAACTTGATTTCAGGAAAAGCAGTTTAATTAGAAATAATGCTGAACTCTTAGAAATAATATTCCCCCAAAGCAGTATATTGTAGCTAGCATTTAATTTTATTTGTGTCTATACATAGATTTACAATTTATACATGGAGAATAACTTTTGCTGAGGTAACCATTTGCTTTATAGGAACATGTAGTTAATCTTCAAAACATCCATACAAGTTGGGAATGGGGTCCTGATATTGTTAGGTCAAATTTAGCAAAGAAAAAAAATTAGTTTTAAAGGAATTGGGTGACCCTAGTGAGGAAAGATTATTCTACATCTCCAAATTAAAAAAGAAAAAAGACTTTCTTTCCTTCCCTTCTTCCCTCTCTCCACTTCTCTTCCTCCTCTCTTCCTCTGTCCCTTCCTCCCTTCCTCCCCTTCTTCCCTCCTCTCCTTCTCCTCCTCCTGCTTTTTTTCTTTGTCTCCTTCTCCTTGTTTTTTCTTTCAAGGATTTACTGTGGCTTTTTGTTTCTTTCTATATATTTGCATGGCTTATACGTTGTCCAGCTCTTCACATTATTCAAACATGGTTTTTTATATCATTCACTATTTTTAAAGATAGAAATTTCATTTTGTGATCAAGTGTTTTGTCAAGAATATTTGGTGAAATCATATTAAAAAATGCTTTTTTTGAAAAATGGGTTGGAACATGATAAATTCAACTCTGTGCTTCATCCTTCTGAGAAAAATTTGATAGTTTCTTGGCCTTATTTTCTTAGGAAATCAATGTATGTGATTTGGAAAAGGTCAAGTGTGATCTTTCATCTATTATCACAGCAATATTTTCAAATCTGTAGGATAGTTCTACTTCCCAGTCCTACTCACTTCAAATTCCACATGCCTAAGCCCAAACTTCTCTCATATATTCCTCCTCCTCTTCTGGCAAAACAGCATCTGTTTCTCAGCTACTCCATTCCCTTCTACCATTCTGGTGTCTCACACTACCCCTTTAAAAGAATTGCTTTTGTCTATAATTCCCGTCTAATCATTCTGTCTCCAAACTCTATTCTGTCATCCCATCCTGAGAAATTCTCCCTTTCCGCTATGTCTCCTCTAGCTACTTCACTACTTTTCTCCATCCTAACTCTCCAGACAGTTGTTTATATTTAATGTCTCCAAGTCCCACCTTCTGCTTATTCCTTAACTTACTGCAAAGTGGCTACTATACCCACCATCCCTTCTAATGGCTAAATCTGATGTAAAAATTTTCATTCTTATCCAGCTTAACCTTTCTACTGACACTTTTGTTCAGTCCTTCATTTGGAAGATTCTGCATTTCATTTGTTTTCCTGGTCTATTAGGCTTCGAGTTCTATTTGTATCCCTCTGATCTTCCTTTTTCTCATTTGATAAACATGAATTGGACAGGGTACAAGAGGGATCATGTGTAGCTGCTTATGGCTTTTGGCAATCCTCAGAGTTATAACCTTGGCCTACAGGGATAAGGAAAATTAGGCAGTTGTTGGGGACAGAGCAAAATTGATAAACAAAAACATATAAAAAGTAACAGAGGTTTTAGGGAATATGGTGCCTTTAGAAATTTGGCAAGTTGGAAGATGAAATGGAGGTGTATCTGTGGGCAAAACCAAAGAGGTGAATTGGGTTAAGATCATCATCAAGAACCTCAAGTGCCATAGCAGGTCTTGGACTTTGTCCAGAAGACTCGGTGGTATCATTGGTAGATTCTAGGAAATGAAGTGATAAAAACAGCTTTGAATTTTAGAAAGACGATACTGGTTATAATTTGGAGAATAAATTGAAATTGTGCAAAATTGAAAACAGAGACAATCTGGTGAGTTATTTTGAAATCCTAAGAAATTAGTGATCAGGACCTAAACCAGAACTCTGGCAAAGAAGTTAGAAAGAATGGAATAAATCCAATAACTATTTGGACTGCAGAATTGACAGAACTTGACAATCAATGGGGTATAGAGTGGGATTGAGAGAGAGAGTGAGCTATTGAGGAAGACTTTCACAGGTGAGTAATACAGAAGTAAGGGAAAGCAGATCACATTTTTGAAAAAAGATGGTGAATTTAGTTTTAGTTATGATTATTGGATACTATGTGAATGGCAACCAGGTAAAATTGTTTAGAAGGCATTAGGAAATGTACATTGTGATTAGTTACCATTCCTGGTAATGAAGATTTTTTTGAGGGGAGAAATAAGTCTTATATAGGTGGCAGCTAAAGCCAAGATTATAAAGCCAGGAAGAGTGAGAAAATAAGATGGGTCTATCAGTCAGGGTAGATGTGATTATGCTATACTAACAAATAACCCCTCAAAGCTCAGTGATTTACAACAACCAAGATTTACTTCTTACTTTTTCTACATATTTATTTGGGTAGGTTTTGACTCTGCTCTTATCTCTGGGCAGAGCCTTCCTCAACAACTTTTACATGGAACATTGTTATCATTATGCAAAGGGAAAAGAGAATGTGATTTAAGTATGAATGAACTCTTACCTGGAAGTGACACATAAAACTTCTGCTCACGTTGTCACGGTCAAAGCAAGTCAAAAGGCCCAAACTGACTTATGAGGGGTGGGGAATATAATTCTTTCCTGGGGAGGAGAAGCGGATATTTGGTAAACTGTAATGAAATCTACCAGGATTAGCAACTCAGCATCCTAGACAACATAAACATTTAAGTTGTTCTGGGATAAAGGAGCACCTTTCAAGATGGCTGAAAAGAAGTGGCCAAAAAAAAAAAGGTGGAAAACCCACATGAAGTATTTTTCCTAAAATAAAGAGAAGAAAGACTTTTAGTCTAAATTCATTAATGATTTTTGAAATTTATATATAAGTCATATAACTGGAGGAATATAGGATAAAATTTGTTATCTTAAAAATTTCTTGCAGGAGAATGACACTGTAAAATGCATTGCTTCAGGCAAATGTGAAACAAAGTATAATTAATGAGGATTTATTAATCTTCATGTAAAGGTAGAAACATTTTCTAAATTCTCTTTAATTTCATAGTTAAATATGTTTTCCTAGAAAATCTAAGGTTAGTTTTGAATTTCTCATACTCTGTTTTTGTTGAGACCTTGGAACTAGGTGTTATTATTTTACCTCTTCCATTTCAGGCAAGATGATTGAGCAACTGCCATAGATGGAGGTTACTTTTTATACTTTCCTTTTTGTAAAAATAGGACGTTAATTTTTTTAACAGGTGAATAAAGTACTAATCATTTTTCTATTGTGAAGAGCTGGGAAAATTTCCAGGACTGAGACCTGACTTCCTGAATTTGCTGTTAATAAAGGAACAGTGAAACATTAGGGTGCGGAGGTGGTTCTATCTTATTCTGAAATTAAACGTGGAATCAAAAATCAAGATTTTAGGTTCACTGAACCAGTAATTGGCCTTTGGCAACTTTTCTGAGTCTTTTTATTTCCTTTTATTTTATTTTTTTAATTGTGTTT
>NW_012144855.1:1401346-1402931 GCF_000956105.1 Propithecus coquereli | reverse complement strand
AGGCACCATTCTATGTGCTTTAAGTATATAAATTCATTTAAGTATCTCCAAAACCCTGGGTACTATTATTATCCCCATTTTACAGATGAGGAAATGAGGCATAGAGACCTTCAACACTTGCCCAAGTGTACGTAGCTGGTAAGTGGAAGAACCAAGATTTGAATACAGATAGTATAACTGCAGAGTACAAGCTCTTAAAACACTTCACTGTGGAATTGGACTGTAGTGAATTCTAGTGTGCACAGACTAAAAGAACTTAACTGGAAAAAGGCAGAGATCAAGGAATGGGGATATATTTGGGGGTATACTATTATTAATACTTTCATACAGCTAGTAGCTGCCTCATAATGTATAGTTCTAGGTCTGTTATTAGTATTAAGGCTGATGTGTCCCAGAGTAAGTGGCCCTGAGTGGGTGGAAGGTTGGTGACGATAATTCCCCAGGACTCCTGTAGAGTCAGATTCCTTAGGAATCTCCAGGTTAGGAGTTGTGAGATCTCAGCATATGAGAACTACATTACATTCTTCCTTGTATTTCCGGCATCTGAAAGGGGGCTTTATGCATGACAGATATTAAGTAAGTACTAGTGGATAACTAATTGAATCAATCAATTATTCTTGTAGTTACATGTACTTCCTAGGTGTCTTTCTTCCTGGCAAGGTGTCCAGGACTCCTGTAGAGTCAGATTCCTTAGGAATCTCCAGGTTAGGAGTTGTGAGATCTCAGCATATGAGAACAACATTACATTCTTCCTTGTATTTCCGGCATCTGAAAGGGGGCTTTATGCATGACAGATATTAAGTAAGTGCTAGTGGATAACTAATTGAATCAATCAATTATTCTTGTAGTTACATGTACTTCCTAGGTGTCTTTCTTCCTGGCAAGGTGTCCAGGAAGGAGACAAACCGTGTAAGGCTGAGGACTGAGTCTTTAGTCAGAATTCTCTCAAATTATTCAGAATTCTCATCAGCCATAAAGGATGAAAAAAGCAGAAAAAATAAACAGTAATAAAAGCCCCAGATTACCTGACAAGCTTTCAGTAGATTCAAAACAGCTACAGATATTCTTAGTGATACATATAAATCAAATTTACTTCAGGAAAATGACAAAATATTGTAATTGTAGATATTGTCCCCCTAAAATTTTTAGTTAACCTTCATGTCATCTGTTGAGATATAAAGGGAAGATGAGGTGATTATTAATTTATAAAAGATGTAACTTGAGCAAGCAGAGAAGTAATTTGCTCACTTAGTGAATAGAATAAAATCTAGTTTTATTCCTTAATCTCATAAAACCATACCAGGTCTTAAAATTCCTTGCTAGTCAACCATACCGATTCTTGAGTAAAGACACTTTCCACTGTCATGCACTATAAGAAAGCTATTATTGTGCTCAGTTTGGTGTAACTTGTGGTTTTCACTTTTAAATGCTTCGGGCCAGTTCATTTATCGCTTTGCTAGCTCTACTCGATCTGCCTTAGTTAGATTCCAGGGACTATGGGCATGGATTTCTGTGTGACTAGGTACTCTGAATTTTATGGGGTGGCCAGTTTTAATGTCAAGGACTATATATCTTGAATTATATA
>NW_012144855.1:1399767-1401191 GCF_000956105.1 Propithecus coquereli | reverse complement strand
ACTACAGATAAGGAAATAAACATACATATCCATTATCTCATATTGTTATCCTTCTTCCTTTTTATTTTTTTTGATAAGAGTACCTAAAATCTACTCTTTTAGCAAATTTCCAGTATGAAATACAGTATTATTAACTGTAGTTCTCCTGCTCTACGTCGTATCTCTAGACTTGTTCCTCTTATGTAACTGCAAATTTGTATCCTTTGACTTCCATCTCCTCATTTCCTCCCCCTCCATGCCCCTGGTAAACACTGTTCTACTCTCTTTCTCTATACCTGACTTTTTTGTAGATTGGACACATAAGTCAGATCATGCAGTATTTTTCTTTCCATGTCTGGCTTATTTCATTTATCATAATGTTGAGTCTTAACGGCAAGTTAGCTCATGATATAACTGTTGGTGCACCAAAACAATATCGAGCTTCTATGGGAATCAACTGTGAATAAAAGATACAATGCCCACTCTCCCCCATCCCCGCCCTCATGGAACTTACATTATAATTGAGGAAACAAGGAAACATATACTAATCAATGAATTGTAAATTAATTATTGAATTATAATAGTGTTAAGTGTCAGGAAGCAGAAGTACAGTTTCTAAAAGAGTACTTAATTTAGGTTTCTTTGAGAAAGCGACCTGGAGTGGGCAGTGGGATCAGTAGGCATTAGCATGGCAAAAAGATGGGGGCAAGGTGTGAATGAGAGAGCTTTTGGGGCAGAATAGCACTTATGGATGTGAAGACAACTCAGTGGCCTGGTGCAGTTGAGAAAAGGCCAGTTTAAGAGAGAAATCAAAGGAAGGTGTTCAGTGGCCTGAGTTGAACCCAATCTGACAGCACCAGTTTCCAGAGGACTATGTAGTTTATGCTAATGATTTTGGATTTCATTCCAGGGACCATGAAAATCTTTTTTATAAGACAGGGGAGAGACATATTCATGTTTGTGTTTTTAATAGATTATTCTTTTGTCTATGGAGAGAATGGATTAAAGAGGGGCAGGATGGCCATGATAACTGAATTTATTGCAGTTTAGGTAAGAGACTATGGTGTCCGGGAATGAAAATGGAAAGATAGGAATGGAATCCAGAGAACCTACAAAAATAGAGTCCAGTGTACCCTATGAGTGATTAAATAGATGTGGAAAGTGAAGTTCTAAAAGGGAAGGATCAAGGATGACTGCAAGGTTTCTGGCTTGTGTAACTGTATGGGTTCGAGTGACCATTGACTGTGGAGGAATGCTGGAGGTAGACAAGGTTTCTGAGAGAAGATTTTGACTCTGTAGTTTATATGCAAAAGCATTACTGTTGCAGGCACTGGCATTCAGGTGAGTACAAGTACAATACAGCTCAGAAGAGAGATTTAGAGACTGCTTTTCTTTTTGTTCCAAGATCCACATTTGTAAATTCTAGGGAAAATTGATTAATTTAT
>NW_012144855.1:1395293-1395992 GCF_000956105.1 Propithecus coquereli | reverse complement strand
TTAATGATTGTTTCCTCTCTTCAATCCTGCATGTTTCAGATGTTGATTTATTTTAAGGCCAATTAGCTATACACTAAAGTATGTTCATGTCTTTTTAAAAACAACATAGCAATTACATCTGTGGTGGGACTAATATCTGAAGTATTGGAGGAAAAAAATGGGAGGTGAATTCTATAATTTATCTGACTTCAGGACTTGCTGATCATTAGAGTTGAGGGACTTTAAGGATAACATTGGAAGAAAGGTGAGTTATGGGAATAGAAATTGATTGAAGATATTGATATGGTCATGCACCATTTACAGTGAAATTGATACCTTGCTAATACATCTTGCTTATACGTTACATATTGATGTGTCAAGAAACCTTGGATTTCTTGACTATAGTCTCTTATACATAGACTTCAATAGATATGTAGACAATTTTGTCATATTACCCATTTTAGATTTTCCAAGTTACTTTGGTTTAAGAATTAACCAGAACATTGCTTCTGTGCTCTGGAAGCAATTCTTCTGAAAGCAGGGGGAAAAATGGAAGGGAAAACTAAACTAGTACCTGAGATCTGTGATCTGTGAATTTTCATGTTGCTAGATAACTTGAAGAAAGAAAAGTGAGAGGTTTGAGAAAGGAAGTTCAATTTAACAAGAAAAATTTTACCTGGCAGTATTGTTTACCTCACCTATATAATGGCCTAGTTAGAA
>NW_012144855.1:1391604-1393773 GCF_000956105.1 Propithecus coquereli | reverse complement strand
ATGGTAAAGATCTAATGTAATCAAATTGCCATGAAGTTGCTAGTCAGTTTCCTGGGGGACTTGTCTCAAGAGCTGACTGTATGCATCTCTTCATACCCCTGCATACAGTGATGTCAGGTGGGTAACTGGAAATTCATCTTTATGGGAGTATTAATATTACAGAAAGCAGAGCTCTTTTTCCTAGATAACTAGTTGTTAAACATTTATTGGCACTAGTATTTTGGAAGCTTAGTTCTCTGTTGCTGAAAATTGGGATATTCAGTACTGGCAGTAGCTAAATCAGTCTTAGTGAGTGGGAGCCCATGTTATTTGGTCCATGTATAGTCTTCGTCCCTTCCATCAAAGCTACTTCGTTTGTGAGCCCAGAGCACTGAGATGGCCAATGGCAGAGTCATTCTGTCTTCTATGTTATTAGTACCACTTCTGTGAATGCTCTTGGGTGGCTGTATCATATAACACAAAGATCCACAAAATTTCCATAGATCTATCTATGTGCCTTTGCTTCAGACTTCCTAGTCTTTCAATTTTTCTCTTTCCATGTCCATGGCCCAATAGCTAAGTCATTTACCACTTCCCATGAGACTATAAATATTTTTATTTTAGGCTGTTTACCCCTACAAGATATGGATGGCCTCCACTGTCCATATTTCTGATATTGCAAGGATTTCCCTTATAGCTGGCTTTCATGACTATTGGGTGAACATGACCCACAATGACAGTTAATTTTTCTCTCAAACTTACGTACTGAGCTGATGCATTCATGACCCAAGTTTGGCATATTTTTCCTCCATTGTCTGGTCATCAGTGATTCTCCCCTGACTTACAAACATAATTGTGGGCTGAGGGAAAGGCATAAAAGTCTGTTTTCCCCATTTGTGAACAGACGGCTTGTGCTCTTTCTACCTGCTCATGCCAGATCCACATATTCCATTTCCATCTCACAAGGGATTGTTGTTGGGTCCACTCTATATTAGGGCAGACCACAACTCATGATGGGACATGCACGTTGCATGGACATTTGACATATTAGGTATTCTATCTCCACCAAGGCCCAGAATAACAATATTGACTACCTTTCACATAATATTTAATTATCTGCTGAAGATGGCATGGCCTTTAATAAAA
This sequence comes from Propithecus coquereli, assembly GCF_000956105.1. NCBI lineage: Eukaryota > Metazoa > Chordata > Mammalia > Primates > Indriidae > Propithecus > Propithecus coquereli. The sequence goes on along the minus strand of NW_012144855.1, from coordinate 1,392,648 downwards.
ACCTGAGGAGTCCATGTTGTGATTTTCCTGCTGGAGAATTTTTCACGTCGCATCTTTCCTCACCACATTTACCTCTAAAACTATAGGGTCTGTTGAGTCATGTGGCCCAAGAGGCAGGGCTGCTTGCACTGAAACTGGACCTGCTGTCAAGTTCTTGTTCTTCTCTGGGTCCATGAAATCTGGCAGCCTTTTTGTGTAACCCAGTAAATGTATTGGAACATTATTTCCAAGTCCAATTGTACGGCCTCTATGCCCTGAAGAGTTCAGCCAGGTATTGTATTGTTTCCTTAGTGGTGGGAGATGTGATACATTAATTTGTTCTTTACAAAGTATGTGACCTGTCATGCCCCAGACCACAGGACATATGCAGACTTCACTGATGTAAATCTTTTCTAGAGTACATGTACTTTATGAAGGCCTCCAACATATTTGGTGCAGAAGTATTATTATTTTTTTTTTTTGGCTTGATTAGCATGCTGTCATTTGGTTGATTAACTAAATTGATGAACCAATTATTTGGTTTGATTAATATGTTGTCATCAATGTGACATTCTGAAGACTATCTAAATGCTTACTTCTAAATGATTACTTTAGGAAATACTAAAACAGAGTACAAGAGGGTGAACTTAGCCCTGGGAGAAAACTTGAAATGCCCACTCTTGTCATTCCCACGTGAATGTGAACTGCTTACTGATAGATCTGCAAAAAGATGCATTCCTCAAATTAATGGCAGTATAATTGAGATCTGTTGATCTTCTCTAGCAAAAATAGCATATCTGGCCCAGCAGTTTTAATTGGAGCTACTACATGGTTGAGTTTGCAGTCGTTCGTTGTTATCCTTCAGATCTGTCTGGTTTGTGGGAGGGCCACCATGAAAAAATAAATGGGAATATGGATACTATCAGCATGTTATCTTTTAAATATTTAGATGATGATTCTTATTTAAATTTAATATCTTGGCTAAGAGTGGGGTTAGTTTCAGAGGCTTCCACGTGGCTTTCCCCACTATGATTGTGTTTGCCTTGCATACCATGAAATCAATGG
>NW_012144855.1:1389601-1390169 GCF_000956105.1 Propithecus coquereli | reverse complement strand
TAGTAGCTTTACTTTAGTGATAGGGTTCCAAAATCTCATTTTAGTGCCTGTTTCCTAGTACCACTCTAACACCAGTTTTCATGGGTTATTTTCCCCAGGCAATAAACCCTGAGATAGACATTTGTATGCAGTTCTTACATTGGTGAGTACTCTTGGGAATATCTGTAAGAGAGCGGGGGAAGTGGGAGTGAGCAAAGGCAGAATTTGAAATTGATATATTTTCAGTAAAGGCCTCTTTGGTCTCCAGTGGAGCTCTGAAGCTGAAATGGTCCAAAAGTATTCAAAATTGTGGGAAGGAGGTTGGACCTTTGTACATCCACATCAACAATACGGGATGTTGGCTTCTCTGTGGAAAGCAAGTAATCTTGAGTGAGGCATCTTACTTTTACAGAGAGCTATTCCTAAAGAGAAGTTCATCTGTGAATAATAGAAGGTGGAAGCCCTTTCAGGAGGGGATAAATGCTTCAGCCCTAATGGGTAGATCTGGTTGGCATACCACCATATCTAGTAATAGTGTCAGAAAAGTTCATTTATATTGAGATTTTGTTATATTTGGTAATATTTTATT
>NW_012144855.1:1386869-1387936 GCF_000956105.1 Propithecus coquereli | reverse complement strand
AGGCTTTCCTGATAATTTTAAGTACCCAGAAAGCATAAAGCCAGGTCAGTAGTAGCCAATGCACCATGTTTATCTTAACTGTCTTCATTTTGACTGGGTTTACATTGATTTCCATGTGTTCTCTGATTTCCTCCTTATGCCTCTGCTAAGGCTGTGGCATGGCCTGGAACAACCTTTCTGCCATTTGCTCCAGTCATTATCTTGCCTATCTTTTAAGGCCTAGCTCAGATGTCATTTATTCCTTCATTCATTCTTCAGATCTACATTGAGTGCTGTTTATATGGTTAGGAGGTAACTGATAAGACTATAGAAAAATAGGGGAATGTAGACACAAGCACAGATAATTTAAGAAATAAACTGGAAATATAGCAATAAAATCTTTAATGAGCTTTTATTCCTTATGAATCAGAGGAGGGAGGAAAAAGAATCAAATAAGATTTTTGTTTTGCTTTGTTTCTGCACAAGGTGTTTCCTGAACTGTGTCTTAAGAGCTGATGTTAATTAGTTGGAGAGTATGGGAAAGTATAAATGACTAGAGAATCGTGAGGAAAGGCAAAGTGATTGGAACTATCCTGATATATATGGAGAACTACAAACAGTTCAGTGTGAGCAAAAAGAATGTGTCAAGGGATGATGAAAGCTGAAACTAGAGAGAGAGGTAAGGTTTTGTGCGTGGAGGTCCTAGAAGATAGTATTATGGAATTTGAGTTCTAACCTATGTTATTGGAACTCACTAAAGTGTTTAAACAAAAGAATGGCGAGAGGAAATTACTAAGAGCAATTACTCTTGTAGTAAAGTAAGGGAAAACGAATATGCCTGTGGGGATGCCAGACAGGAGGGATTTTTAATGATCAGGTGAGTCAATGATGTACCCAGGTGTATGATCCAGGAGGAGAAACAGGATAAGGAAGATTATGAGTTAGATTGGGTAAGCTGGATTTGAATTGTCTATGCTACAAAAAGACAGAAATCTCAAAGAAGCAGTTAGATATGGATTTATGGAATTTAAGAGGAAATACTTACTGGAAGATATTGATTTCAAAGTCATCAACTTATAAAAGGAAGT
>NW_012144855.1:1385924-1386819 GCF_000956105.1 Propithecus coquereli | reverse complement strand
TATGTGATATGTTTATGACCAAAGTAATGTACATACTGAAAATACTTGCATCCCACTTAAGATTCTCAATATAAAAAGTAAAAACACAATTTACTTCACTCTCTAATGTGAAAAATATCATTATTTTGATGTTATTATCATGAAATTACCATTATTCATTTAGTCTTTATATAGGCCTTCATTTTAGACCCTCCATGATTTTTACTTGATCTGACTTTCTAAATGTAGCATCATAAATTCTATTTTCTTGCCACAAAATGGTCCCTGTAAGGTTTTATGACGTTTGATTGTAAGTCATATTCTGCATATAAACTGAGTTACTGGATTTGGGGGTGGGTATCACTGGTGTTTCACCTGAAATGTCACGACCTCTACATTCCTTTGTAGTGGGGGTTCTGCTGATAGTTTACACTTAATTTGAAAGTTACTCTTCCCAACAAAATAAGTAGGATATAAAATTCTTTTTTTCCATCTCTGCTGTGTAGGCAGAATGCAGAAACAGATGGCTAGAGAACACAATGTCCTAAGATTAGAAACAGGAAAATTCAGGTCCCCCCAGATAGAAAGAAGTCAGTCTACAATATTTAGTAATGCAGCCCAGACATTTTGTAGAGCATAAGAGAAAGGAAGAAAACTAACTTAATAATCACTTTGATTGAAATAAAACTGTATTGAAAGTAACTTTGAAGCAGAGACTGAAGAAAGGTGACAGTTCAAGAATAAAGACAAATAGCACAGAATGGAGTGGCTTGAGGGCAATGTGAGAGATTATGGAAGCCCAGATCAGAGATTGTTGTCTCTTCTGTAATCATTAGCAAGGATTTTATCAATTCCTGATCAAGTGAGATTAGAAATTGGAAATATACAGAACTTGACTCTGTATACTGTATGATGC
>NW_012144855.1:1384379-1384745 GCF_000956105.1 Propithecus coquereli | reverse complement strand
TGTAGCCACTAGGATGCATTTTACCTTTCTCTGTATCAGATAAATATGTTCCATAACTTCAAGAAAGAGTCTGAGGTTGAACTTATGTTCCTAAAAACATCAGTAAAAGTCTAATTTTACCTCAAATTCTGGCTGAATAACTTCAAATATCTCAGATTTAGACGTAAAATTATAGTTGACATCAGAAATCATCAATCTCAATGGCACTTGATAGAAAAGTCTATGTGATCATTGAATAACAAATTCTGGTTTAGTCATCAGACAGACATTGGTTAGAAAGAATATTAGTGTCTACATAAGCTGTAAAATTTAAGTTAAATCAGTACTTTAGGTCAAATCATTATTGAGTCCACATTTTGTCTAAGT
>NW_012144855.1:1383740-1384329 GCF_000956105.1 Propithecus coquereli | reverse complement strand
TATTGGCTGGATCATACAATAGGTGATAGGAATATTTTTATATTGTGTTCTCAATTTCATTAATAATATATGGATGAAATTCTATGCCTAGAATAAATGCAACCTTAATTCCTGTCTTTGGCATGAGCAGGCCTTCACACTAACATTTTTCTAGTACTCACAAAAACTTGACAAAATAGAATATATGTGCGAAAGGAATTAAGTTTCAGGCTAGTACAACTTAGCAAACTATAAAAATGAAAGTGTGGAAAATATAAATGCAGTAATAAAAGATATCTCAGGAGATGGTACCACCACACCAATATTTCGTGAATATTTGGGTAATGTAATTCAGAAAAACAATTACTACCCAAGAAGGATTTTAAGCCCAAAGAATGTGGTATTACTAGATGCTTTCTAGAACTTTCATTTACTGAGTTATTTTTACCCAGTGCCATTTCAGTAGTACTGGATGTCATTACAAACTTGCTTTTGTCAACTATGGTTTTGCTAGTCATTTGGGTAAACACAAAATAAACTCTGTTGTGCTGAGCAAATGAGAGTTCCATGTTGTTCTACCCAGACGACTCTGGGACTGATATCTTCTCAA
>NW_012144855.1:1380609-1381187 GCF_000956105.1 Propithecus coquereli | reverse complement strand
ATATATCCCATCCTGACTTCCTTGGTCCTGCTCTTGACAATGTTCTACATAATCTTCTGTGGTATAAACTAATAGAAGGACGATATTTTAACAATGTCTTCTCTTTCTCTTTATTGTTATCCTTTCTGTCCCCTCATTTTCTCCTGTACATTCAATTTAGAATGAAAGACATTCATTGTTCCTCAGTGGGCTATCATGGATTGAGTATCTTTTATTTCATGTAGATCAATAGAGCAGTCTGCATATTTTTTCTCTACTAAATTACAATTTCTGTTAGGCTTCCAGGAGAAGAGGTTTGTATTTTATTGCAATAAAAGCGACAGTCTTTTAACATATACTGCTTGTCCTCTATTTTTGGTGTTTCAATAAACTATTCAGTTAAGAAGCACCTGTCCCTTTTCTATTTCTTTCTCACATCAGGAGTTTGTTTTTATTAAATCTCATGTTCATCAACTTGGCCATTGTTTTTCACATTAATCCATATAGAATGATTCAGAGATGACTTGTATACAGCTTCGAAACTGAACTAGTCAAGTCACTAGAGACAAAAAGGAACCCAAACTCTTAAGTTTTAAACC
>NW_012144855.1:1378881-1379134 GCF_000956105.1 Propithecus coquereli | reverse complement strand
AGTGATAAAAAGCCTGAGTATCAAAGTCAATCAGACCACAAAGATCAATAGCCCACTCTATAACTTACTACCTGTGTGACTATGGCAATGGTAGTACCTACCTTAGTGAATTGTTATGGGCATTAAATGAGATAATGTATATTTTGGGTTTTGCATGGAGTACACTTCCTAGTAAGGAATGAATGTATCTGTTGCTAATGAAAGTTGGCCATAAATTCTTTGATGCTCAGCCCATCAAGAAGTGGATGTTGGT
>NW_012144855.1:1378229-1378618 GCF_000956105.1 Propithecus coquereli | reverse complement strand
AAATACTCCTCCTGTCTTTCATCCATCCCCTCTTCCTCCTTTTCTTCCTTCCTTCCTTCCACCTCCCTCTCTTTCTCCTCCTTCTTCCCTCCCTTTCTCCCTTTCCCTCTCCTTCACCTCTTCCTCCCTTCATCTCTTTCTCGCCCCTTCCCTTTCTCCCTCTTTCCCTTTCTCCCTCCCTTCTTTCCCCTTTTCTTCCTTTCTCTCTTCCCTTTTTCTTTCCTTTCTTCTTCCCTTTTTCCTTTCTCCACATCTCTCTCTCTTCATCTTTCTTCCTCCCTTACTCCTGCTTTCCTCCTTTCTTCCTTCTTTCTTCTTCCCTTTTTCGAAACCTTCCTCCTCTCAATCTTCCTCCTTTTTCCCTTCCTTCACCCTTCTCTCCTTGGCTT
>NW_012144855.1:1377774-1378179 GCF_000956105.1 Propithecus coquereli | reverse complement strand
ATTAGTTAACCTTTCACCTCCAAATGTTATTTGACCATTGATCTCGATTTTTAGATACAAAACCTTGTTTGGAAGTAAGCAAAATTAGTATGTGAGAACTCTTTACTATGTAAAGTAAAAATAGTTTTCTCTGATCAATTTGAAGACTTATTATAGTTTAGGTACTCTAGCATAATGTCCTTTAATGCTTTGTTGAAATATTATTGTGTTGTCTCAACATAGGAGACTGAGCCTAACTGTATTGTGGTTGATGAGAATGGCCGTGGTTCATTAGAAATGCAATTCCATTCTCCAAAGAATCATCTCATTATTCCAGTGTACTAAATACACTGCCCATATGAAAGAATACCTTTCAATCAAAATTAAATAAGCCAATAATGACTGTAGAATATTCCTTAACATAGT
>NW_012144855.1:1377370-1377724 GCF_000956105.1 Propithecus coquereli | reverse complement strand
AAATACTCCTCCTGTCTTTCATCCATCCCCTCTTCCTCCTTTTCTTCCTTCCTTCCTTCCACCTCCCTCTCTTTCTCCTCCTTCTTCCCTCCCTTCCTCCCTTTCCCTCTCCTTCACCTCTTCCTCCCTTCATCTCTTTCTCGCCCCTTCCCTTTCTCCCTCCCTTCTTTCCCCTTTTCTTCCTTTCTCTCTTCCCTTTTTCTTTCCTTTCTTCCTCCCTTTTTCCTTTCTCTACATCTCTCTCTCTTCATCTTTCTTCCTCCCTTACTCCTGCTCTGCTCCTTTCTTCCTTCTTTCTTCTTCCCTTTTTCGAAACCTTCCTCCTCTCAATCTTCCTCCTTTTTCCCTTCCTTC
>NW_012144855.1:1376415-1377320 GCF_000956105.1 Propithecus coquereli | reverse complement strand
TTTTAATAGTCGGAGTCAAAGTTTCTCTCAGTGAAGGAACTGAATGTGCTCTACTAAGTTAATAGAGGGTGGAAGGTAAGCTCCTGAGGAAGCAGATTGGAAAAAACGTAGGCAAGATATCTGAACACTAAGCAATGGACATAAATTCAGTGGTGAGAAAAACAAAGGAGAATAATGATAAATACGAAAAAGAGGCTAAACAATGGGATTAGAGACTGAACCTCGAGGAGAAGGATGTCCAGTAAAAAATTTCCAGCTCTGCACAGGCAAAGGGAAGAGTAGGAACAGGGTATATTAATAATAGTAAGGTTCTCCAGGGAAACAGAACCAATGGGTTTTTATATAGAGAGATATTTAAGGGTAATTTGTTATGAGGAATTGGTTCACACAATTACGAAGGCTGAGAAGTTCTATGATTTGTTGTCTGCAACCTGGAGACCCAGGAAAGCCAGTGGTATAATTTAATCTGAGTCTGAGAGGCCCGAGAACCAGGGGAGCCAAGGATGTAAATACACTCCGAGTGCGGGAGAAAATGAGAGCTGACGTTTTAGTTGGAGTAGTGAGACAGAGAAGAAGGGGCAGATTCCTCCTTCTTCACCTTTTGTTCTATTCAGGCCCTCGATGGATTACATGATGCCCACCACATTGGAGAGGCCACTCTACTGAGTCCACTGATTCAAATGTAATGTCACCCAGAAACCCTCTCATAGGCACACCCAGAAATAACGTCTAACCAGATATCTGGTATCCATTCCTTGATCCAGTCAAGTTGACATAAAATTAGCTATCACGCAGGGGTAGCTATTATTCATTTTTAAGTTCTTCCATTTCTGTAGTGTGCATCTCTGTGCCTTATGTAATTGTTTTTTAGTAGAAATTAAGGGTAAGAATTTGTTTGGTATATG
>NW_012144855.1:1363532-1365360 GCF_000956105.1 Propithecus coquereli | reverse complement strand
TATTACACATAACACTGTTGCCTCTTTAAATTCTCAGCTCCTAACCTCATGTCTGACACTTAATAATCACTATTGTATAAAATAAGTATTCATAGAATTAAATGAAACTGTAGTTCTGAGGAAGGGTCATTAAATTTAATTACATAAAAAGAATTACTTGGATACACTAAGCACATTTTAAAGACCTCTTCAATAAACTGAACATATTAAATAGTATCATTTGACAAGTTTGATGTATGTGTACTCCCACAAAACTATGACTACAGTTGGGAAGTGAATATCTCCATCACCTGGAAAGCAACTTGAACCATGTTATAATTCCTCCATCCCACTCTCTCTCCATTCCCAGACAACCGCTAATCTGCTGTCACTATTGATTAGTTTGCAAATCTAGAACTTTACATAAATTGTAATATAACATGTATTTTTTACCTGGATTCTTTTACTCAGTATCATAATTTGGAGATGCAGCCATGTTGCTGCATATATAAATAGTTTATTTCTTTTTTATTGCTGAGTGGTAATCCAAGCAGTAAACCATTGTATACATATGACATAATTTATCAATTTACCTGATAATGGACATGTGATTGTTTCTAGGGCTGGCTGTTATGAATTTAGCTGCTATGAACATCCATGTACATGTGTTTATATAGATATATGCTTTCTTTTTCTCTTGGGCATATTCCTAGGAGTGTAACGGCTGAATCATATGATACATACATAATGAACTTTTAAAGAAACTGCCAGATTGTTTTTCAAAGTGGTTGTACCATTTTCATTCTCACCAGTGTGCTGAGAGTTCCAGTTTCTCTGTATCCTCAACAGCACTTAATATGGTCAGGTTTTTACTTTTAGACATTCTAATAGCTACGTAATGTTATTTTACCGTGGTTTTAATTTGCACTTCCTAATGTATTATGTGGGGTATCTTTTTGGGTGCTTATGTGCCATGTATCTTTCTTTCTTAGTGAAGTCCATGTTCAAATTTTTGTCCATTAAAAAATTGGTTTGTTTTCCTGTTATTGGGTTTTAAGAGTTCTTTATATATTCTTCATGCAAGTACTTCATCATATATAAGTTTCTCAAATATTTTTCCTAGTGTGTGGTTTGTTCTTTTATTCTTTTAATAGTATCTTTTAAAATATACAAGTGTCTAATATTGATGAAATTCTATTTATAATTTATAGCTACTGGGATCTATTCATGATGTAACCATTAATCCCTAGGTTCCACGAGTAATATAAAAGAATATGGAACAAGTTTAGGACTTTTAAACCAACACAATTCCTGGAAATTTTATTGATTTATGGCATCTAATATGCTATGGAAGTTAGACAAGATCCCAGTCTAGGCAGAACTTGGCAAGGAAAAAAAAATGTCCAGAGATATTTTTTAAGCTACTAAAGTTTAAAAAACTTGCTCAATATTCTCCCAATTCCATTATTCTTCTGTCATTCTAGGCAAGTGAAGTGGTCCCTGATGCAATATTTATAGTTCTTTGAATAATCACTCCAGTGCTTTACAGAAAAATAGTACATAGTAGTATGACTAGTTCCTATCGGGGGGATTCTTGAGATATCAGGAATAAGACAATTACTTGATAAACACAAGGAACAAGAGAAAACCAATACTCAAATAAAGTAAAATAAAGCAAAGCAAAATAAAACAAGTTTGTTTATTTACAGGCATCCTACCCAGAAGATGCTTAAAGAAATTTGGGGGTGAACCAGAGATATTCACTCTTCTGTCAGCACATATACCTGATTTTATTTAACAACAACAACAAAAATCCAAGAGATTATTAATATCATATATAAATAGAATT
>NW_012144855.1:1360742-1363482 GCF_000956105.1 Propithecus coquereli | reverse complement strand
TGAAATGAAAATAAGACACTTTTTGGTATTTTTAAAAACTGCACTTTTTACAAGCCAGTGTCTGAGAGATAACCACCAGAGGTAATTGCAAAATTACTAGACAGCATGAAGACCAAGGATCTAATGATGTTAACATAGATACCTTAAATTGGTAATTAATGTAATGAGAACTATGAAGAAATACTACACTAAGAAAAGCTAAATCAGCAACCAAAAGAAATGAAATTTATTCTGAATCAACATTATAGAACAATCTAATAACATTTAAAATGAGATATTTGCTCTGTTCAAAGACACGAATTAAGAAATAATATTAAAAAATAGAGAAACAAAATAGGTAGAAATGAGATAAGCAAAAGTGGGTAGGAGAGAACAAAATAAATATCTTAGAATACACTAATATACTCATTAAAATAAAAAGCTCAAGAGGCAGGAAAATCTCTAGGACTGGAAATAAAATAAGAAAAGTAAATGGGAATATATTACTAATGAATTTATCCAGGACACATCACCGATAGAAAAAATATAAAAAATAAATGAGAGTCACGGAGGATACACTGAGAGATTCTAACAATCTCAGAAATAAAAACTGAGAAAAAAGCAGTATTTGAAGAAATAACTGAGAACTTCAAATATTGAAGAGTTTGAACTCTAATTTGATACACCTCCTAGAGTTCTGAGTGAGATAAAAATGAAAAACAAATACCTTGATGTCATCTAGACACATCATAGTTAAACTACAGACTATCAAGATTAAAGCTAACATTTCAAAAGCTGCCGGATGATTGACAAAATAATGAGAATTAAACAGACAACAAACTTTTCCTCACCAACAACAGATGCTGGAATGCAATAAAGCAACAGTCCAATGTTTTGAAAAAAATAACTGTCAACCTAGAAATGTATGCCCAGCTAAATGATCATTCATACTGAGACTAAATGACCATATACATAATGAGACATATAAATACCATGACAGTTTAATAACCAGAGAAACTTATCAAAGAACTGCTAAACATACACTTCAGTAAAAAGGAAAATGAAGATGGAGGGAAGATGCAGGATATATGAAATAACAGTCATAAGTTTGGAAATTAACAAAATTTGTTGGTAAATTTAATCTACTCTTGGCTATAAAAATAACACCTGTTTTTTTGTATAAAAAGATAAAGGTAAGACTAAGAAAAATAATAACGGGGATATTAAATGGGTGCCTTAAGGATGCCAACATCTTTATGTTGAGGAAGAGGACAGCTTGAATAACTTTAGACTTTATAAAATGAGTATGCATGTTAAAATGCAAAGGTATGCTTTAAAATATTAGAACTAAAATTGATATTTTTGAAAACATCTGGGAACTTAGGAAAGGCCATGTTATTTGCAAAAGGCAGACGGGGAAAAAGAATCAGAATAAAATGATAGACATAAACATGAGATGGTAAAAGAAGATACAAAACTAGCAGTAAACAAAAGTAATGAAAATGGATCAATACTCTATCAAAATCCTTAAGATTCTTAAGTGTGGCATTAATCTCTGCTGCCCCAATCCAGAGTGTGATACTGTTTTTGATTTACAATTTTGACTGAATGGGAGTAGTTTCAGAAGCTTCTATTTGCGTTTTCCACTATGGTAGAGCTTACCAGGGACTCTATGTAGAAGTTGCACCAACTGCCAGGCATGCCAATCCCAACTCTACATTCAGTAATCGGGTAAATGCCTACCGTGTGGGTTCACAGGCTCCGGGTTCCCATTCTAGGTCTTCTAATTCAGACCTTGTCCAGGACTCTATTTATTACCAGGTCTCCCACTGAAGTACCCTAGCTCAAGTAACTCCCAGTAAAAGCTTTAACAATTAGTATATCAGGGTTGTTTTTGTTCCACCAGTGATACGGGACTTTGGGGTAGGGGAAGCTTATCCAGGCAGTGATTGATCCGCTTCAAAATACCAAATCCTTGTTTACTCTTTGGGACCATCCCTAGACCTGGGAATCAAAGAGCTTACCTATTTAAAAAAAAGGTATCATCTTGAGAGAGGTACTTTGTAGGAACTCAATTATTTTAGAAAACATATATCTCTGAATATTGTTCTTTCCTGGTCACTTAAATAGGTGATCAGCCTGGAAATTGTGAAGGTAATAGGGATGGTAGAATCTGCATGTCAGCCAAGGCTAAGTCCTTCACAGGACCTGTGTCCCTGCTGATGTTCTCAAAGGAGAGCACATTTAAAGGAGAATTTTATTCCTCCATTTGCCTGCCTCAAAAGTGGTGATGAAATGCAATCACTTTATGATTTAAAATTTAGATATTGTGGAGAAAGCTCTGAATATTGCCAATAGAGACATTCCATGTCTTAATTGAAATTTAAGAAAAGACATTTTGAATTTATATTAGATGTTTCAGCTGAACCACAACCTTCAAACAGCAAGTGATCTTTGCTCCAGTTTACAGAAGGTCTTTAAAATGTGTTCTGGAGTTTTATTTTCTTCATCTTGCATGTGGATAATTGAATTGCAGTTTGCTAACTGAGACGGCACTAGTGAGTTTTGTGTGTGCTGTTTTAACGTTCTAAAGGGATCTTGGATTTCTTAAGCAGAAGGTTTCCAGAAAGTGTATTTTTAGACTGATAAATTATTATAGCTTCTGTGATTAGAATTAAGTCTATTAAAATCTTTAATGACCTTTAATTGACTTTTTTCTATTACTTCTCTATAGTCTTGATGGTGTGGTCAAGAGCACTAT
>NW_012144855.1:1353767-1358477 GCF_000956105.1 Propithecus coquereli | reverse complement strand
CTTTAGGAAATTAATTCTCCATCTTAGTTTGTGAAATGGCATACAACAACTTTTATTGCATTTTAATTTGTCTTCATCATAGAAAGCTAATGCTTTGTAAAATTTACTCTGTGCCAAGTAATAGTTGAGATATTTTAGGTAAAACAACTTAATTAATGTTAAAAACAATCTTATGAAGTAAGCACTAGTATTATCCCCTTTTAAAATGGAAGAAAAAAAGGCAAAGAGAGGCTAATATATTTCTCAATTAAGTGGCAGAGCCGGGATTCAAATTCAGGCAGGGTGGCTTGTGTCTACACTGCTAATGGACATTCACTTCTGCTTACCAGAGGTGATGTGCAATGATTGCCGGCCCAATTGAATTATAAACACTTTGAATACTGATTAATATAGTGGGAGCTTTACTTCTAGGACATCAATACTTATTTATATACTCACTGACTGAATATTGTCCTTTAGAATTCTTGAGGATGACATGCTTTATGCAGTAACATAGGTGAGGGTGTGGTAACAGAAATTCACAAAAGTTTTAACAATCTACAGAGAAGTCCTGGCTCTGCTCTGATTCGTGTTTCTTCCTCATTCAGCATTTCTGTTTGTCTTTCTATAAATTCTTTCTTTACTTCCTCAATTGATTGCCGAAAAATACTTTCATTCAATATAAAAATTGGAGTTTAAAAGATACATACTATTTAGTTAATGTCTAAGTTAGATATAGTTTTACTTGGATTACATAGATTGTATAAATATTTTTTAAAGAAAGGAGCACCTTCAGAAGGACTCTATAGATTGTATTTGACTCTGTCAGAAGTTTGAGAGACTAACATAACAATCAGAGAGACTTGAGTATATTCAGAGGAATATGAGAAATTTTTACCAAAGCTTTTAAAATAAAAATAAAATAACCAGCTAATAAAATGAATATTTTTTGCCATGTAAATAAATTATGTGAGTACACTTAGAGAATACAATATTAAATGAAGAAAATAGGAGAGGCTTTGCTGAAGTCAGCCACTTCACTTTAAAGGTTTTTTAAAAGTTTTCTATAAAGTAACCTGATTGAATTAATTTTCTTACCACAATAACTTTATGTACCCAAGATTAAATGAAAATAATAGTAAATACTAAGGAAAACTATGCCCCTTTAAGTCCAGAGACAATTCAGAAGAATCATGTGCAGTGTGTAAGAAAGGTGGCCACATACTGAAGACCTACACGATTGTCTGGCAACCTCATTGACAGCTTCATTAAACATTTCATTCCACATCACTGACATGCAACTGATTTCCTCTGAGGTTGCAGAAAACCATTAGGCTTTCATCAAAAGGAACTTGATCTCTTGCCCAGCTCTCCACATGCTGCTTCTACCCTGTACACTGCCACTTCCATGGGAATTAGAATCAACTTGAAGAAGCATTTTGCCAGGGAGAGTTTCTAATTTCTGGCCAGAGAAGGACGAAAAAAATGCTAATAATTTTATTTCATGAGCCACTGAAAATAAGAAGAAATATCTGTGTAAATTGTCATTTATGCCATTATGTCATTATAACATTAATCTAGAGCCAAGTTATCTGCTTGGCACTGTATCTTTTGATGGGCATCTTTGAGGCTCCACCGGGCACTGCCACCTATATTAAATCCTGCTGCCTCTTCTTGAAAGGGTCTGGCTACCTTTGAGCTTTCGTATGTTCCTGCTAACTCACTAGCATCTGAGACTCAGAGAGGCCACGTGCAGCTGCTCAAATGCCCTGGAGTTGCGTAATGTGGTAACTTACCTGTGCTACGCTGTGTTCTTTACAAAAGGAAAATGCTTCACTCTCTTTTTGTGTTGCACTCAGTGAGAGGTATATACTAGTGTGCCTTTGTACTCTGAAATCTTCCAGAGATATTTATGAAAATGATATTTTTCATTTTTCTTTCTTGTAGCCCTAGTAGGAGAAGCATAAGCCCAAGAAGCTTTATTGCATGAGTCCTAACATAATTTTAATTTTATTTTTTATTCTTAAGAAATTCCTTTTTAGAAGCTTCTTAGTACTTCATTTTAGCATCAAATGGATACAGTTTAGATGATGCAACTTCTGCAGTCACTGTCTCTGGTGGTGCTGTGTCTGGTGACTGATGTTGGCAACCATGGTTGGGTGGTTCACAGTAATGATTATTCATCGCTTTATCCCTCAGAATGATGTGACTTTAAGTGTACAACTTCAGTGCCTTGTAATTGTGAATGATAGCAGATGCTCTTTGACTTTGCCTGTGGATTGACTGCTATACTTTGCTTGGAGACAGTGCTAGCTTACCTTCTAACACTGGGAATATTGTAAACATATTTTCTAAGCATTCGGAAAAAGAAAAATCTGAATGATTATACCACCAATGCCAGCATGACCCAGGCACCCTCGAAGAAGATGACTAAATGACTATGTTATTTTAATGACAGATAGAAGGACATATATAACAAAAACAGAACATTTATGACTGGACATAGTAAGAAAAGGAGATGGAAGCACATCTCACAAGTCTTAGATGAGACAGGCAAATACATCTAAACACAAGAGCAAAAGGATTTCGTCATCCCAGAAGACATCAGTTGAAAATAGTGGCTGCTGAATTAGCTTGGGAATACTGCACTAATGAACCTGCATTATCGTATTGTTCCCTTGATTAATCTATGAAACATAGTACAGTTACATTTCCTGATTTAGAAGTTACCGTTAAAATATGCTGTAGAACCAAAGAGGAAATTCTTTCCATCGCAAATGTGTTAGCTCCTTACAGTATAAAGCTAATTCTGTCAGATTTTACTAGGTAGTTTATTTTTTAGCATTGAAAATATTGTGACAGTGTTTTCATGTGTGTATGCTGAATTGAAAATATTTTTTCTCTTAATGGTGGAATTAAGCTCATTCACATTTGTTTTTAGGACCTATGGGTTTAGTTTCAACCATAATTTGTAACTATATAAATTGTTTTTTGTTATATTTGCTGTTTCTTTATCTAAAGGATGGATGTTCTTTGCCTTTTTATTTAATAAAATAGGTATTAAGAAGGTTGAAAGATTTGTTGTTGGGGCTACCTTTGTACTTATATCTATTTTAATGACTTTAGTCCCTGTTTTCTTATTTAATGTTTTGCTATCTGCTTTATCAGTTTTGGGGGAGTATCCTTTAATATACATCTATTTCTTATACAACAGTTAGCTTTGTGAGTTTTTTTTATTTTCCTCTCCCTTTTCCTCCCAATTTTTAGTTGCATTATGTCTATGTTATTAAAACATGTAATATTTATACAGTAGTTTTCCCCTCATGGGAAATATATATAAGTAAATTCATATATTTTTAAAATGTTTGCTATCTACCCTTTCCTGAAATTTTCCCCATTATCATTTGGTTGGATAAAGTTTATGATTTTTAAAAAACTAATTTCTTTTTGTTTTTATTCATTTTGATTTTTAGTTTTAATTTACGATTCAAAGTGGCTTTTCATCTCTTCAGATATTTGTTTCAATATTTTAAATTCTGTCTGCAATATAGACTTATAGTTTTCTTTTGTTTGCTTTTTTGGAGCGAAGGTTAATTTAAATTGAAAATATTTTTTTTTCTGATTTTCTGTAGTACTTTTCTATGGAATTTACTTTTCTTGTGTTTAATATCCAGGTATGTTATATGATTCTCATTTTTATGGCATTTTTTTCTGTCAGTCTAGGAAAGAACCAATAATTAAACAGTGTTTTGTGCTTGTTTGTTTAGTTGGTTTCTGGGTTTTGGTGGTGGATGCGAGATGGTTAGTTCTCAGATTTTGCATCGCTTTGGTCTTGCAGGACCCTAACTTTTTCACTTTGTCTTGTATTTTCTTTCACTACCCAATTGTCAGAAGGTGCTTTTCCCTTTCTTTTGACCGTTTTCCTGCCCAGAAGTTAAGTGTTTGGAAGACTGTATTGTTTTTAAATCATACATGTTTCTTTGTTTTGTTTTTGCTTTTGTTTTAAATCCGCTTCTCCCATTAAATCATTTGCCTCTTTAAAATAGATGGCTGAACTAACCACTATGTTCTGTTCCTTTCAATCCTGCATCTGTCTTTTTTCATGGTGTTTTGCTCTTTACAAGCAGGTACTTTAAAATCCTTTCCCTGCAGTTTGTTGTGTGATCTGATTTTTGTTTTTTCCCCCAGTATCTTCAAATGTAGTGTGGATTTAATCTTTCCAGTGGTTGCTTCAACTCACCCTCAGGATACAATAGCTGGAATCACTCTGTATTTTTTGCAATTTTTTTTCCTGCTTTTGTTTGCCATAGAGCTCTGATATACACGGGGATGGGCATGAACATGTGGTACTGCAGCACTGATGTACCTTTTATTTTCTCTTTTTCTTCATAGTAATTTTTATTCTCTGTCTTCATATTGAGGGTGTGGTTTTGCATAGAGTTTCATAACCGCGCAGTGCGTTTAATTCCTGTCATCTGAGAAGAGATTCAGGGAGATTGTTTTACTATACAGTTCCATTGACTGCAGGTACCACGAATTTCCTCCCTAAAGCTTTTTAAGCTGAGTTTATAATTTCTTTGACAATATAGATCCTCTAAAAATTTAATAAGCACCTGTACACACATGTGCTTTCAGCCAGTTAAATTTTTGCTATTTGGTTCACTTGTCTCTCCCTCAATCCAGTGTGGCACTAAAGGTATGAATGTAAACCCATTCTCTTAATCTGGATTT
>NW_012144855.1:1348479-1349837 GCF_000956105.1 Propithecus coquereli | reverse complement strand
AAAAAACATATATCTGCATTTCTCAATTCTGTATTTCTTCTCTTTAGTGTTTTCTTCAGTTACAATGCACTTTGATGAAAAGCAGCTTCATAAGCCTTAGACTCATTTGATTTTACATATGTAATCATTCATTACCTAACTAGATCTTATTAGCAATATAATGATACTTCTCCTGAGAAACTCTGTTGCAAGGATCACATAATGTAAGTTGTATGTAAGGTTTCCTTTTTTACATTGGCTTGTAGAAAGTCATGGCCAATCCCTTGAAATTAGTCAAGAAACAAGCCAGAGTTTTAAAAACTGTCAATAATGATTACTCACTTAAAAGACAAATTTTTTTATAGTGGGAATAAACCTTATTTGAACACAATTATGTAGCTATAAAAATGTATGTTCCTTTTTGCTGTTTTAGCAGCTCCAATCAGGAGAAAAGTTTTAATTTTATATCTGCAAAATGTATTAATTTACATAATTTTGATCACCACTGATCATCCTGATTATTTGTAGAGAGAAGATAATACTTTGCATTGCTTCCATATCCCTTTTAAATATTTCAAAAACAGTTCTTTAAAATGAAGATGAGATAATAATAAGAAAACCCAGTAGAGAAGTAGGCAAAAAATACAAAAGGCAAGTGTCAGAGAATGACAAATGATTACTATATAAATAAATGAAAAGATGTATTATATCACAATAACAGCCAAAAAGATGCAACTTGAAACAATAAGATAGCAACCTTTACTCTTCCAGGTTGATAATAACCTGAAAATGGACATTATTCAAATTCAGCAATTGTGCTAGTGGGAATACAAATTTCTAAGTTTTTTTGGAAAGTAATTTGGCAATATAGCGACTATTATAATTAAAAATGTTCATCTTCTTTGATTCAGCAAAAAAACAAAATAAATAAAACCAAGGTGAGGTCAAAACATGAAATTTTATAGGTGTAAAATAGTAGAATACTAGCCATTTTATATAGATCTATCTAATATTTCCCTTTGTTCTAGTAATGGAATCATGCATTGTGGTTCCTTGTATACTGAAATTTGAGGCTTGTTTCAAGGAGAGAGCAACTCTAACTCTTTTATGGTTGAACTCATCCTTTAGTCTACCCTTCAGAGACCATAAGATTACTGGAGCTCTACTAGAGATGAAGTGATCCTGAGACTTTAATTAATCTAGAGCCAGGCAGAGAAAACTGAGGAATTAGCATTACATTAATTATATCCCCCAAATTCCTATTGACTTCTTTGTAAACTGGGATTAATGTTCTGCTGGGTAGAGATGACCTTGCCTTGATTTATAATGTAGCAATCCTCTTTTTTTAAGGAAAATGTTAAATTAAACCAAAAAGACCC
>NW_012144855.1:1345534-1348429 GCF_000956105.1 Propithecus coquereli | reverse complement strand
GGCACACATACACTAATGCTCTGATTTTAAAACCACTTTTGGTAGATTTCCTAACTCACTAGGCACATAATTGGCCTCCAGTGTCACGGCGGCAACGGTTTTGCTAAATGTTTTGCAACTACATAACGTGAATCACAACATTTCCATCCTTCATTATTAATTTTTTGTCACAATGTAAGCCATGGTTCAGGAAATTACTACCTGTGGGATAAACGGGGCCTTTGTCCTGTTTTGGTAAATACAGTGGTTTTTTTGGAACATAGCCTTGCTTAGTTGTTTATGTATTGTCTATGGCTGAGTACAGGAGAGTTAAGTTATAAGAGACCACATAGTGTTCAAAGTCTCATGTATTTATAAGCTGGTCCTTTGAAGAAAAAGTTTATTAACCACTACTCTAATCTATTGCCGCATACGTTAAGTTTTTGTTACAGAAGAACACCACCTCAAAGTACAAATTTCTGTCTTATTTTTGGAGAATGAGGCATTCTGCCATAACTGATGAATCCTGAAATCTCAGGGGCTTGACATCCTTAAAGTACAATTTTCACTAATTCAAAGCCCAATGCTAGTTAGACTCCTGGGCAGTTCTCCAAGTGGTCACTCTGGAATCCAAACTTCTTTGATCATGTAAGTCTAACACACTGGAGTTCTTCACTACCAACCACATGGGAATAGAGAAAAGGGAAGAGAACAGAATGGAAGTCATCTTAGCATGAAAAATATGCCCATTACAGTAATTTCCCTTATCTGTGGGGGATATATTCCAAGACCCCCACGGGATGCCTGAAACCACAAACAGTAGTGAGCGTGATCGCTGTCAATGGCAACACATTTCTGTTCACGTCTTTCACCCACAAATTTAATGCTATTTCCATCTTAACTAAGCAATTAGCACGCTCCGTGGCTGTAATTCTTGCAGTTTAAGGTACAACAGCAAAACTAGCATGATGTTTTTTTCTTCTTCACAATTTCACTGATAGAAGATTTGTTCTTATAGTTGATCTTAAAAACCTCACATAAATTTTTTTTCTTTTTTTTATTAAATTGAGAACTTTCACCTTTTTACTTATAGGAAGCACTTTATGCCTTCTCTTTGGCATATCTGAATTGCCAGCATAGCTACTTTTGTGCTTTGGGCCATTATGAAGTAAAAGGGGTGACTAGAACACAGCACTGCTGTCCTGTGACAGTTAATCTGATAACCTAGATGGCTACTAAGTGACTAATGGGTTGGGAGTGTAGACAGCATGGACAAACTGGACAAAGGGAGGATTCATGTCCCAGGCAGAATGGAGCAGGACTGGAAGAGATTTTATCATGTCACTCAGAATGGTGTATGATTTAAAACTGATACATTATTTCTGGAATTTTCCATTTAATATATTTGGACTGTGGTTGACTGTGAGTAACTGAAACCGTGGAAAGCAAAATCACAAATAAGGGAGGATTACTGTACTTTCATTCATATTCTATTGTTCAGCATAGTCACAAAATTGGCCTTCTTGCAAGAGACATTGGGAAATGAGTTCACAGATATATTCCATAATGGTTCTCCAGATTTCTTTAATAGGGAGATACCCCAGAACAAATCCTTTATCTCTCTGCTTTCAGTTTTATTTTTGTTGACAGCCTCAGAGGAGTTTCCCTATTTTATATTGGGATTAGCTTTTAAATGATTATTTGTGTGATGTTTTAAAATATATCCACAAACTCTTTGGTACTAATTTATTTTTAAGACGTGGAACTTAATTCCCACCTACTTGATTGTTGGCTGTGTTTATTATTCTAAGTATCTCCATTATTTGGACAGCGTCTGATATGTAACAGATGTTTCTTATTATTGAATAGAAAACAGCAGAATTTTGCATAATTTATTGGAAAAGTATACCACTGCAGAAATAAATTGATAAATACTCAAAGTGAGTAGAGATGAAAAACTAAGAAAATTCTGCAAATAGTGACAGAGGACCAGAAACAAAAACAAAATCGTAAACAATTACAATGTAAAGAACATGAAGGTCATGAAAATGAGAGGAGGACTAGTGAACCTGAAAAAAGAGGCGTCTGGAAGCAAAAGGAAAAGTGATAGTTCCTTATTAATGAGTGAGAAAATATCTCACTAATAGTGAGGAGCTAACTATTAATTAATAGTTCCTTATTAATGAGAAAATATCTTACTAAACCATTAGAAAGAACGTAAATATTGACAATAGAGTGAATTCATAATTTGTTGCTTATATTAGTACTTTATTTGATTGTCTTCTTTATAAAACCCCAACTTGAAGAACACGATGTTTTTCATGTTAGCTTGTGTTAAGCATAAAGCAAAACTTAACATTGTAGGGGAGGTAGTGAGTTTTTGAGATCAGAGGTATTTTATATGAAGTGACCAGGAAAGGCTTCTCTGATAAGAATACGATACTTTCCTGTTGAGTTCAGCAGGAAGTAAGGGGCTGAGTTCTGTGGATACTTGGAGAAAGACTGCTCTAGGCAGAGGGAAGACTTAAGTACAATGGTCTTGAGGAAGATGTCTGGCACGTCTGAAGAACAGCAAGACATCCAGAATAATAGATGAAGTAAGGAGGGAGAA
The DNA here is from genome assembly GCF_000956105.1 of Propithecus coquereli. Classification (NCBI taxonomy): domain Eukaryota; kingdom Metazoa; phylum Chordata; class Mammalia; order Primates; family Indriidae; genus Propithecus; species Propithecus coquereli. The sequence continues at coordinate 1,345,839 of NW_012144855.1, read as the reverse complement.
ATGGATGGTAAATGAAATAAGAGGGATAGTAAGGATTATCCCTTGCAAGTGAAGGTAAGAAATTTTATTTAACTCTCAGTGAGATGGGAAATTGAAACAAACAAACAAACAAAAAAAAACAAATTGCAAGTTTTGGAGCAGAGAAGGGAAAATATTTAGCTTATTTTTAAAAAACATATTTTGGCCATTCTGTGAGGACTCCAGGAGAGTGTTAGGATCTTATTGTAATAGTTCACATTGGGGATGATAGTATCGTCTACTAAGGAGAGATGGGTTGGAGCAGGAAAGAAGTGATCAGATACTTA
>NW_012144855.1:1341212-1343194 GCF_000956105.1 Propithecus coquereli | reverse complement strand
ATTTCATTAAATTAATATTTAAATGTGTTTAAGACATTTTGCTTGATGCTGTGGGAGATGGAAAAAATGTCTGACATCAAAGAAATTATTATGTAAAAAAATTTGGAGGACAGAACCAAAGCACAGAAGTGAAAAATCCACCAAAAATACAAAAAAAAAAAAAAAAAAGATAATGGTGTCTGTTTGGTGGTTTTAGTTTATTTTTGGAAATGAATCAAGGCACTCACTCTAGCCCGGGCAAAAGAGTGAGACTCTGTCTCAAAAAAAAAAAAAAAAAATGAAATCTTTTCTTCAAGATTAAAAGAATGCATATCTCATAGTAGTAATTAATCAAAATTAATTTTCCAAATTGTAATTCCATTAAAAGCTCAGCATTGGGAGAATTTACTTTAAGCATGTGGTCAGATGTGAAAGAGAAGCTATTAACCATAGCAAAGTATTATATTTGCAACATGTTTGCCTCATGCAAGTCTAAAGATATGAATTCAACTGACTTGCAAAGGATGGGGACACTTGGAGTTTTATAAAAAGCTCCAAGTGGTTTTTAAGAAAAGCACGTTCTGTATCCATATTACTATTTTTACAGCACCTGCAGAAATTAATAAAATTGGGCTTATCTTCTTATTTATACTCGTATCACTGGAAGGAAGGAACATGTCAGGGGAATTGATCCTATTGATTTGAAATATTCAGCATTCTCCCAACCTCCTTGAAAACTGAGATGTAAAAATATCTAAATTAGTGTCTACCTTTTCTTTAGTGCTGAAATCCTAATTTAATTTGAAGGGTAATTGCTATACTCTTTATCAGAGTTCATTTTAAATTCTCCTTCCATAGCTAATTCTTGTATTAAAGTTTCCTGTTTGTTTCCTTATTTTAAGCAGGCTGATTCATTAAATCTTTTCTTTCCTTCCCTGATGAATGAGATGCAAACCTGAAGCTCTTAATTACAGTTTTTTTCTATTTTGCTATGATTTCATTCCAACTATTGACATAAATATCAAAAATTCTCTTGAAGCAAATTCCTAATATAGACTGGGGTGATCAGTGGTGTATTTTCAATCAGATTATAATAGTTTCCACAAGTATAGACAGACCTCTACACAAGCTGAAAACCTTACATGAATTTGGCGGCACTGGAATTTAAACAGCAAAGTCTGTGCAATTGATTTCCACTGCCCCAGAACAAGAAAGATCATGATCTGAATGCTGTACAGACTCAGTAAGATACAAGAAGCCACTTTGTATCCAACCTGAGTGCCCTGCTACCACTAGCTAAGAAAGGTCACTTCAGTTCTTTACCACTCAGGTACTCTCTGATTAAATGATATTATTAAATATTTTTAAGCATTCCTTCACAGGAATCTCATAAAAATTAATACGTAAAATCTATATATGAGTAGAAACATTTTTGAAAAATTTAAGATTATCAGACAGAAGATAATATAGTATAAAATGGCACTTTGCCAAAGCCTTTTGCACATCTCTGTCCCTGTTGCTGGATTCGTCTAACCACATCTCTCAGTGTTCTTTTAAACTAAACCGTACAGTTGATGAGCTTCTGTAAGTATGTGATCTCTTTGAGACTGGAAAGTCTAAAAGGAAAATAGTGAGTGCTGCTCATGAAGGCACCTGATATTACTGCAGTAGGCATCCTGGAGTCTATTCGCTGACCTTAAAATGTGGAATGAAATTCTGTTCAATTATGAGTAGGAATAAGAATATGTGTTTAAGAAAATTTGCTAGCTACTTGGCATGTTAGGATTTCAGCCAGATTTCCTACTATTTGTTTACATTTGTCCACACATTCTTTGAAAGTACAGGAAGCAGCAAACATCATAAGAGCAGAATTATTTCCAGTATAACATCACTTATAATGTGGACTGGAAATTATTTCTAATCTCAGTTATAAACACTCAATAGTGTGCCTTATAAAGGCTAGTTATGCAAACTATGGCCTTACATCTTATGATTATTTTGTA
>NW_012144855.1:1324170-1339392 GCF_000956105.1 Propithecus coquereli | reverse complement strand
AATTATTTTGGGTTGCATGTATCAATTTTGTTATGCTTGAGTCAGGTTTATAAATGTGTCCATCACCCAGATAGTGTTCATTGTATTTGTTAGGTAGGTTTTCACCCATCTCCTCCTCTCCCCTTCTCCCTGCTTGATTACCACTGAGTTTTACTTCCCTTTGTGCACATGTGTGCTCATCGGTTAGTTTCAGTTTAATAATGAGTACATGTGGTGTTTGTTTTTTCATTCCTTAGGTACTTCACTTAGGATAATGGTCTCCAGTTCTAATCAAATTGTTGCAAAAGGCCTGAATTCCTCCTTCCTCGTGGCTGAGTAGTATTTCATAGCATACAAATACCACATTTTGTTAATCCACTCATAAATTGATGGACACTTGGGTTGATTCCACATTTTTGCAATTGTGAATTTTGCTTCTATAAACATCTGAGTGCAGGTGTCTTTTTGATAAAATGAACTTCTTTTCCTTTGGATAAATACCCAGTAGGGGGATTGTTGGATCAAATGGTAGCTCCACTTTTTGTTCTTTGAGGTATCTCTGTACTATTTTCTGTAGAGGTTGTACTAATTTCCAGTGTATAGATGTTCCTTTGTCTCTGCTTCCATGCCAGCTTTATTGTTTTTGAACTTTCTAGTAAAAGCCATTCTAACTGGGGAAGATGATATCTCACTGTGGTTTTAATTTACACATCCTTGATGATTAGTGAGATTGAGCATTTTCCCATACGTTTATTGGCCATTTTTCTATCTTCTTTTGAAGAGCTTCTGTTCATGTCTTTTATCCACTTTTTAATGGGATCGTTTTTGCCTTGTTTATTTGCTTGAGTTCTTTGTAGATTCTGGATATTAGCCCTTTATCAGATGTATAGCTAGCAAATATTTTCTCCCATTCTGTAGGTTGTCTATTTGCTTGGTTGAATATTTCCTTTGCTGTGCAGAAACTTTTTAATTTAATCAAGTCCCATTTATTTATTTTTGTTTTTTCTGTGATTGCCACTGGTGTCTACTTCATAAATTCTTTGCCTAGGCCAATATCTAGAAGAGTTTTTTCAACATTTTCTTCTAGAGTTCTTGTGGTTTTATGCCTTACATTTAAGTCTTTCATGCATCTTGAATTAAATATTGTGAGTGGTGAGAGATATGGATCCTGGTTCAATCTTCTGCATGTGGCTATCCAGTTGTCCCAACACTTTTGTTGACGAGGGCTTCTTTTCCCAGTGTATATTGTTGTCTGTTTTGTCAAAGATCAGTTGGCTGCATGTGGATGGTTTTATATCTGGGTTGTCTGCTCTGTTCCATTGGTCTATGATTTCTTCTTTCTAGCTATGAACGTCCTAGATGGCATCTTCTTCCAATAGAAGACTGTTCCATCTGCTTTGAAAATCTGTTCTGTAATGTAGCCACCTTCATCGGTGATCTTAGATAGATGCTATGGATAATTTGCTACAGATTCTACGTCAGTGCTTGCTGCTTTACCTTGCACTTTTATGTTATACAGATGGCTTCTTTCCTTAAATCTCATGGAAGCAACCTCAGCTAGCTTCTGACTTTTTTTTCCCTGCAGCTTCCTCACCTCTCTCAGCCATCACTGAATTGAGCAGTTAGGGCTTTGCTGTGGATTAGGTTTTGGCTTAAGGGAATGTTGTGGCTGGCTTGATTTTCTATTCAGACCACTCAGTTTCTCCATGTTAGCAATAAGGCTGTTTAGCTTTTCTATCATTCATGTGTCCACTGGAGTAGCACTTTTAATTTCCTTCAAGAACTTTTCCTTTGCGTTTATTGCTTAGCTAACTGTTCAGTGCAAAAGGCCTAGCTTTTGGCCTATCTTGGCTTTCTACATGCCTACCTCACTAAACTTAATCATTTCTAACTTTTTAAATCATTTGAGTTAAGTGAGAAAGGTGCAATTCTTCCTTTCACTTGAACTGAATACCTAGACGCCATTGTAGGGTTATTAATTGGCCTAATTTCAATATTGTTGTGTTTGAAGGAATAAAGAAGCCCCAGGAAAGGGAGGAGACTGGGAAAGGTCAGTTGGTGGAATCATTATAATACACACATTTGTTGATAGAGTTCACTGTCTTATGTGGGTGTAGTTTGTGGTGGCCCAAAACAATTACAATAATAACTTCAAAATCACTGAACACAGATAACTATAATAGATACAAAAATGATGAAAAATTTTCAAATATTGCCAGAATTACCAAAATGTGACACAAAGACATGAAGCGAGCACACACTTTAGGAAAAAATGATACAGATAGACAAGGTTGCCACAAATCTTCAATTTGTAAAAAATGCAACATCTGCAAAATGCAATTAAGTGAAGTACAATAAAACAAGTTATGCCTGTATGTTTTCATGCATGTGATGTTGAAAACAGCAAAACTAAACTATGTGAAAGAGAAGAATACCGGTAACATTGTAAGAAGGGCATCAACCACCAGTGAGATTCAGTGTTTTAAGTTCTTTCTACTGTCCTTGATAGTGTCAAATACTGTCTTGATTAAATCAAAATAACTTCATTCTAATTTCTAAAGTGCCACTAAGAGAATAGTGCAAACAATGTTAATAAAGAAAGGGAAATAACATAAAAATGACCAAAGAGAAGATATAAATAATTATAGAATAAGTTGAGCATACAGAAAACGAAAGAGACATAGTTGATTTTATATAGATAGATATAGATCCATAGATAGATATAGATAGATAGATGATGAAATACTATTCGGCCATAAAAATAAAGGAAATTCTGTCATTTACTACAACATGGATAAACCTGGAAGATATCATGTTAAGTGAAATAAGCCAGGCACAGAAAGAAAAATAATTCATGATCTCACTAATATGTGGAATCTAAAAAAGTTGGTCTCATAGAAATATGGTGTAGCATGGTGGACACCATGCTGGAGTGGTGATGAGGCAGGGGGACTCTTGGGGAGATGTTTTTCAAAGGATACAAAATTTCACTTAGGAGGAATAAGTTCAAGAGATCTATCGTAAAACACAGTGACTGCAGTTCCCAATATATTGTATTCTTGAAAAATGCTGAGCGTGGATTTAAAATGATCTTACCACTAAAATAACTATGAGTTAATGTGTATGTCAACTGATAGATGTAGTCATTCCATAATGTATATATACTTCAGAACATTGTTGTATTTGATAAATACATACAATTTTATCTGTCAATTTAAAGAAATAAACAAGAATGAACACAGAAAAAATGTATATGTTTGTACTTGACCATTTTCTCATAAGTTCTTGACTCATTTTCATAAAAATTTAAATGAATAATAAAGTTCGGAATGTATATCATGAATAATTTAACTACAATTCTGCAGGAAAATAATAAAATTAAATATATCATAATGTTATTGGTGATCATATTTTTATTATAGAAGATTTATATTTTTAATGTGTTTCAGATTATATAAAGTAAAACTGTGTAATTTTTATATTTTAAAAAAGAGGTCAGGCACAATGGCTCACACCTGTAGTCCCAACATTTTGCTAGGCTGAGGCAGGAGAATCACTTGAGGCCAGGAGTCTGAGACCAGCCTGGGCAACACAGCAACACCCCATTTCTAAAAAAAAATAGGGAGGTGTAGAGGCATGTGCTTATAGTCCTAGCTACTTGGGAGGCTGAGGTGGGAGGATTGCTTGAGCCCAGGAGTTAGAGATTGCAGTGAATTATGATCGCACCACTGCACTCCAGCCTGGGTGACAGAGTGAGACCCTGTCTCTAAAAAACAAATAACAGCAACAACAAAAAATCTCACAAAGTATTCCATAATTTCTACAAAGATAAATAAGAGAAAACTTTATTTGACCTATTTTCATAACCTTTATTCTGTCATATGCAGGTTAAGGCCTTTGTAAAGGATATTTAGCATTAACTACATAGATACGTTGATCATCAGCTAAACCAAATGAGTAAAATACTGATTCAATTTTAAACACATATTTGCATTTTTTGTTTATTAGGTCATATATATTCAAGATTATATTGTAACATTTATCTGGATTTTATTGTCTTTAAATTTTTAAAGATGTTTGATTTAGTAGACTAAATCTATACACCCTTTATTTTTGGCATATTTTTGTCATTGTTACTGGTGCAGTGGTGTTTTCAGTGATATGGTTTAGCAAGATACACACACACACACACACACACACACACGTGTGTGTGTGTGTATATATATATATATATATATATATATAAAAATAACAAAAGCCAGAAGGAAAGGCTGCCACTTGTGTTCAGAGCTGTCATTCATCTGTTCAAGCTTCAGAAGTATCTTAGCTTTCTTTGTCCCACAAGAGGCTTACTGGAACCACAGCACACTGTGTCAAACTACAGGCAAATCCTTTATCGGCACATCCTTTTGAAACTGTCATTGAACTGCATGGACCTAAGGAGTGATAAGCATTAATAATACTCTGTCCCTTTTATCCCTTCTGCCTTTCAGCTTTATTGCTGGATTCTTTATCTAAACTTAGGTTTTACAGTCTAGACAAATGCAATTCTCCTTGCCTTCAAAAGTGGTACTTAACCTAGCTACCAGCTAGATGTGTAGGATTTTTTTTAACTACTTATTTTGTAAAATAATCAATACTTTCTTATAAATGGCCTTGGGATTTACTTGGGAAGTTTCAGTATCATGGGTCACAACAATATCTGAAATGAAGCACATTATTTTAAAAAATGCTCCTATACTTCCAGAGATTGATGAATGGCTTTCTAAAATGTGCAATCTAAGTCATTGTTTCATTTGCCAACTTTTTTGAATGAAGAATCCACACATATATGTAGATTTATAGTCGTACTTATTTATGGGTTTAATAATGTCAATTGACAAATTGTGAATTGCTTGTGGATAATGCTTAAAGGTTAAAACAGGTGAGAAATATGCTTTTTGAGGCTTTTTTGGTATGTTATATAAAAATTTCAAAATGTTAAGTTACTTTATTAGTTATTTTAAGTATAAAAGACAAATATAGGCTGGGCGCGGTGGCTCACGCCTGTAATCCTAGCGCTCTGGGAGGCCGAGGCGGGCGGATTGTTTGAGCTCAGGAGTTCGAGACCAGCCTGAGCAAGAGCGAGACCCTGTCTCTACTAAAACTAGAAAGAAATTAATCGGACAACTAAAAATATATAGAAAAAAAATTAGCTGGGCATGGTGGCACATGCCTATAGTCCCAGCTACTTGGGAGGCTGAGGTAGAAGGATTGCTTGAGCCCAGGAGTTTGAGGTTGCTGTGAGCTAGGATGACACCACGGCACTCTAGCCCAGGCAACACAATGAGACTCTGTCTCAAAAAAAAAAAAAAAAAAAGAAAATATAATCAAAACTACTATATCCAAACTGTTAGACTGGAGCCAGAGGCTAGTGGAAAGTTCCATGGGAACTTGACCTTTAGACTCACCCATCCTTGTGAAGCAAAACCACAATATCCTGCTTTTCCAAGATATGTCCTGCTTGTGCAACATAGTCTGGCCCCACCCGCTTTGAGGGCCCACCGAAACCTGCCCATAAAAGCCCTAGACATCCGCCATTTGGGAGCTGACTCCATTTTGGACTCAACCCGTCTGTAAACAGATGTTAAAATAAATCTTTAAATTTTATTCTTGGCCTCAAGTGTTTCTTCCTCGGCTTTTCTAACACAAACCACGTTATATAATTAAAAAATAAATGTGTTATACCATTTTACTTTGCATATACATGAAACAGTAAAGGTTTGGTTTGACAGAAGTTTTTTTAGGTTTCAAGTGTTGTTAAGATGTTATGCAAATAATACTAAAATGACCTTATAAAATATTTTACCATTCCTGACAGATATTTTCACATGTCAAGCATGAAAGAATTATGCATAATTATGAAATTAGATAAATAATATTAAGCATTATGTCACAGTGATGGTATGATGGATTAGTAATAAACTAGAAGACAATCCTAAGGGATGTATCATTCCCAAATTCTTAGTTAGAGTTTTCATTGAAATCAGACTAATAATTGGATTTAAGACTTTAAACATTTCTATTTCTGATGTACATAACAGGTGGTTTGACAAAAGCAAACTAACAGTACCAGCAATAAACAGGCTTTGAAAAAAAGCAATGTTGTCTTTTCTGTGTTTTAACAGATTTGCCTCCTTTAGCATATGCTTAGGAAGATGTGTCCTTTGAAACTGTTTTGCCTTAAGAATGTGTGTGTATGAATGTTTGTGTGTGTGTGTGTGTGTGTGTGTGTGTGTGTGTTTTACAGTAGCACGAGTGTGTTGCTAAGAGATAAATAACCCTAAGAAAGTGAATAGTTCTTTCTTAAACTCTCTCTTTTGTATTTGTCCTGGATCACACATTTGATCACCTGAAAAAACAAACATTCTCACCATCTTTGATTCTGTTGTATCTCCCTCCTCTAGCCACACCTGCCAAGCAAAATTCCAAATGATCAAAATTAAACCTTTTTGCCTCTAAAACTGTTAAGAATATACTTTCTAAAGGTATCAGTCAACTTTATAAATAAGAACCACTATTAATGTATGTTCTACAACATCAAGACCATCGGCACTGTCCCTCAATCCTATTTTTTTGTCTTTATTGGCTATAATCACACTGATTTCATTTCTTATGACTACAAAGCTTTACTTTTCTCCTCAAGGCCACCATTCTCCCTTACTTTTAGCAAGTTTCCTTGTTCCCTGTTTTACTGAGAAAAGCAAGAAAAGCACCATTTCTCTAAGCACCCTCCCTTTCACACAAATGTATATACAATCCTATCTGTCTTAATTTCCTTTTTTCTAGTATGGATGAGGGAGCATCTCTTCACCTAAACAAGAACAACCACCCCAATTAAGCTTTCAACCTAATCCTTTGCCATGTGTCTTTCTCGTTTGCATCTTCACTGTCTCTTGGACTCTTCTATGATGAAATAGTCTCCCTTTAGCTTTTGTCCTTATCCAGACATTTTCTATTATTTTTTTTTAATTTTTAAATTTTGGATATGTTTATACATTTTTATAAAACAGTTTTCACTATTTTCGGTGCATAGTTTGATGAGTTTTAGTAATGATATACATTTAACCAACATCATAATTAAGGTACAGAACAGTTTCATCAACCTCCAAAACTTCTGTAATTGAATTCAATGCACTTTTCTGACCGTGCCCCCAGGTAACCATTGATCTGACTTCTGTCATTATAGTTTTGCCTTTTCTAGAATTTACTGTAAATGGTGTCATATGCAGAATAATGAAACTGTATCCCTATCTCTCACCACATACAAAAAGTAACGCAAGATGGATTATAGATTTAAATGTAAGACCTGAAACTATAAAAATTCTAAGAGAAAGCCCAGGAAAAACTCTTCTGGACATTGGCCTAGGCAAAGAATTTATGACTAAGACCCTAAAAGCAAGTACAACTAAGACAAAAATAATGAGACATTTAAAAAATGGGACTTAATCAAACTGAAAAGCTTCTGCACAGCAAAAGAAATAATTAAAAGAGTAAATGGGCAATCTACAGAATGAGAGAAAATATTTACAAACTATTCATCCAATGTAGAACTAATATCCATAATCTACAAAGAGCTCAAACAAATCAGCAAGAAAAAGACAAATAACTGCATTAAAAAGTGGGAAAAAGACATGAACAGACATTTTTCAAAAGAAGATATACAAATGGACAACATCTAAAAAAATGCTCAGCATCACTGATCATCAGGGAGATACAAATTAAAACAATAAGATACCACCTTACCCTTTGTCAGAATGGCCATTATTAAAGTCAAAAAACAATAAATGTTGATGCACATGTGGTGAAAAGGAAATGCCTATGTACTCTTGGTGGGAATGTAAATTAGTACAACCTCTATGGAAAACAGTACGGATATTCCCCAAAGAACTAAAAGTAGACCTACCATTTGATTCAGCAATCCTACTACTAGGTATCTACCTAAAGGAAAAGAAGTCGTTATATATAAAAGACAGCTGCACCTGTATGTTTATCACAGCATGATTCATAATTGCCAGATACAGAATCAACCTAAGTGCCCACCCACTGATGAATGGATATAGCAAATGTTATATAAATATACCTCATAGAACACTACTCGGCTATGAAGAACAATGAAATAATGTCTTTTGCAGCAACTTGAATGGAACTGAGGGCATCATCTTAAGAGAAGTATCTCAGAAATGGAAAAAACAAATACTGCATATCTCACTCATAAGTGGGAGCTAAACTAGGTATGCATAATCATACCGAATGTCGTAATGGATATTGGAGATACAGAGGGGGAGGTCTGAAGGGGAATAAGGAATGAAAAATTACCTATTGGTTATAATGTACACTATTTGAGCGATGGGTACACTAAAAACCCTAACCTCACCACTATGCAATTCATGATGTAATAACAAAACAACAGCAAAAACCACATTTATACCCCCTAAATCTATTGACGTAAATAAATAAATAAATAAAATTCTAAAAAAAGAATAATAAAAATAAAACATTTTGTCTTTCCTTCATTTATTTCATCTCCAACACTCTTCATTTCTTTATGTAGATCCAAGTTTATGACTGGATCATTATCTTTTGCCTAAAGAACTTTTAACATTCTTTGCAGCTCTCATTTGCTTGCAATGTATTCCCTGTTTTTGTTTGTCTGAAAATGTACTTAATTTCTCTTTGCATTTGAAGGATAAAGTTGTTAGACACAGAATTCTGCATTGACAGGTTTGTTTTCTTTCAAGACATTAAAGATTTTACTCCACTTTCTTCTTGCTTGTATGTCTTCTGATAAAAAATTCACTGTGATTTTCATCCTTGTTTTTCTATAGGCAAGGCATTCCCCTGGTGCTCACAGGCTTCCCTCAAGATTTCATCTTGTATTAGTATTTTTTTTACAGCAGTATAAATACGACATTCACAAGGGTGGACTTTTTTGGTATTTATCTTACTTTATGATTACTGAACTCCCTGGCTTTGTGGTTTTGTGTCTCTCATGAATGTTTTTTAAAAATTAGATTCATTAGTTTTATTTTTTCTCAAGTTTTAAGGAAGTCTTAAAATTTAACTTTGTCTTATAAATATGTAAAATAATACAAAATAAAAACAACACAACAAAATACATTCAGAAGTACCTATATTCCATCTTTATACTCTCTACCTTGTCTCCTCCTTCCCTGATGGGCAAAATAGTTGTCGAGGATTAGAGAACCATACCCCTTAATATGGCTCTTTGGTATGCTGAACTGGAGAAGCAGCTCAAGATCTCTCTGATCTTCCTTACTACCTCCTGTCTCTCAACCCTTTGTCTCTCCCAAAGCAGGTGAGGCTGTTCTCTTAAATCTCCTTTTCTACCTAGAAACCACACCCAACAAAAAGGAGCAAAATTGCCTTGATCCCTTCCCAGAAATATCATTAACCAGAGAATATTAAAACTCGTATCACAGAAGAAGAGAATGAAAATTAAATATTACACCTAGAGCCCAGACAGACTTTGTCCCAAATCATTGTCTATTCTCAAGTCCCATTCAATTTTCAAAGAGACTCACTCATTCACAAGATAATGTCTGCCCCCTGGGTCCATTCATTCCCCCCTATAAATCAGTTATTCCTATAACCTCCATCTCCCCTTTCCCTATAAAAAGAGTATATAAGCATCCATAACCCATTGGGTTATTGGGTAATCACTCTCCTGTAATTCCACTGTGCTATGCATGTTAAACAATTTCATATGTCTTTTCTTTTATTAATCTGTCTATTGTCATTTCATTTTCAGGGAACCTTCACAGGGCAGAGGAGAACCTTTCCCTTGGCCCCTACACTGTCTTTAGTTTTTGATTTATCATTTCATTTATTTTTATTTAATAGACTTTATCTTTTACAGCAGTTTTAGGTTCACGAAAAAATTGTGCAGAAGGTACGGACATTGCCCATGTACCCCCATCTGCACATATGCATAGTCTCCCACGCTGTCAACATCCCCTACCAGAATGGTACATTAATTTCATTTGATGAACCTACCATTATTACTGAAGGTAATAATGTTTACATTACAGTTCACTTTTTTATTGTGAATTTATCTATCTTTTTATTCTTTTTTTTTTTAAATTTCAAAATATTAAGGGGTTAAACACCACGAATGTTTTAGGTTACATGGATCACTTTTGTAATGCTTGAGTCCTGGCTGTAAGTGTGCCCATCATCCCGATAGTGCTCAAGATACTTCCAGCCCTAAAAATATGAATAAAATTATGCCAAAAACCATCATAATTATGTGGTTAAAAATCAGTTATAAAGATAAAATTTTAAAGGTCTGCTGAGGAAAAACATACATTATCTACAGGGAAACAAAAGTAAAATGATGGAAGATATATCATCAGATTCAAAGGAAGATGAAAAACAAGACAGTGAACAACATTTTTAAAGTACTGAGGGGAAAAATATAAAAGAATCATCACCCTAGAATTTTATGCAAAAAGAAAATGTCATACAAAATCAAAGATGGAATAAATACTTTTTCAGACAAATGAAACCGAAGAAAATTCATTATTGGAAGACATGGTGTACAAAACAATTAAAAGAAGTCCTTCAGATGGAAGAAAAATAATACTCAATATGAATACGGATCAATGAAAAGAATGAAAATTAAAAGACACATTAAGTACATTAGTAAATATATGACAGGTTTTTCATATTATTTAAAGCTTATTAAAATATTACTGATTAAACAAAAACAAGTGACACTATATGGGATTTATAACATATATCAAAATTAAATATATGACAAAAATAATAAAAAAAATTTAGAAGGGAGTTGGAGATGTATACTTTGTATATAATGTTCCTATGCTACTTGTGAACTGGTATAATATCACTTAAAGGTAGATTGTGATATATTAAATATTTATACTGTAAACCCTAGAGTAACCAGTAAAATAATAAAAAATTATAGATAGTCAATAAAAGTGATAAAGTAGAATCATTAAAAAACATATTCAATCAAAATAAAGGTTAAAAAAAGAGAAAAGGTAGCAAAGAACAGATGGAACAAATAGAAAATAAATTGCAAAACAGGTATATGAAAAAATGCTCAAAATCATTATTGTATTTCTATTGTAAAATTTACAATGTCTTTCCTTCAATCAAATATTTTATTGATGTATTTTATTGTCAGTTTTACACTAAAAAATATTGTGTGAACTTCTTATGTTTATAACATTATCTGAATTTCTATGTAAGGTAAAGTTCCTTGATGAGAATAACAGGTCAATATTTACAAACTTTTTGAACATTCTTGACACTTATTTTCAAATTATTCTTCAAAAAGTTTGTGTTCACTTATACTTCCAATAGCAACATGAAGAGAGCTCAACACATTGAACCTGGTAGCATTTTATTTTTACTATGCTACCTTGTTAAGCAGGTAACATAAAATTAAACCAGAATTTATTATTTCGTAGTCATTAAATCCACCACAATCTAATACATCATAAGTGATATAGACATGAACAATCATTTCCAAAAGAAGCATAAAATGATTACTAAATATTTCCTAAATAAATGGATAATTTAAAAAAACAGGGAAGGGAAAGGAAGAACAAATTTGGGGCTCAAATACCACTATTTTTTGTAGTCTGATTCTTGCATCGTGAGTAAGAAATTCAGAAACACCGAAAAAAATAACTAGCTGTTTTAATTCACAGGCCTATGATATCCTGCCTTGATATCAATGCTTAAGGAAACACCAGTTCTACTCCATCAACATTACAATTAATAATACGCAAATCACTTAAAATAACGTCAAGTTTTTATAACATAGTAAGGTATTAAGCATTACTCATAAATTTGAAACAATTTTTCTAATTTTGAGACAGCATTTGACCTTGACTAACTCAGAAACTACAAAGAATTTTTTTCTTTGAGCGGGTGGTACATGTCAATCAGAATTATGCCTTGAGCAAATGGAAAATGTATAGAAAACTTTTGGTTGTTTTCTATAAATATTTCAGGGAAAGGGTTTAGAATATCATGGGAACATAACATCTGTGTTGTTGTTTTTTTTTTTTTTTGTGGGGAAGGGCATTTTCTAATCACATTAAGTGGGAAAGGAAAAGGAGTTCCTAACACTAAAAGTTCTTTTAAAGTTAAAACATAAACATTGAAATACATGAACACAAATATGGCAATTATATCACCAAGCTTTTTAAAGTTAATTAATAGAGAAAACACAGAATATAATAGCTGCCAGGTTGGGAATTAGCTATCACTTTAAGATATCAGAAGCAGAGGGAAATAAAAAAAGTACTATTTTAAAAATCTGAGTTAACAACCTGTTTTTCCCTCTTTGTTTTAAAGTTCTAAAAGCTGTCAGCAAAATAATACATCCATTCATCATCACCTGATATCTGGGTACAAGAATGAAGAGATGTCTCTTTTTGGCTCTAGGGATTAGGGGTGTTGTGTGAGCAGCAGGCAGAGCTCAGACAGTGATGAGAGCCATGGGGAGCAGCTGTAACAGATGAAGCTACAGATGAAGCTTCGCTTGCTTGCCTGCCTCTCACCTCCTGCTGTGTGTCCCCACCCGCCACACTGGGGGAGACCTGTGGTCTGGTCCTTAACTGGCCATGGACTGGTACTAGTCTGTAGCCCAGGGGTTGGGGACCACCATCTGAAAACATAGTCTTTCCTGGTTAATGGCTCAGGTCTAAGAAGTATGGGGAATTGATAGGAGGAAAATAGGTTTGGTTTAGCTTCTTATTTAATTATCTAATTGTGCTAAATGTTGTTTATTGTGACATATGTTACTATGGCATTCATAGAAATTGATACACTCTTCCACTTCTTTCCAATAAGAGACCACTCCATTTTTCTCTTTCTATAGATGTCTATAATAGATTTGAGTATTTTGATGTATCCCACTTGTTATAACCCTGTAACTCCTTCCCTTTTGTGATGAATGCACTAAGTGCCATGGTGCTCACTAGAAAAACAAATAAAATAAGAAGACCAAACCAAGAGAGGAAAAATGTATGATGTTCAACATGTGCCATATCTAAGGCAAGATTTGGATGCAGAAGAAGCTGAAGTTGGAAACTAAGACTTGGGTCCTGAGGTTTATATATGGACTTCAGACCTTTGGAGCACTAAGGAGGAAATAACTATTGTGATATTGGCCATTAATTATGGAAATAATCAGGAATTCAGCAAATGGAATCACTCAAATAAAAGTCCCACTAAAAGAAGAGATGAATAAGAAAAATCAATTGTTTTTTCCAAACACAGTGAATGTTATCTAGGGCAACATCTTTACACAGGAATATTTTTTTTTTTTTTTTGAAAATTGCTAAGACAGTTTATTTCAAATGTTTCCACCTCAATTTTTTGGCCTACAAGTGGTTCAAGACACGATACCTGTCTTTAAAATCTTACAATCTCTGTTAATGTAGGTAAACATAATTGGTAGACATAAAGGAGTTTTTGAGGGAGGTTTAGAAGTTTATTTTTTTTATTTTTTTATTTCAGGGTATTATGAGGGTACAAATATTGTGGTTACACTTTATGTCTTTGCCTCACTCAAGTGAGGGTTAGAGGCATACCCTTCCCCCCTAAAATGCTCCCCGTGTCCTTTAGTTGTGGGTTTACCCTCCCTAGGACCCTAATCCCTGGAGAGTATTACTGCCATGTGAGCACCCTAGTGTTTGTCAGTTAGTACCAATTTGGTGGTGAGTACAAGAGGAGCCCATTCTTCCAATCTTGTGGTGCCTCACTTTGGATAATGGGCTTAAGTTTAATCAAGGAAAGTATAAGAGGTTCTAGATCACTGTCATTTCTTATGATTGAGTAATATTCCATTGTATACATATACCAAATTCTAATAATCCACTCATGAATTGATGGGCACTTGGGTTGTTTCCATATCCTTGCAATAGTGAATTGTGCTGCCATAAACATTCGGGTGCAGATGTCTTTATCATAGAATGTGTTTTGCTCTTTTGGGTAGATGCCTAATAGTGGTATTGCTGGATCAAATGGTATTTCTATTTTTAGCTCTTTGAAGTATCTCCAAATTCTTTTCCACAGAGGTTGCACTAATTTGAAGTCCCACCAGCAGTGTAAGAGTGTTTCTGTCGCTCCACATCTTCGTCAGCATTTGTTGTTTTGAGATTTTTTTGATTGAGGCCAATCTCACTGGGGTTAGTTGATATCTCATTGTGGTTTTGATTTGCATTTCTCTAATGATTAGAGATGTTGAGCATTTTTTTATATGTTTGCTGGCTATTATTCTGTCTTCTTTTGAAAAGTTTCTGTTCATTTCCTTTGCTCATTTGTTGATGGGGTTGTTTTATTTTTTCTTGTTGATTTTTTTGAGTTCTAGATAGACTCTGGTTATCAGCCCTTTATCAGATGTGTAGAGAGCAAATATTTTCTCCCATTCTGTGGGCTGTCTATTCGCTCTAATGATAGTTTCCTTGGCAGTGCAGAAGCTTTTTAATTTGATCAGATCCCATTTATTTATTTTTGTTGCTTCAGTGATTGCTTTGGGGTTCCTCTTCAAGAATTCCTTGCCTAGGCTGATGTCTGAAAGGGTCTTTCCAACATCTTCTTTTAGAATCCTTAAGGTTTTATGACTTAGGTTTAAGTCTGTTATCCATCTTGAATTGATTTTTGTGAGAGGTGAGAGGTGGGGATCAAGTTTCATTCTTCTGCATGTGGCTATCCAGTTTTCCCAACACCATTTATTGAAAAGAGATTCTTTTCTCCAGTGTAAATTTTGTCAGCTGTGTCAAAGATTACCATATGGGGATGGTTTCATCTCTGGATTCTCAGTCCTGTTCCAGAGGTCAATGTATCTGTTCTTGTGCCAGTACCATGCTGTTTTAGTTACTATAGCCAGGTAGTACAGCTTGAAGTCTGGTAGACCAATACTCCCAGTTTTTTCTTTTTACTTAAGATTGCTTTGGCTATATGAAGTCTTATCTGGTTTCATACAAAGCGTAGAATTATTTTTTCCGGATCTGTAAAGAACGATGATGGGATTTTGATAGGGATTGCATTAATTCTGTAGATCACTTTAGGTAGTATGGACATTTTAACGATATTGATTCTACCAATCCATGGGCAAGGTAGGTTTTTCCATCTGTTTACATCTTCTACAATTTTTTTTTTTAGTGTTTCATAGTTCTCCCTGTATAAGTCTCTTACATCTTT
>NW_012144855.1:1319736-1324107 GCF_000956105.1 Propithecus coquereli | reverse complement strand
ATTGATTCTACCAATCCATGGGCAAGGTAATCGCTGACGGATTTTGCGAAGAGCAGACCAGCCCTACAGGAAGTAGTTAGACAGGAATATTTAAAATGAGGTGTAGATTTCTGAGCCAGTGCTACACTAAAAATCCTCCATTTCAAAAAATGTTATTTTTTAGCTTCTGTGATTAAAAATGCATCAATAAAACATAGTATACCTATTGTCTTTTAAAAATGTGTCAGGAAAACAAACAAAATGCTACTTTCAATAAGCCAACTTCCACAAAGAACCAAATTGAGTTTTACAGGAAAATTCTACCAAACATTCCAAACCATGTAATTCTAATGCCACTAAAATCGTTACAGAGATTAGAGGAAAAAGGAAACTTTCACAACTTGTTATGAATTCAGATATTGATGCTATATTCAATCAAGATTGCACACAAAAAGAAAAGGTCAGATCAGTCCCACTTAATCATGAATAACATATTATCAGAAGATTTGAAAGCACACTGAAAAGGATGCATCATAATTAAATAGGATTTTTTACAGAAACCCAAAGATGGTTCAATACAGTATATCCATTAATCTAATTCCTACTACATACATCAAAAACTTTCAAAAAGTCCAGTAACTATTTGTTAAATAAAGCACCAATAAAATGAAAAACTATAGTGACTTTCTAACCTTGGTAAAATCTGTATACATCAATTGCAAAGCCAATATCTGACACATTAGGAAACAATAGAGCTATTTCTAATAAAATAAAGAGAAGTCTCACTATCTTACTGTCTACACTGATTATTCAAAAAAAAATGAAGAATAAGAATTAGAAAAGAAAACAGACCACTTAGTAGTGTGTCTCCAAATTTAAGAGAAAAATTTTAAAAAATCACAAAGCATAAGAACAAATACAATTCAATAAGGTATAAGTGTATAAAAATTAGTAAGTTTAAATCCTTCCTATATTCAAACAATAATCACAGAAAAGATCTTATTTTAAAAAAGAAAAAAAGACAGCAAAAGATAATATTTAGGATTTAATGTGCAAAACCTATAGAAGAAAAATTTTTAAATGCTTTAGAAAAACACAGTCATCTTGAAAAGATGAAAAGACACTCCATACTGTTGGCTATAATAATCAAACATCATATCAATCACTGCAAGATAAAATAGAAATTTAATATTGCCCCAATAAAATTACCAAAAGAGTTTCATTGGATTTAAACAAGTTTATTATGAAAATCACATTTAAAAAATAATAATCATGACTAGACAAGGAAACCCAAAACTTAAGATCGACATGGCAGGGAAGGGAGGATTGGTCCAACCAGCTATTATAATAAAGTAAAAATCCTCTCATAAAAACAATGTAGTGCTTGCAGATGAATAATCAAAAAGACTACTGGTACCAAAAGAAAGTACATAAATGGATGCAAGTACATATGGAAGTATAATATAATATTTGGTAAATAACCGAGGGAGATAGTTTTTGATTAATGTTTTAAAAATAATTTGATAGTCATTTTTTAAAAAAACAGGTAAAATTAAACTTGTATATTATACCTTTCACTAAGATAAACTCCAAATAAATCAGAGATATAAATGGTTAAAAGGAGACCATGCAAGTATTGAAAGAAATTTAATTGTCATAACTGGAATTTTGAAAGCCTAAATAATATGTCTCAAAATTCAGAAGTAATAAAAAATGAATAAATTTCATAGCCATATCTTGAATTTACATATAATATCTCTCTTACTATTTAGACATGATAGTTTTAACATGCTCAAGGGCCCAGAACGTGATTATTAGTTGATTTAAAACAAAAAAGTGGGGTGAGACTAGGAATCAGCAGACTGAAAATGATAAATATGAGTCTATTGAGAGTAGTGACATTTTGACAGGAAGAAAGTAGAAGACATTAAAAACATACTAGAACAACTAAAGGGACATCACTCTATTGTCATATAATACAGAGTTAAATAGTTACAAATATGTAAGAGGCCCCCAAGAACATACCTTTACAGTACTGAAAAACTGGTAAACAGAACTATAATGAATGCTGAAAATACCTACTCTGTGTCATGAACATTAAGTATAGAACACTGAGGAGGAAAGGAGAGAAATCACTATGTTGTGGAAATAATTTAAATAGTATTTGCTACAAGGTGCAACCTGTGAAATTTTAATTAAGATAAACTCAGGAGAGTGAAAGAACACAGAAGTTTCCAAATAAATTAATTTATCTAATAATCTTAAATATTGTATGAATATACTGCCTATCATTGTACTAAAGGAAAAACTTCAGATAACTTTATTTTTATGTTCTTTCCTAGATTACTTATGTCACTAGGAACTATGCTCAGTCACCTTCATGTTTGCATAGACTGACAGCATCTAGAAGTTAAAAAGCACCTGAATGTTCACTTATTCTACCCCCTGGCAAAAATCACATAGCTATCTTCTATTTTTAAAGACATCTAAAGAAGGTGATTCTGCTACATGCTTCAAATACTTTATATTCGTATCTTGAGAATTAATTTTTATTTTCCTATTAAATTACTCATTCTGCAGCTTATCTACCAGGCTTACCATTTTAAAACCAGTGTTTTTCTAGCGTCTTCTGAGGTAGTCTCCCTAATTCTCTCTCTTTAGAAAATTAATCAAAAACACTTGGAAAACTAAGATCACCTGATAACCTATTGATAGACACATCCAGAAAATCATGAGAGAAGAAATGCAAAGAGCTCATGCATTCTGGAAACATTTTTCCTTAGAATGATGAAAAAAACAAATAAGATATCGATATGCTTGCATTATTGCTAATCAAAGTATAATTGATATTAAGGCAAGCATTCCATTTTGACAAAGGCACAGTGGAATGGGCCTTTCTGTAATCAAGTGGAAATGCAAAATGCTGTGACATTTCTGAAAGGTGATATGTACAATGACCATTAATAAAGTTCTCATTCACTGACCTGGTAATTCCAGTTCTAGAAGGTTTTTCTAAGAATAATTAATTAAGTATACTGTCTAATTTATTGCAAGTGAAAGTTCTTTCCAGAGTTGTTTATAGTAGTAAAATTTGGAAATTGTAAAAGTGTTCAGAAATAAGGAGTTGAATATATTTTGGCACATCCTAAGATAGAAAATTTATTCACTCAAAACCTTAGCATTTGAAGCATATTCAGTGTCATAGGAATTGAGAGCTAAGAAAAGTGATTTCATATGCATAGAAAAAAAGGCTAGGGAATATTAACAAAAATGTAAATGGTAATTATATCTGAGTAGTGGGAACCAGATTAATTTTAGCTTTTCTTATTTATACTTTTATGTATTTTTAAATTTTTCTACATAAAATACCTTTGTGGCTTTTAGAAACAGTAATAAACACATGTAGAAGTCAATGACTTAAAAATTTAAGTCATTTAAAAAATACAAAGACAATAATAACTATTATTGTTTTGTTAATATTCTGTGAGATACTTGGTAAATCACTTAATTTCCACATATTTTTTCATTTAGAATGTTAATATTCAGAGAGCTTCTTGGTTAACTATAATCCTGTACTGAGTTGGAATGTAACTTTGTGTTTAAAATGGGAATAGTGTCACCCTTTCTTTACTTCCTTTGATGCCAATGCATAGCAGAGAATAGAAACCAGGCTAGTTTCAGAAATGACAAAAGAAAATTTTAAAAAAAATATTTCCAAAGTGACTTGAAATATGAGATTTGCTTTAGGGCAAACTGAAGATTAAACACACACACACACACACACACACACAAATTTTTGAAAAGGTGGGATTATTTGGATGTTAATTTGTCAACATTCACAAAATTGGAAAATCTCTTTCCTGATAAAGATTCTAACTTTGACGCCCCACTACTTTAGAAATCTTTGCTTGAAAGTTACTGAGTCTTGCAATCCTTTCATGACTGGTAGTTTCAAAGGCAGTTTACCAAAGCTCCCAGCAATATGATTCAATGTAGAATTGGCTGCAAAGAGGCAAGCAGAAGTTGGACTATGAAGATTGATCAATGTACTCTTACTAATGAAAACTTATAAAAATATGTGAAGCTTCATTTGCAAAATATTAGCAAATTTGCCCAAAGTTCTTTTTTTATATGTTTTTCTGAGAAAAATTTTTTTATAGTAATACAATTTTGATACTGCTGCTTATTGAATTAAAGGATTTTCATTTTCCCTGCTGCTCAGAATAAATACCCATATACTAACAGAAATGTATGTATAAGGTTTTTCTATTTATGTCCAGTATTCATATTAATTATTTATTAACACATATTAAGCAATTACTATGGGATATATTACATATTAGATCCTAAGAATATTTAGCATATATTTCTAAAAGTTCCCTAAGAGTCTTT
>NW_012144855.1:1309310-1319636 GCF_000956105.1 Propithecus coquereli | reverse complement strand
GGCACAATGAGAAAAGACATAAGGTCTATAATAAAGGGACATTTCGAAAATATGATCACAGTTTGTTTTCATGCTCTTCTTTTTTTTTTTTTTTTTTTTTTTTTTTGGATTTCTTAACATCTCTTGACACAGGCAGTTACTTTCTTCCTCTACAACTATTTTTATCTTTAGTTCCATGAGCCTGAGTTTCCAGATTCTCTTCTCTCTTTGTTTTGCTCAAATTCTCTCCTGTTCAATCCTCTTCTTTTCCAGGCTATTGATTATACGTGTACCCAGGGGTTTAGTCCTATAACATCTGATAACATCTTGTGACACCAATGATTTGGGAGAAATTATTGAATTGAAACTTGAAAACTTTCAAATCTGTATCTTAAAACTCAACTAGCAACACTCGAATGCCAGTCTTAACTCTCTAAATATCTTAAGGGCGTGTTTGTGTCATTTTATGATCCTTAAAACTTAATGGAAACTAAACTCATCTTCCAAAAGCAGTCACCTCTACCCAAGCCTCTGAACATCAATTATATTTTTCATCACTAGTTTTTATTCCTTTCTGTGTTTCTTTCTTCTTAATTAAGCCACATGTTTTTATCTTCTTCATAAACCCATAATTAACTTTAATCACTCCCAAGTCTACTAATACTATATTATAAAATGCACTCTATAAATTTTATATCTTTTCCCATTCTTAGATACATTCACCACCCAAATCTTTTTGCCAATATTCCTTTTTCCCCTCTTCATTGGTTCTTAAATACAGCTGTGTGTTAGAATCATTTGGGGTGGTTTTGATTTTTAAAAATTTGTTATTGAGTTATAACATACATAAAGTGCATAGCCCCTTGAGCATACATCTTTTTGAATATTTACAAAACTATTGACCTAGGTACCAATTACTCAGTTGAAAATATCCCACTCTGACATCACAGAATGCTCCCTTGGGTCACCTCTTAGTTGATAAGCTTTAAAAATACCAATGCTTCAGCCCCAGCCCTAGAGATTTTGATTTAATTGGTCTGAAATGTGTCCTGAACATTGGTATTTATTTTTCTACACAAGGATATTTAATGACTTAAAAATTCTGAAGAAGAAGAAATACAAGGATTCATCTTGTTGGCAGAGCAGAGTTGAGAGGTGGAGCACATGTGGATAAATTTGAGAGAGAATAATGTCCTCAGGACATTTTTAGGAGGAGGCAGGGATGGAATTATAAAAAAAATAATTTGAGGCAAAGATGGTGGTACTTCATACCAGGTTGTATAAAACATGTCTGTCATTTATATTATTTAAAATATTGTTGGTATATCAAGAATAATTTAGATTGGAATGGAGACCAAAACATGCTTGCATGCGTAATAAGATTTCCTTAGGGGATTATTATAACCCTATTGCAATGCCATGGCATAACTGTATCTGAGGTATTTAGACCTATCTGTAGCAAGAAATAATCCAATAGAATAACTGTCACATAACAAGCACTTTACAAATATTTTAAAATAAATTGACGGCAAAGTCAACTTAAATTTAATGTGAGTACTGATACGTTTAAAAATAAATCTACCACCTTACTATTTTTCATTTGCTCTAGCATATATATATATGTTTACATTTTTCTC
Organism: Propithecus coquereli; assembly: GCF_000956105.1. Lineage (NCBI taxonomy): Eukaryota > Metazoa > Chordata > Mammalia > Primates > Indriidae > Propithecus > Propithecus coquereli. The sequence goes on along the minus strand of NW_012144855.1, from coordinate 1,318,020 downwards.
CTTTAATCGCCTTCTTTTTTTTAATTCAGGTTATTATGGGGCTACAAACATTTTGGTTACATGAAGTGAATTTGCCTCGCTTAAGCAAGGGACACAAGTATATCCTTCCTCCGTACAGTGTTCTCCATCTCCATTAGGTGTGGGTTTACATACCCCACCGGCTCTACTCCCCACCCCCCCACCTGACTGGCACACAGTGAGTATTACTACCATGTCAGCACCTTAGTGTTGATCAGTTAGTACGAGTTTGATGGTGAGCACATGTGGTGCATGTTTTTCCATCCTTGTGATACCTCACTTCAAAGGATGAGCTCAATCTCTATCCAGGGTAATATAAGAGGTGCTAGATCACCGTTGTTTTGTGTAGTTGAGTAGTATTCCATGGTATACATATACCACATTAATCCACTCATGTATTGATGGGCATTTGGGTTGTTTCCACATCTTTACAGTTGTAAATTGTGCTGCTATAAACATTCGAGTACAGATATCTTTATTATAGAATGTCTTTTTTTCCTTTGGGTAGATACCTAGTAGTGGGATTGCTGGATCAAATGGTATTTCTATTTTTAGCTATTTGAGGTATCTCCAAATTACTTTCCAGAGGGGTTCTACTGTTTTGCAGTCCCACCAGCAGTGTAAGAATGTTCCAGTCTCTCCACATCCATGCCAGCATTTGTTATTTTGGGACTTTTTGATAGAGGCCATTCTCACTGGAGTTAGGGGATATCTTGTTGTGGTTTTGATTTGCATTTCCTAATGATAAGAGATGTTGAGCACCTTTTTATATGTTAACTGACCATTATTCTGTTTTCTTTTGAAAAGTTTCTGTTCGTGTCCTTTGCCCATTTATTAATGGGGTTGTTTGATTTTTTCTTCTTGATTTTCTTAAGTTCTATATAGATTCTTGTTACCAGCCCTTTATTGGATGTGTAGGAAGCAAATATTTTCTCCCATTCTGTAGGTTGTCTATTCACTCTAATGATAGTTTCCTTGGCTGTGAAGAAACTTTTTAATTTAATCAGGTCCCATTTGTTCGTTTTTGTTTATGCTGTGATTGCTTTGGGGGTCTTCTTCATCAATTCTTTACCTAGGCCAAGGTCTAAAAGAGTCTTCCCCACATTTTCTTCCAGAATTCTTAAGGTTTCACATCTTAGATTTAAGTCTGTTATCCAACGTGAGTTGATTTTTGTAAGTAAGAGGTGAGGATCCAGTTTCAATCTTCTGCATGTGGATATCCAGTTTTCCCAGCACTAATTATTGAATAGAGATTCTTTTCCTCAATGTATGCTTTTGTCTGATTTGTCAAAGATTAGATGACAATATTAGGATGGTTTTATATCTGAGATTTTTGTCCTGTTCGAAAGGTCTATATCTCTGTTCCTGTGCAAGTACCATGCTGTTTTGTTTACGATAGCCTTATAGTCAAGATTGAATTTTGGCAGACTGATGCCTCCCAATTTTTTCTTTTTGCTTAAGATTCTTTGGCTGTACTAGGTCTTCTCTGGTTCCAGACAAAGCGTAGAATTATTTTTTCTAAATTTGTAAAGAATCATGGTGGAATTTTGATAGGGATTACATTAATTCTGTAGATCACTTTAGGTAGAATGGACATTTTAACAATATTTATTCTACCAATCCATGAACATGGTAGGGATTTCTATATGTGCACATCATCTACAATTTCTTTTCTCAGTGTTTCTTAGTTCTCCCTATAAATATCTCTCACATCCTTCATTAAATATATTCCTAAATATTTAAATTTCTTTGATGCAATTGTGAAAGGTGTTGTGTCTTTGATTTGATTTTCAGCTTGACTATTATTGGCATATATGAATGACACTGATTTGTGTGCATTAATTTTGTATCCTGAGACTTTACTGAATTCGTTTATCAATTCCAGGGATCTCTTGGCTGAATCCTTGGGATTTTCTAGGTATAATAGCATATCATCAGCAAAGAGTGAGAGTTTGACCTCTTCTGACCCCGTTCAGACACACTTAATTCCCTTCTCTTGTCTGATTGCTCTGGCAAGGACTTCCAGCACTATGTTGAATAGAAGTGGAGACAGTAGGTAACCTTGTCTGGTTCCAGTTCCAAGCGGGAATGCTTTCAATTTTTCCCCATTCAATATGATTTTGGCTGTGGGTTTGTCATATATGGCCTTAATAATTGTAAGGAATGTCCCATATATGCCTATTTTGCTGAGGGTTTTTATCATAAAAGTGTGCTGGATTTTATAAATGCTTTATATGCATCTATTGAGAGAATCATATGATCTTCATTCTTGCTTTTATTTATGTGATGAATTACATTTATAGATTTGCATATGTTGAACCAACCTTGCATCCCTGGGGTAAAGCCCACCAGGTCATGGTGAATTAATGTTTTAATGTGTTGTTGGATTCAATTTTCCTAAATTTTGTTGAGAATTTTTGCATCTATATTCATGAGGGATATTGGTCTGTAGTTTTCTTTTTTTGCTACATCCTTTCCTGGCTTTGGTATCAAGGTGATATTGGCTTCGTAGAATGAACTGGGGAGGATACTATCCTTCTCAATGTTTTGGAATAATTTCTGCGGTATAGGTATGAGTTCTTCTTAGCATGTTTGATAAAATTCAGGTGTGAACCCATCTGGTCCAGTACTTTTTTTTTTTTTTTGGAAGATTTTTTTATTGGTGCTCCAATTTCTGTGCTTGATACTGGTCTATTCAGGAGTTCTATTTCCTCCTGATTGAGCTTAGGGAGGTTGTGTGTTTCTGTCCATTTCCTCTACATTTTGTAGCTTTTGGGCATATAGATTTTTATAGTATTCAAAGATAATGTTTGATATTTCCATGATGTTTGTAGTGATCTCTCCTTTTTCATTTCTGACTGAGTTTATTAAGGTCCTTCCCTTTCTAGTTCTTGTCAATCTAGCAAGGGGGCTATCAATTTTATCTTTTAAAAAAAACAGCTTTTGATTTTGTTGATCTTCTGTATAATTCTTTTGTTCTCAATTTCATTTAGTTCTGCTTTCATCTTAGTTTTTTCCTTTCTTCTGCTAGGTTTAGAATTAGTTTTCTCTTCCTTTTCCAGTTCCTTGAGACAGTTTATTAGTTTGTTGATTTGTAAACTTTCTGTCTTTTGTATGTGAACATTTAATGGTATAGTTTTCCTCTCAGGAATGCTTTTGATGTATCCCATAGGTTTTGATAGCTTATTTCCCCATTATCATTTAATTCAATGAATTTTTTGATCTTCATCTGAATCTATTCCTTCACCCAGCAGTGATTTAGCAATAGATTGTGTAAGTTCCATGACTTTATGAAATGGTGGAGTGTTTCTGTTGGAATTGATCTCTAGTTTTGTACCACTATGGTCTGAGAAGATACATGGTACAATTTCTATTTTTTTTAATTTTTTGAGATCTGATTTGTGGCCTAGGATGTGGTCGATTTGGGAAAAAGTTCCATGAGATGATGAGAAGAATGTATATTCAGTGCATTTGGGTGGAATGTTCTGTATATGTCTGTTAGACCCATTTGTTCTTGAGCTCTGTTTAAGTCCATTATTTCTTTGCTTATTTTTTGTTTGGAGAATCTGTCCATTTCAGACAATGGGGTGTTGAAATCCCCCACTACTATGGCATTACTGTTTATTATGCTATTTAGTTCATACAGGATTTGCTTTATATATCTGCGTGCTCCTGTGTTGGATGCATAGATATTAAGAATTGTTAAATCTTCTTGTTGGATTTTTCCTTTCACCATTATATAGTGACCATCTTTGTCTTTCTTTACTTTTGCTATTTTTAAATTTATGCTGTCTGAATCAGAATTGCTACTCCCTCTCTTTTTTGGTTTCCATGTGCCTGAAAGTTTGTTTTCTAACCCTTGACTTTGAGTCTGAAAGCGTCTTTGTGGGGTGGATGTGTTTCCTTCAGACAGCAGATACTTTGCTTATAATGTTTTACCCACTCAGCCAGTCTATGTCTCTTGAAAGGAAAATTCAAGCCATTCACATTTATTGAGAGGATTGATATATGGGGTAGATTTCTGTTCATATTTTTGGGTAAGTTTTTACTGTTTTGTTTTACCTCTTAAACCATTGTGGAATCTGGGTTCTGGGCTTTAACTCTTGAGTGTTTTTAATTTGGTGAATGTCTGTTGCGCTGTTCAGTGTATAATGCAGGTCTGAGTAGTTCCTGCAGAGCAGGCCTGGTTTTTACAAATTCCATCAGTGATTTCTTGTCTGGGACAGTCTTTATTTCTTTCTCGTGGATGAAGCACGGTTTTGCTGGGTAATGATTTGTAGGTTGGCCATTGTTCTGTTTAAGAAGATTGGGGATGGGTCCCCAGTCCCTTTTGGTTTGTAGGGTTTCATTTGAGAAGTCTACAGTTAGTCTGATAGGTTATCTGTTGTTTTTCTCTTAGTGTGTGAAGGATTTCCTCTTTCATGTTTACTTTGGCCAGTTTGATAATTATGTGATGTGATGTTTACCTCTTCATGTTGAGTCTCTCAGGAGTTCTGTGTGCTTCTTGTATCTGGATATCTAGGTTTCTGGCCAGTCCAGGCATACATTCCTCCAGTATTCCAAGAAATAGATTTTCCAGTCCTTGTGTATTTACTTCTCTCTGCAGAATGCCTATAAGTTTTATATTTGGTTTCTTTCCATAATCCCACATTTCTTGTATGTTCTGCTCTTGTCTCTTGCTTCTGTGTTCTTTTTCTTCATCTGATTTGTGTAGCACATAGGCATTATCTTCAAGCTCTGAGATTCTTTCCTCTGTGTGATTCATTCTATTTTTAAGACTTTCCACTGTGTTTTGAAGTTCTTTGAATCCCTCCTTCATTTCCAATATTCTGTTTGGTTTTTTCATAATATTTCAATTTCTTTAGAGAATTTTTAATTCATTTCCTGAATTGCTCTTGTGATTTCTTTGTGTTGGGCTTCTATTTTCTCTTCAATTCCATTAAGTTTTCTTACAATCCATATTCAGAATTCTTCCTTCATTGATTTAATCATTTCATTTAAATTAGTGTCTGATTTTGAGGGTCTCATGATTTCTTTTGGGGGTGACTCTAGTGTTGATCATGCTAATTTTGGATTGTAGAATGGTAAAAACATTCATAATGATCACGAGGGTAGTCTTTGGTTCTAGCAGAAAGAGTGAAATTGAGACTAGAGATAACTTTGAAGAAAAGGTTTTATGTTCCTACAATAATATTTATGTTTTGTATGCAACTTTACAACGCTTTTTTACAACTCAGATTTTTTTAATGACAAAAGTGTCTGGTTTACAAATTGGAAGCTATCCCCTTAATAATGATGGATACTAGTTTAAAGACCATCAGGGAGCTGTTAAGTGCTGAGACACAAAAAATTCAATTTGTTTTTTGTTGGCACTCAAGTTTAAATTTGGGGTTTTTCATTCCTTTTCAAAAGAACATCGTTAGAAATTAGTCTCTCAGGTACAGTACCATGATATCTTAGTTTACAAATGTCTCTCAGAGATTCACTGCTCCAAGTAATGTTAAATTGGTCGATACCAATTCCACTTTTCTCATAATTCCTCTTCTAGTTTTCATGACTACATATGGGTACTTGAGAGCCCCAAAATAAAAAATGTACACAGATATTGGGGTGTATATGAATCCTACCTTAAAAGAGGGTCTGAGACTGTAGATGGCCGATGTCATGAATACTTAATGGATCTTGAAATCTATTGAAGAATGGTAAAGATAAAAATGTGATTACCACAATTACAGCTAATGCCCAGCTCTTTAAGAAATTCTTTCAGAGAAGCAAATCATACTGAGACAAATAAAATTAAATAAGAAGAAATTATTCATGGCAAAGTTTACCTAATATAATAAAAATTGCAGTTTGAATCAAACAGAGAGCCCTATTAAATAAATTTGCCTTCTATTTAATTTTTTTTTTTTGCAAATAATTAAAAAATGTAATAGCTACTGTTGGCTTGGTGGTAATAAAGAGGCTGAGGATATACAATAAAGTAGGGTGCAATTCTTGTTTTTAATGTTTTCTTATATTCAATAAAAGATGATGCATTTGAGAGCTAAGATAAAACTTTCTGCATACTACAAAGCACTACTGGTACAGAATGCAATGCTTGAATTGCTTTTTCAAATCATTTTAGAAGGTTAATAGGGAAGCTGACTTTGTAAGCAAAGATGGGAGTCTTATTTAGAAATTTGTAATCAGCATTGAGAGGAGTCATTCAAACCGACCAGATTAAAACAGCAAATTTCTGCCAACTCATGATTTAAAATAGAAAACAAAATCTGGATCTAGATCAACTTTCAATTCTTGTGTCATTTATCACGATGTTTAATTATTTACTGTTCTGTAGTGTTCGTTCCTTTTTTTCTTCCCTGATGGTGTCCTTTTAACCCTTTCATGCTGTATATAACTTCCATTTAGTTGACCTGGTTACATAAAATTAGGTATATTCATATAATGGACTGCTATTCAACATTAAATACAATGTTTTTACAAGATATTTCATGACATGAGGTAATATTCAGGCCATGTTTTTAAGTGAAAAACATTGCTTACCAAACATAAAATATAGTATGCAAAACAGGCAAGATCTATAGTGCATATTTTATTTGCAGAGCACTATTTATTCTACATCCAATAATTTATTAAATGTACATCAGTTAATTATTTTACCAATATTTTTATAGTGATTATTTCTCAGGTAATATTTCAGGTGACTTTTAGTATTGTCAATTTTTATTTTACTTTTTTGACATGTAATAATTGTACATATTTATGAGGTACATGGTTGGTGTTTTGATACATATCGTGGTGATCAGATCAGTGTAATTGGTGATTTTCTTTTCAAAATTTTCTACAACATTAGAGTTTCCTAAAATTTAGGGCATTGGCTGTGAATGGATAAGGAGTATAATTAATATATATTTATTAGAGATTCAATTTAAAATATATTTGGAAGGAAGTTTAAAACAAAAGCTAAAATTAGTAATTTAACTTCTGTCTTTTACTTTTATTCATATATATTTATCCTATTTATTTATATGACCAAATGTTAGATATTAAATGATTTAAGCTGGAAATACTACTGTTGTTAATGATAAACTAAGTTGAGAGTAAAACAAAACAAAATAAAACAAAGCAGAACCCTGTCATCTAATTATAATACTCAGGATCAAAATCTTGGTCACTGAAATCTCCTTCAGTGATTTAGGGATAGCTGTAGTTCAACTATTATGAATTTCTTTTTTTTATATTCTTGCAGTTACTTTTACCTATTAAAATGAAAGGAAATGCTTTATATTAGGGAAACAAACAAACAAAAAAGATAATTAGAGATATCGAGCTATTTTCTATATATGTCTGCAGACAATTCAGATATTATGAACATTTTATAAGTTAAATAAAGTCCTCATGGTGATGGGAAGTCCCAATAAGGGTAAGAAATGTATTGAGTCAGGCATGAAGTTCAGTGCTCGAGATACAAAGATAACTAGGGTGGTCTGTGTTTACTGAAGCTCACCCATCTCAGGTGTTTTTGTTTGCATGAGCCCCAGCCTGGAACAAATAGGTGTGAGGCTGTTGTCTTCCCTCAAATCACTGGCACAAATGCCCTTGCTTTTGTCTCAGGCCTGTTTGTCCTGTCTAGACATTGGACACTTATTGGCTCTGAATGTCTCTGCTTCCATATCTAGCACCAAAAGCAATCATGGCAATTAGCAGAAAGTAGACTTTCAGAATTCTCTTCTTTGTATAGGTGCAAGTATTATTACAGTGTTTCTGGTGAGTGCTGCTACCAATGAGTGCTCTCCCAATATTAAATTGCTAAGGTAAAGGATCCAAAAACTGCTTACTAGGACAGAGTGGTTTTAAATTGTCATATTTCTTTAAGCCATCCATGACAGTTAGCCAGCTGGTGTGTGGAGATAGAGCCCATACAAGTATACCTATGTCAAGCACACTTAATTGCCTGACTTCACGGAAATAAAGCATAATGGAATTCTTGCCTATCCTTTTATTACTATGGCTTTTATGTAAGTATTTCTGTCAGAGTAGGCAGTATATCAACAGGTATATATTTTCCATTTGAATACCTGAGTGCTAAATTTATATACCTTTTTTATTTTGTGAAAGAGATTTCCTGGCCTAATTTGTTCAGCAAGGATATTCCTGCTTGTTTTCCACTTCTGAATAGGAAGGTCCTATTGTTGGGGAAAATGGATGTTAATTAATCATATTCTAGCAAGCTTTTTATTGTGAAGCTCAATTGCATTTGAAAAGCACAAGTGGGGTTGCAGTAGGGCAAGAGCAACATTGCAAACAAAGCTTATTGTTTATGACAATATTGAATACTTACGCAAAATCATCTGAAGGTTTTAGTCTGTTTTCTGTGGGTAACATTTTATGGTTGATTAGAGCTGTCAGAACAACATTCGATTAAATGCAGTGGGAGGTCATTTAGCGATCGAGAAGTATGTGCAGTCAACTGCTACAGAAGGCAAGAGTGCTAATAATTTTACTTCATACTGAAACTTACAATGTTGTTTTATTTTAAAATATTAAATATATTCACTTTCTATGTCATTTCCATTTGAGAGTGCTTTAAGGGCAGGGACTGTATGCTACTCATGTTTGCATTCAGGGACATTAATGGAATGCCTTGCATATAGTGGGCAATCGATTAATATTGGATGAGTGAATGAAC
>NW_012144855.1:1285149-1309235 GCF_000956105.1 Propithecus coquereli | reverse complement strand
ATATCTTATGTATAACATATAAGTATACCTTATTTTCAATTGAAAATGAAGTGAATCTCCTCCATGGAATATAACCATGACATCTTTATTCCAAGTTGTGGCTGCACTAAAATCTTCACTCATCAATTCAAGTATTTAGAGCGCTGTCATATAGAAAAGGAATTGTTCCTATAATCTATATGGAACCTAGTACTTGAGTCAGCACACTGCAATGTAGTAGATGCTCAATATTTGTTTGTTTGAAACTGCAATAACTGTGTGAATGCTAAACAATGATGTATTTTATATTTAAAATGCAAGGCAATCAAGCTGCCTAAAGATGAGATAGATTGCCCCTGGAGGGATTGGAATATCTTTTGGGAAATTTTCAGTGAGTCATGGCTCAATTGCTTTAACAAATATCAAATGAATCATTGATCTAGAAAACTTTAAAAGTCTCCTCCATTTCTAGAAGTTTTAAACACACAAATATATACATATTAACTAAGTTATTTATCAATTATCTAAATCTGTCATATCAATTTTATTTTTCCCTGGAATTCTTAAAGTTCAATCAGAATACATTTCCTCTCTCTCTTTCTCTCTCTCTCTCTTGCTCTCTCCCTCTCTCTCCCCTTTTCCCCTTGTTTAGTAGTGTCTATAAAATAAATGTCTATGCTCTCTTAATAAAAAGCCATAGGGTGTTTACACATATGCTTACCACCATATTCCAAGGCTTTATTTGGTATTGTTAAGTCACAATTTTCAAACAGAGTGACTTTTATTTTTATTATAATTTTAATCATAGATATGTAGATGCTAATTAGTGTCTGGGATCTCAATCTGGCAAGTGGTTTCTTTTAGATTTTTTGGTTAATTTTGTACCCTGAGAACCACCTATTTTTGTGTTCTGGTCTCAGCACTGGACGTGTCCTAGTATCCTTATATCTGCCTCCCACTACTCTTAAGGACATTTCCAGAAGCTACCTCCCGAACCTATTGTCTTGATGACTCTTCACCTGTAATCTTCCACCTGTAATTAATAATTACAATTAATTGTCACATTTTTAATAAATAAAAATCTGTGTGTAACATCAGCTAATAAATAAAGAATTGATAGAATTGGAAAAAAATCACCATTTTTCACTTTCCACTGTAATAGTTGATTCAAGCAAAGATTTTCAGAAAAATGTTGTGGGAAACACAATATTGTGCACAGCGCCAAGGTAGAACACATCAGATTTTGCAAGGACAGCATTTTGTCTTTACAATGGAAAGAACTGGCAGTGAATACCTTAATCATGATAGCTTCACTTATAAAAAGACATCTGACATTATTCACCATGTGATGCAATCTGAAGTATATAACAGCATATAAAAATTATTCTTACCTAAGAAATGTTTAACCTAAATTTAATGAAGCCTCTAAACATACATTCATGTTTAAGAAAATACAGGGGCCAGGTGCGGTTGCTCATGTTTATAATGCTAGCACTCAGGGAGGCCGAGGCTGGAGGATCGCCTGAGCTCAGGAGTTTGAGACCAGCCTGAGCAAGAGTGAGACTGTCTCTACTAAAAACAGAAAAATAACCGGGTGTGGTGGCATGTGCCTGTAGTCCCAGCTACTCTGGAGGCTGAGGCAGAAGGATGGCTTGAGCCCAGGGGTTTGAGGTTGCTGTGAGCTAGGCTCATGCCACGCTATCGTAGCCTGGGCGACAGAGCGAGACTCTGCTTAAACAAACAAACAAACAAAAAAAAAATACAGGGAATAGAGAAATAAACATGCTTAGGGAGCAATTAGCCAAATCCAGTATGCGAGACATCGTAAAAGACAAAGCCTTGAGCATTTCAAAAAGTCAAGATCAGAATAAGCTCCTAAAAGAAGCACTTTCCTAAGATAAAAATAATAAAATCTGGATAAAATATCAAAATGACCTTTTGAAATTTCTAGACAGTGAACAAAGATATACAGATTTGGGGGAGGAGTTAAAACTTGGAAAATGGATCAGCTTGAGTTAGCCATTTAGATAGACTTAATGAGGGTGGTTCATGATAGTGTGCATTGGCAGAAACTATAATAGAAAGTCTGCTATGTTTCCGGAATGAGGAATTGGAGAACAGAACTTATGGTAGCCGTGACCACAGCCAAGTCAGTAGATTGAAAATCCTGGAAATGGGAAAGCCTGAGAAGGGGCGTTCCAGATTCTGTGTTTGATGATTGCCAACATCTGCCCCTGCCTTTTGAACTATGTAGATGTGGGGCACATTCAAAGTGGTACAGTTAGAGACAAATAAATTAAATTGAGATTTGAGCTACTGACCAAAGAACAAAATTTGAAGCTAGAATCTAATCAACTTAGAATAAAAGAGCATCTCTGCAATATAAAGATAATAATATCCAGGAAAAATTCAAAATTGCTGACATAAGAAGAACTAGGGAAATATGACAATATGACTGCATATGCTTTGAAAAGTTAATAAAATAGAGTGGCATTCCCAGAGTAACAAGTTTAAAAAAATTGCAAAGCTGTATAACCAAAAATTTAAGAGATAAATGAGTATTCCAAAATGATTTAAATAATCCAAAAGAAGGGAAGAAAAGTGAAACAAAGGAGTAACAAAAACCACCTCAGGGGAAAACCCAAAAACAAACATTAAATCTATTTCTAATGCTTGTAATAATCATATTAAAAGTTAATTGACTTCACACTCCAAAAAGAAGTTAGTGAATATAAGAATGCAGAAAGCAAAAAGGACTGGATTACATACTATCTAGAGGAAGCAATATAAAGACACAGATGTGTTTGGATGGATGAAAAAGATGATATTCAAATAGCTTAAAAATCTGAAATGTTATATTAATATCCAATGAAATGGACTTCAAGACAGAGCATTTCTAGAAATCACAAAGGAAATAAAGTATTTCAAACATAATGGTGATTAAAATATAACATCAAAATTTATGGAAAGCAAAGTAATGCTTAGAGAGAAATGATTATATGAGAAAAGAAAACATTCTAAATAATTGCTGAGGTTTTCACCGTAAGGTGCTAGAAAAAGATCAAAGCAAATCCACTTCAAGTAAGAAGAAGTAAATAATTGCAATAAAAGCAAAATTTATGAAACAGAACAAAGACAAGCAAGATAGACAATTAATTAATATACATCATGTTTATTAAAAAGATTAACAAATTTGATAAAACATTACCCCGATACCAAAATTGACAAATGTTACAAAACATAAAATAACGGGTCAAGATTGTGAACATAGATCTCTCAAATATTAAACAAAAGGATTAGCAAATTGAATCTGACAACATAAAACAAACATAATATCATAAGCGAATAGAACATTATTACGGGAATGGATAGTTTAATATTTACAAAAATAATTAAGATAGTTCATTGTATTAGAATAATGAAGAAAATATATGATTATTAAAATGACAAAATTCAATACCCATTCATGATTAATAAAATAAAAGCAAAAAGAAAACTCTTAGCAAATTACAGACAGGAGATTCCTAGATCCGATATAGGACATTTATTTGACATCTACAGCTAACATCATACTTAATGGTGAAATATTCAATTTTTTTTCTTTCACATTGAGAACAAGACAGCGCTTTTATTCAAAATTATACTGGACATCCTAGCTAGCCATTGCAGTGAGATACATGAACAAAAAATTAAAAAGAACAAACAAAAAGCATAAAGACTAGAAAGAAACAAATGAAACTGTTTCTGTTTGTAGATTATTTAAAGATTTATGTAAAAAACATTAAGGAATCTTCAAAACCACCCCTGGAAAATATAAGTGAATTTAACAAGGTTGTAGGACACCAGATTAATATAAGAATCACAGTTGTAATTTTCTAGAGTAGTAGCAAATAACTGATAAATGAATTTCTTTTACAGTAGCATGAAACATAAAAGAATTGAGAATTAATTTAATAAGAACATGCAAATCTTTTATAATAAAACTATAAATCATTTCCGAGGAAAATTAAAGACCAAATAAATGTTGAAATATATACAAATACAAAAAAATTGCAGAAAGTTTTTAAAGAGGGATATCAATAAGCTGTTTCTGGTATTTTCTGAAAACGTATAAAAAACAAAACAGCTATTGAACATAAGAAGAAAGTCAGAGGGCTTATACAACTTGAATTCAAGATTTCCTATAGGCCGAGCGTGGTGGCTCACGCCTGTAATCCTAGCACTCTGGGAGGCCGAGGCGGGTGGATTGTTTGAGCTCAGGAGTTCAAGACCAGCCTGAGCAGGAGCGAGACCCCGTCTCTACCAAAAATAGAAAGAAATTAATTGGACAGCTAAAAATATAGAAAAAAAATTAGCCGGGCATGATGGTGCATGCCTGTAGTCCCAGCTACTCGGGAGGCTGAGGCAGTAGGATCAATTGAGCCCAGGAGTTTGAAGTTGCTGTGAGCTAGGCTGACGCCATGACACTCTAGCCAGGGCAACAGAGCAAGACTCTGTCTCAAAAAAAAAAAAAAAGATTTCCTATAAAGCTAAGTGATCAAGACAATGCGGTATTGTCAAGAGAGAGAGAGGAGATATCACTTAATGAAAAGAATCCAGAAATAAACCCATTCACATATGATCAATTGATGTCTGACAGAGTAGCAAGTCAAGTCAATGGGAAAACTCTATTCAACAAACAGTACTGAAAAGACCTGATATCTGTTAGAAAAAAAATAAAGTTACCCTTACCTCATGCCATACAAGAAATAGATAAGTTTCAATGGATCATAGATCTAAAATAAATTCTAAAAAAAATAAAATTTTTATTGGATAATCTACCTTGAGGAGGCCAAATTGTGTTTTAGATTGGGTACAAAAAAGTGCAAAAGAAAAGATGAATCAGAAAAGAATAAAATTACAAATTTGAATTCAAAGAATTTAAAATATTTTCTCTTCCACAATTAAGAAGGGATCTGTATTTCCATGTGTAAAATGCATGTAAAACTAAAAAAAAAGAACAAATAGTTTAAAAATGGGTGGAAAAGCAATGGTTGAAATATTTCAACAGTTACCTCACAAATGAAGATCTATGATTAGCCATTAAATATGAAATTATGCTCAGTATCATTAGTCAAAGAGAAATGCAAATTAAATCTTTATTAAGATGCTGCACATTTATTAGACTGTCTCAAATTAAAAGGGCTTACAATATCCAGTTTTGGTATATTCAATTTTGGTAAGTATGTGAAACATCTGGAGCTCTCATACAATGCTATGGAAGATATTAAATTATTCTTTGGAAGACAGTTGTGGCAACTTTTTATAAAGTTAAACATCCGGCAAACATTCCACTCTAAGATATTTACCCAGGAGAAATATAAACATACTTGCACACAAATATTTGTTTGTTAATGTTTATTTTAGCTTTAATTCACAGTAGGCCCAAACAAGAAATAACCCAAATAAAAAACCCTACCAAGCAACTGTAAAGCAACAAAATACTAATATTGTAACACTAAGGATAAATCTCAAAATCATTATTTTTGAGAAAGTTCAATATAAAATATACTCATTGTATAATTCCACTGATACAAAATTCTAGAAAATGCAAACTAATCTATAGCGACAGCAGATAGGCAGTTGTCTGGAGCTGAGAGTAGTGTGAGGGGTAGACTGCTGAATGATGAGGCAGCACTTTTGGGGAAGATGGAACATTTCGCATCTTGATTGTAACTCTTTTTTTCTTATGTTTATCTATCAAAACACAACTATTTGTATACTTTGAACAGGTGCACTTTATTGCACTTAGATTGATTTAAAAAACAAAAATAAATGTAATTTGTTTGATTTGAAAAATATCGAGGAGCATTTCATTTTGGTCTAAGCAATGTTTTATCATTACCAAATTTGAATTGATATAAAACCCTGATGATTTTTTTTCATTTCTACACTTAGCACCAGTTAAGTGTTTAATGCATTGTTGAATATATGAGTGAAAGAATGGTGATAGTTTTAACCAATCAGGCTGAAGTCAATGCTTCCTCTGTGTGTGTGTGTGTGTGTGTGTGTGTGTGTGTGTATGTGTGCGCGTGCGTGTGTGTGTGTGTGTATTCTAAACTGTGAGAGAAAAAGACTCTTTAAAGATTCTTGCTTTTAAATCACTTGCAGTATTACAATGTTTCAATATTGTTAGGAGGAACAGCTGATAAGGTATAATATTTTGTTAAAGGTTGTAACTTCTATTGATTTAAAACTTTCTATGACAAATTATTAATCTTATTTTTATATAAGAAAATCATGGAACAATAAATACGTGGGGCAGTTAAAAAGAAACTAAAGAGGCATGACAAAATGTAAAAATTGATACAAATTATTTCTTGGAACATGTGGGAAAATTTTAGTAGACACCATGTATTAGTTAATTTTCTTAAAGATGTTAATTATATTGTGGTTATAGAGGAGAAAGTCCTTATTCTTAAGAACTTCAAGGAGAAGTATTATGGATAAAATATGGTGTTATAACTTATTTTCAAATGGTTCAGAAGTGAGGGAGATAAAAAGAAAATATTCAAAAATTTTGACATGATTAAATGTCAACAGTATAAGTGTTCACTGTTTTTTTCTTCTATGTTTTTAAACATTTTCATAATAAAATATTGGCTAAATTAGAAATTCTATTTTCATTATGCAAACAGATAAAATATTATTAACTAAAGAAATAAACTCGCCAAGAAGTCAAAAATTGACTCTCTTAACTCAATTAAGACTGACTTTTCACTGACTAGATACATTTATTTTTCTAGTACCAATAATCATTATTTTAAGTAGCTAGAGGTAGTTATTAGTGAGGCATGTGAAAAAAACAATTGTTGAAATTCTATGGTTCCCTCCTTTTGAATCTGGGCAGGCTTACAACCATGGCAGACGTGTTCTATGTGACTTCTAAGACTAGGTCATAAAAGTTGATCCAGCTTTTGCTTAGCTTCCTTGGTATGCTTGCTCTTTGAAAATAGTCACTATTCCATAAAGAATCCCAAGCAGAGTCCCATTTGAAGGAATAGAGCATCTGCCTAACTGCCTCACTGAATTTCTAGCTGACAGCCAGCTTCAACCTGGAAGGTATGTCAGCGAGTAGATCCTCTAATCCCTAGTTGGCACACCTCACCTTGCACTGCTGAAGCACAATTTGTCCACATCATTACCATCTGAGCAAATTGAAGATTTGTGAGCTAAATAAATCAATACTGTTGTTTTAATTTAAGTTTGAGGTGGTTTATTATGCAGCAATAGATGGTGATGTAATTGTTAACAAAGAATTTAATCAAACAATAATTGGAGCAAAATGTACCTTCATGAATATCATTCCTGTAGCTACATCTTATTATAGACTGGCATGAATAATTCCATTTTCTCTTCATAGCAGGTGTCATAGAGTTGGCAATATCTATTCTTCATGTTATGCACATTTACATACATAGGGTATTTTGTGGTAAAAAGATCCTTCTGTGAAAGGTTGATGAAATCTTGTACTTAAGAAAATATGAAACAGTGAATGAGTCATTTACCCATAAGTGGTCAAAGAGGACCATGATTAGGACTTTCACATAGGCTATGTAGAAGTTCAATTAGATCAGGCATAGGAGAGTTCTTCTTGAACTCTAAGAAGCTATACAAATACAAGTTTCTATTAAAATTAAGATTATTGGACAGTAACTCTATTAATCTTAGTTTCTACTCTGCCTTTTTAAAAGTTCAGGCTCAGAGAATTGGTTTGAAGAGTCTAAATGAATTAGGTCTAGACTAAAGCTAAGAGTCCTGGGTTGTTTACAGCCAAGTGCAAAAGATTTTGATTTTTCAATTTAATGGAAATTACTTCTTTAAAACCCTTATATGCCACTTTGGTATATTCTGAGAATAAAAAGCATGAGGGTCAAAGGGCACTCTAAATTCTGCTGTGCTCAGTTTAAATCTGCCTTCAGAATTCCTAATAACTTTCTTTTTGGGTCTCAAAAACCTTCACAGTCGTGGGATAACATCTTTATATATTTCAGTAATACATTCAGTTTATTTTATTTCCCAAAAGAGAGTTGAAAAAGTGCTAGCTTCTTAGTAAAAATACTTGCTTCTAAAAATACATCTCATCTTTTAGAACATACTCACAGTTTTAGACATTTTTCAGATGGAAAAGAAAAAAGGGCATTAAGTTGCATGAGAAAATAATGAATATTATAAATATTTAAATATTATTAAAGATTCCTGATTGCTACCCTGGTTCATCTGAGCTTGTTCCTACTAGGAAGTTACAGGATTTTTCCATTATTTATTTATTTATCATATTTCAGGAATGTTGGATGTAGATTAGATGTCTACTTTAATAGGCAGTTTCACTCTTTTTCTGGGATGATGTTCAAATAGCAGAATTATCGTAAATGGACATGCCCCACATAACAATATTTTTGCGAAGAGATAGAATATGCAACTCTGCAGTTTATTTCAAATTTTTCAAATGAGTATCTAAAGGGCATTTATTATTTTAGTGACCTAAACTTATAAAGATATAAGCAAGCTCAAATTGACAATATCTTAAATTTAGTAGGTGCTAAATAATCCATTCACTCATTCATTCACTCACATGCTCATTAATTCAGGTACCCTGTACTTTATTCTGTATCTTCTCTGTACCAGGCACTGAGCAAGATGCTGAGGCTATGAAGAGGAGCTTACAATATTGAGGAGAAGACAGCTGTGAATATATCGGGAGTTATTAATATTAGTTCATTTGTTTGCCTGGGCTTGGCTGCAATCAGACATCAGGAGACCTTCCCTTCACTAACTGACTGGTGTTCCTGACTTGAAAATATATTGGTTTCATCCTAGAGAGCCAATGCAAAAGGGTTCTTTTCTCATGACTTCCTTTCTCTTTAAATGATCATATGACTTAAAAACATTAATAAAACACAATTCTGTTGCTTTATATGTGCAAGGTCCTGATCTTTGTAATTAGCTATGCTTGTTTGTGTAACAGCTTGGCCTTATTCTTAGTGAGTTTTTTTAAGCTAGCAAATTACTTTCACTATTTTCCTTTACTTCTATCCTTTCTATTTATCTATCTATAAAATACATACGTTCATTTGTGTTTTTCTCATGTTTAAATATTTTAAGCGCATGTAACTTTTTGTAAGAGTGGGGAATCTTGTGCTTGATCTCAGCCATATTAAGGAAATGTGCCACAGGGAATCTTCTAAAACCCTGAGATATATTTATTCTAATTTTGTGTCCAGCCCTTGGTCCTAAACATAATCTTCTTGTGAAAGTTCATAGTCTTACATTCAAGAACATGGGCTGGAATATTAATTAGTAATGTTTTAGTTGCATGTGGAAGAGAACTCACCCATATGACTGATGCAAAAAGGGTATTTATTGATCCAGGGATAAGAGTAGTTTCAAATGAGGTTTAATTCAGGATCATAATAATGTTATCTCTGTTCTCTTCCATATGCTAGCTTGGGGGTAGGAGGTGGAATTTGGTGATTATCTTATATTAATTAAGGCCTACTTCTGGAACTGAGAGTTGACTCAGTCCCTCAAAACTGTAAGTATTGAGAGTGGGAAATAGGTGTTTTTTTTTTTTTAATTAGGAAAAGTTTGAAAGTTGACTACTAGCAGGCAAAATCACACTTATTCCTGCACCTATTGACAGTTTTCTCTATTTGTTCTTCTAGTATGTTAGTGGAATGACTAGTCAAATTAACAGAACAATAAATTCAACCTTAAGTATGGATTAATATACCTGCTGGAATAGTCCATGTGTTTTGCTGGACTGGTACTGAAAGGAGTGAAAGTATTCATTTAGGCAAGGGTTAAATTTTAGAAATAAACAATTAGGAACTATTCATAGTATTCTTTAGAGAAAGACACACAGAGCATCTCAACTAAAATATAAAAATCTCTTTCAGACCAATTAATCTGCAACGTATGTCTGAGTCAATTAATGCCCTTTCTATCATAGAAGATTCCAAAAGGAAAAATGAATAGTCTTTTCCTGCTACCTTGTCTCAATATAAAAGTTAAAGAACACTTGTCTAGGGTAGGACTCTTGTTAGTTAGGTCACGTTTCTATAGAAAAATTAAACCCCAGGATGCTCTTTTGTAATTAGTTCTTGCATTGCATTCCGGGGTCCTTTGAGAGTAATGATCTTTAATGCTCTTTGAATTTGCCAAGCTTCAGGTAATCTCTTGAGTATTGAAAGCTGTTAAAGAGTTTGCTAATCCTAAAGACATAACTAAATTAGCCAACATGCAATCATAAAATTCCAAAATCCCAAAAAATATTTTTACCTCTCTAAATGTGTTTTTGGTTTTTCATTTATTCAACAAGTATTTATTCAGTGCCTAATGGATATAAGTTAGGCACTTGAGATATAGAGATTTTTGTTTTCATGCTTATAGGCTGTGGGAAGACAGACAATAATGAGTAAGTAATTTTGTAAAGACACAAATACTATGTAGAAAGTAAAATAGAGTAACATTACAGAGAGTAACTGGGTGGAAATACTAATTTTGAACAGGTATTCAAAAAAGGCTTCTTCTAGCAGATGACATCTCAGCTAAGACTTGAATAATGAGAAGTGCCCAGCCATGTAATATCTAGGAATCAAATATTTCCGGATACATTTCACAATAAATAAATATCCTTCCCAAGGATTTGGCAATATAAAAATACAGTCTAAACTTCCACTCAGGCATCGACATTGTTTATATGAAAATGTGCTTTAGGAAAAGAAAATCTCCTAATTCTACTATTCTAGGCTCTTGTTTTAAATTTCAAAACATTAAGGGGGTACAAATGTTATCGGTTACATGGATTGCTTTTGTGATGCTTGAGTCATGGCTACTATAAGTGTGCCATCACCCAAATAATAGTCATTGTATCCATTAGGTAGGTTTTTGTACTTCCTTCCTCCTCCCTGCTTGATTTCCACTTAGTTTTACTTCCCTCTAGGCTCTTTTGAAAATACAGTATTATAAATAAACACTAGTATGGGATAGTTGATGCTATTTATGATCAAAAGCATGCGATTAGTTTTTGAGCTCTTGTGATGTGAATCTATTGTTCCAAACCCTGGTTTAGGTCCCTGATGAGTGTAAGCTGATATGTCTTAATCAATGTCTCTCTCTCACTAAGAGGTAACTTCTCTCTCAAGTGTCTGTACCAATTTGACAGTTTTCTCTACTTCAGTTGTCCTGAAAAATCTTCAGCCATCTTAATAACTTTCAGAGACCTTAAGATATATAATTTAGACTGGTTGAAGAGAGATAAGTTTCTCCTTAAGCTTACTCTGACCGTCAGTATTATTGTCACTAAGTCTAACACTATATATAATGGGAGTGATGACTTAGCTGATAAGTTTAAGATAAAACAAAGATGTCTGCAATTCTAAATGCAAGGTCCAAATGATTCTCATCAAGGCACTCAAAACCAATTTTTGGAACATTAGTAAGTATGCTGGCATTTGCCTTTGTGGTGTTATGTCTGGGCAAGCAAAGATTTGATTATCTTTTCTTGATATGCTAAAACCTCCAATAATTCAAAATACGAAAGTGGAAAATTCCGAGAAGTGGCATACCTTAAAGAGCAATGGCATACAGTCACATATAATACAAAGTTGGAAAATTATTTTATTTTTTCTAAACAACACTTTCTCTTGAAATATTGTGGTTATATAAAGCATCAAGAAGAGGTTTTATATTAAACTAAAAAGGCTGTGACATGACTACTTTCATTTGTTTGGTTTCTATCACTTTTAGGCATTTTCTTAGGTGCTTTAAAGATTTAATTTTATTCAGTTCTCAAAATATCCTGATTAGCCTCCTTTTATAGAAGAAACTGAGGTTAAAAGTTACACAAGGTCATTGTGGTAGGCTGAATAGTCTTTGGGTAGACCCAAAGATATACAGATCCAACTCCTTTTAAGAAGCTGCAAACCACAAGGAAACACATGCTCCCCTAACACCTTCAGAGAAGAGCTGACATCTTGGTTTTGGCTCACTGAAATTGATTTCAGACTTATGACCTCCAGATCTATAAGAGAATAAATGTATATTGTTCTAAGCCTCTAAGTTTGTGGTGGTTTGTTAGAGTGGCTATAGGAAACTAATATAATCATAAAGATAAAAATGTTGAATACCAGATTAAAATCAATCTGTCCCCCCATTTTCTTTCTAATATATCTCCTTGTTATGTTGCTTTCCAGGAAAAACTCTATAGTTGCAAATTTAAAGCAATCAACTGGGTAAATTCTTCATTTGAATTTACAACTTCATGGGAATATCTGAATTTGTAAATCTGGTAAACATATTCACTTTAAAATATCAGCTCCTTCACCTAAAATTGGATTATTTACAAGTGTTTTGAAAGATGGAACCCATGCTTTGGCAAATTATTGATACTAGTTATCTCTTCAGATTACCTTTATCAAAAACTTAAAGAACATAGACTCTTTAATCTGTTAGAGAGGCATAATTTCCAATGTATTCAATTTCTATAAATAAATTACAATCTAATGTCTTATGTATGAAATATGAAGTTTTGTGGAATAATTATTTCACAAATTATCACTGTTATGTTGTATTTTTTTAATCAATGGAGAGTTGTGAAGAGTAGCATCTTTTGTTTACTACCATGGCAAATACTAGGAAGCTAGGAAGAGAGAAAGCACAAAGTTGAAGCTGAAGCAATAAAGGGTACATCACTAATAAGTCACATTAGGCAATTCATTAAGTCGCCAGTTGCTATTTTGGAGCTGAGCCAAAATCTGGAAGATCTTTTGTAGGGGTAAATCCCTTGTTTCTGGAAGAGAAAATGACAATATAACAGAGGCCTTCCCACTTAGGAAAAGACCTACTGGTCAGATTCCAGAAGAGAAAGAGTAAAACAGTATTCACAGTTGAAGAGCAATTATAAGTTTGGGTATTTGGGTGGGGTGGACAGATAGGGACAGGATCATAAAATAAAAGACATAGAGCTGAGGGATAGGAATGTGGAATTTGAACCTGAGAACTCATTAAGGGCAAAGACTGCATATTATCATTAAAAAAAAATCATTGTGTTGTGAAGTGCGAAGGACTTGTCAAAGTTAACTTTTACATATTATGTAACTGAAACATCATCATGTTTGAATAAGCAGCAATAATAAGATTAAGTATAAGTAGATGAGGTGCTAAATTCCTTCTGTTCTAGGTCAAGTTTAGTCCCAGAAAATGGGGTCAAACTGAGTTTGAGATAATACTTAAGAGGACTTTTCTAATGTGGAAACAAAGTTGCAATTCCAAAAGCTTGGAATTTGGCTGGTTCAGATGTGCTATGCTATTTCCTTACACCAAGAAATGGTGAAGGAATTAAAAATTTATTGAATATGTTGGCTGTTTGGTTTTTTTTTTTTTTTTTTGAGACAGAGTCTCACTCTGTTGCCCTGGCTAGAGTGAGTGCCGTGGCGTCAGCCTAGCTCACAGCAACCTCAAACTCCTGGGCTCAAGCAATCCTTCTGCCTCAGCCTCCCGAGTAGCTGGGACTACAGGCATGCACCACCATGCCCGGCTAATTTTTTTTTTCTATATATTTTTAGTTGTCCGATTAATTTCTTTCTATTTTTAGTAGAGACGGGGTCTTGCTCTTGCTCAGGCTGGTCTCGAACTCCTGAACTCAAACGATCCACCCGCCTCGGCCTTCCAGAGTGCTAGGATTACAGGCATGAGCCACCGCGCCCGGCCGGCTGTTTGGTTTTATAAGCCAATCTATAAGCTCTCAACATATCCCCAAAGCCTTAATATTTCTTCAAAATTTGGAAGGCAAGGACTTGATGTATTTTAACAACTGTTAGAAAGCCTGTGTGTAGGCATACACTAAACAAAGGGAAGCAGCATGCGGCAGGTGGAAGAGTTTGGCAAAGACCAGATTATTTAGTGCTCTGCAGGCTGTGGGAAAGAGTGTGGACATTATTCTAAGTGCAAAGTCTAAGTGGAGAGTTTTAGGTAGCAGGTTCATTGCATGATTACATTCTTAAAAGATCAGTCTGGTTATCCCATGGAAAAAAAATTTGGATGGGGCAAGAGTGAAAAGAGAAACATCTTAGGAGGTCATTGTAGCTTTTTAAAATAAAAATGATGATGGATTAGACTGAGGTTGATGGTGTAGAGTTGGAGAGATGTAGAAAACTTTACAATATATTTTTAAGTTAAGGCACCAGAACTTATAAATGACAAGTTACATATATGTGTTTGTATGTATATGGTTGGTGATTAATAGGAGGAATTTATGGTAAAATAATTGGGTGGTGCGTCTAAGAATTCACTGAGACATGAAAGATTAGGGAAAAACAGGATTATTAACTAATGGAATGAGTTTTTGGTTGGAAAAAGGAAGGAGGATCAGGAGCCTCTTTTGTTAGTTTTGTCATGCTTATGAGATATTTGAGTGGAAGTGCTAAGTAATTAATGAGATGTTTAATGCTACAGTTTAGGTGAAATACATATTTGGGAATTATCATTCCATATATGGTATTTAAAGCCATGTGAGTTTATAAAATCACCATAAGAGAGTATGTAGCAGGGAAGAAAATGGATGCAAGCAAAAAAGCCTAAAGAATCCCTCCTAGAAGGAGATAGCAAATACAGAATGGGAGTGTAAAACAGGAGGAAAAAAAGAGTGACATATCATAAAAACTGAGGAAGGAAGGGTTTAGGAAGAATCCAGTGGTCAAGTTTGATGAGAGGTTGTGTAAGGTGAAGACAGGAAAATATCCACTGGAATTGTCCAAAAGGAGGTCATTAAAATAAACAATCACATATAGCTGTGGGCAAGGAGTACAATTAAAGAATACTCTAGTCAAGCTCTGTTTTTGTTTCTGAGGTTTTTTTTTTATCTTTCATGTCATATTTACCTTTTTATTTACAGATATCATTTTCATAGTTGATGCAATGGGAAGCATACAGAGTACACAGATCCAAGTTTCCAAGCTGGGGCACCGACGATATTTTTTGAAATCACATTGGCAGAATAATTAGTTTATTAACTTACATTTTTTTAAATATAAAATTTCCAAATATAGGCAACATTACAAAGTATAGAAAAGTTAAGAGAACCTCACAAGTCTAGTACGTAGATTCAAGAATTTTCAATTTTTCAACATATTTGCTTTGTCATTTTTTTCCAAATTGTTTAAGGCAATGACTTTATGCCATTCCATTCCTATACAATCCTAGAAACATCTCTCAAAATTACTAAAATATTTCTTTATTTGAACAATTTCACAGCAATACCTATTTAAGCAAATTAGAATTCTTTTATGTTTAATAGTAGTTCATATTTGTATTTTCTCAATTTCTCAAAAAACGTCTATCTAAATCAGTTTGTTTAAATTAGTACCCACTCAAGTTGCAAGTTGGTTTTTCTATTTCTTAGGTCTCAGTTAATTTAGAATGATCTCTTTTCTCCAACTCCTGACTTCTTTTGTTCCATGCTCTTACCACATTGCAAAAACCAAGTTAGTTGTCTAGTGGTAGGAACTATTTTTTTCCTTGTCTTTCTTCTTCCTTGTGATGCCATTCAAATTACTGAAGGAACAATTTTTCCTTAAAAACTTGAATTGTTATTGAGATGTTTGCTTAGATTCAGTTTCAACTTTGGTAATATTGCTTCTAGGAGTTATAAAATACCTGGTTTTCTCACTTTCAATTATGATAAGTTTAATCCTGGATTCTTGTGGTAACAGCCTTGAAGGAGCTCAGAAAATTTTACTCCCAAATATGACTCGTTGGTAAAAAGAGTATTTCGAATTACAGGCTCTTAGAGATTAACAGGTCTTTGGCAAGGCTTTCCCTCTCTCTGTATAACCAGAGAGACCCATCAAAAGAACAATTGACTTCTTTTCTCTCACTGCTGTCTCAGTATATTTCAGGAAATGATCAAGAATGTAACCAGACCTGGCTGAAATAATTTTAAACATAATACCTGTCTCTCAGGTTAATTTACTAGTCTTTCCCCCCCATCCATTCATCCTCCCTAGCAACCATTTATTACCTCTAAACAGAATTGCCTATATTCCTCATCTCCCTCTCCCCTTTATATACACCTAAAAAAAGGTGTATATAAAAATATCTGGACTCCACTGGGATACTGAGTAATCACTTTGTGATTTTCCCCATGTGCATGTTAAATAAACCTCTCTCTCTTATTAATCTACCTTAATTGTGAGTTGATCTTTCAGTGAACTTTTGGGGGGAAAGGGAAAGTTTCCCCCTGCACCCGTATAGTCTAATCCCTCCTTTGTAAAGTTCCCCATTCATATTTCACCTAATTGTATATCCATTGCCTGAAACAATTATTTCATTACAAATTGCAAAATGGTAGTGTTTTTTATTCAGGTATTTCTTCCTCACTTATTAGCTTAATTCTTCTCTAGAAAGCACTTTTAATCATTGGCAAGGAGTATTGTATTATATTAAAATACAGTTAATATGGGAACCACAGAAAAGATATTAAGTTTTACTTTAATTACCAACTTTAAGGTAAAGAAGTGGTGCTTTAGATGCCTAGTTTTTTGTTTATGTTACTTATTGTGATTGTTGCTGTGTGACTATATCTTTTCTTCACATATCCTTACTCACTGTTTTTAAAAATATGCTCCATGTATATTAATCAATAGAACCTGTTTTGCTTTTGCTGCACAAATTTTCCCATCTTTTTTCAGTTGGAGATTCTTCATTTTAGTCCCAAAGTCCTTTTGATATAACATTATCAGACTTTATTGTTCCTTTGCTTTCTCATACAAATTTCAAAAATTCACCTTGAACATTTCTTATGCCAATTTTGGAATCAGCCAAATCATTGAGGTGCAGTAGTTCATATAGAATTTCATAGTTCACAGTTTTGAATGTAGGGTTGACTGTTCCTACTGGGCTGATATTGTTTTTAGGCTTTTTTGGTGGACACAGCTAGGATATACGGATCATTACGAAAAAAATGAATTCATATATGCATTTCCAAATCAATACATCAGTACGATTTATTTGGTTGTTGTATTTGTATCTTATTTCTCTTACAGTAAAAACCTTGAGTCCTAAAACATTAACATATTTACTTATTTGTCATGTGTATATGTATATATTAGATTTAAAATAATACCAATCTTATCACTAAAAATCAAAAGTGACTGAAGTTTGAGATTTCTTTATAGTTTTACTTTGTCCTTAGACTGCATTCTACTTCAGATGTACATTCACATTCAATATATTAAATTTTAAAGTTACTCAAAATTTTTCTTTTTGGTGAGAATGCAGTCAACTTAATATTTAGTTTCTCTATATAAATTTGATTTCAATTTTAGAGTTTGTAGTTATCTTCTAACTCATTTTATTTTTAAATATGTAAGTCATTTACATGATCCCAAAGTCAAAACATTTAATTAGGTTCATGTAGAGAATGCTGATTTCTATACTTGATCCCTCTACCTTGCTTTCTTCTTTATCCGTAGATAATCATTTTATGGTTATTTTTCCAGCATTTATTTTTGTAATTATTGAGGATATATGTACATATTTTTATTCTTTCCCACTTTTACACAAAATTAGTTCATGCTATATGCTAATCTATACCTTGTTGTTTTCAACTTACTAACATGTCCATTTTTAGTTACATCAGTAACTTAGGATTTTAGAAAGAGGAATTAAAATCTGATTGATAATTATATGGTATGACAAAACTGATGGAAATGTTTTTATTTGCATTTTCATTTCAATAGTTATTCATAAAATATCTCTGATCCTAGATGGTGCAGATAGTCCGTATATTGTAAAATGTAGCTACTTTGGTATTTTAACACAGTAATAAAAAATGAGCAAATAAAAATGCTATTTTTATTCAGAGGGTAGTGTTCCACCCTGAAGCCAGTGACTCTTTCACTGGATGGAGATCCATTCTACCATTCACAGGCCCCGGCCTCCGAAACAGTATTTGCTTTTCATCCCCAGCTATACTGGATGAAACAATGGGAATACCGGAGGCCAGAGGTTTAAGAAGCTAAATTTATATTAATAGGGATTTGAGAATTGGGGCATGATAAATTAATGCATCTTTCCATGTTTTAAAACTAGGTTAGTAAATTGAGAGCTGTTGGGCCTCACGTGGTCAGAGAGGTAAAAAAAGGCTGGGCTAAAAAGGGAGAGAAGAGTAAACAAAACCCGAAGAAAGAAGAAAAGAGGAAATGGAGAGAACACTGGGGAGTTCTTCCTGCTCTCCGGTTTCTGATGTGAGGCTTTACTTTCATGGGGCTGCACACCTGCCTGTGGATTCTGTAAGGACGCCCTGTTTCCTTATTTTGTAATTCCCCTTCATTACAATTTTAAAGTGACCTAAGCCAGCTCCTAACACCCATAGCCAAAAATTCCTAATTAATATGCTTGGTAAATGTGTTTAATTTTAGGAAATGGGGTATAAGTTGCCATTAGGAAAAGATATCCATATGGAGATACAACCTTGGGTGCCTATGTTTGGTGAATATAACAGAACCAAAATGAATGCCCTCTTACTGTAATTCTGAGCCGTATTTTGAGATATACAGTGCATACAACCAGTCAGGTATTAAGTAGGTCCCTAAGGAGAATATTTTGTGCCTGAGTTGGAATATTCTAATCAGTCAGGCACAAGGAAGAGGTAAATTTGTTTAGAGTCCCTAGAAATGCATATTTAGCGAAGTATTAGCTTTTGACAATACCTAAAAATTTGTGAGCTGGAACATTATGATTTGAGGAATAAAACACCCATTCATTTTTACTTTATTTCCCTATTCAGCAGTATGAGTCAGCAAACATCACATCAATATGCTTCGCAGATTTCAGGATTTGTATTTCCCCTGGTAATTAGGAACCTCAGGGTAAAAACATAGTGGTATATAAGTAAGAGGGATTAAAAACTTTTTAGAGAAACTATCACTGATTATCTCTTTTTTGTTTAATAATACATTTTTATTTATTTTCCTATGCAATTTTGTTTACATTTTGTGTAAAGAAAGAATTTGCTAAAACAAGGCTGAATACAATTCCATTTTACATGAATTATCATAAATTTTTAATTAAGATGGGCCTAAAATAAGATTCTACTTTACTATCAATACTGTTCCCAAAATATATAATTAAGGTATAATTACTCTAGCATTTTATTCTAAAGAGTTCCATGAACTATAAAAGGATAATATAAAATAAATTTTCAGGATGTTTTTGAGGTAAAAACTTATCCTGTCCAGCTAGGACATTCTCTCTCTCTCTCTGTTCCTCTCTCTCTTTTCCTGTCTCTCTCGCTCTCTCTTACTCCCCCCCCCACACACACAGAGATTCATTAATTACTTTGCAAATTTTATTATTTTAGACTCTCAATTGACTTTATATGGGCTAAATTCATTTTGAGGGACTAAATTATTAGAATCAGCTGCCCAGGGCAGTTAAACCAGCTGGCTGCTGGCCAGATGTACAATTCTCATACTGTGCAGCCCAGGGTGAGTGAATCATTCAATATCCTAGAGAAGACTAACACTGAATGAATGTACTGTGTTGCCAACCTGGTGACCATACTCAATGCCATCATTTTTACTTCTATAATCTATCTCATTAAAATCACATTTCCAACAGTCAAGAGAAGGGGTGAAGAGAGATGATGTTTGCTGTTAGCATGCAACCAATTTCTGGTTATTGTTTCTAGTAAGTCATTTCTCACCAACATCTATTCTAATAACCATCATGAACAAACCACAAATCCCTGCTTTTCAAAGAGAGTTTTAAATATGTATCTACCCTAACACAAATTAATAAGTGAATAATTAACTGAATACTGGATTTAAAATTTGAGGAGACATATAGTTGACAAGTATGGTTAGAATTTCAGGAATAGAAAAAAAAAAAAAAAACACCTCTGCCAGAAACGCTCATACATCTTTGTGTATAACATCTCTCACTATAGTAGGTGTTAAAGATATTATTTTGGTGAGGCAAGGGTTATTTTACATTAGGCTACTCATTATCATCTTGTCCAAGTGCCTGCTTAAAACTTTCCCTTTACTTCACATAGCTATAAATTCGAACTCTTTATCGTGGTGACAGCCTCTCATATTCTAGCTACTTCCTAGTATTACAACCTTAATATCTACTGCTGTCTCCTTCATTTACTCTGCTCTCAAAGCTCAAAACTGTGTGTCCAATATTCATAATGATGCCCAGAAAATAATAGGCAAAGTGTAAATATTTGCTAAATGAAGAAGAGGAAAATGATTCCAAATTGATTAAACATAAGATTTCTTTCTTTTTATAATTAATTTTAGGGGCTCTGTAGTAACTGTAGTGTACCTAGTTTTTTATTATATGAATACATATGTGTTATAATAGTTATTAATGGGAAGTAGGGCTATACTCCCTTAAGAAACTATTCTAACACGCCTGTGAATTGTTAAAGTAGTTTGGTATAAAAAAGATAGCATGCAAGTTTTATATATATAGAGATATATAGTATATATCTCTCTCTATATAAATGTATTAATATATATGTAAGATTCAGGATAGTTTATTAATTGTGTTCAACTGGACCAGTGCATGTCAACCATAAGTGTGCATAAAAAATAAAAATATGTCTCATATAAAAGAGTTTTCTGGGCCCTAGTCCCAGAAATTCTTTTGGGTAGACTGAAACCGAGCCCGGGAGTTTGCATTTTTAACCAGTTTATAGGTAATCCAGAAACTGTGGATACACAGATCACAGTTTGAATTTCACAATTTAGATAATTGTCTCCAGAAAACAATCTTGCAGTTACACAGAAATATAATGACGTAATGTCTAAGATGTATTGCTTATCACATAACAAATATTGATTATATAACATATGCATATAGCATTTGTATATACATATCATACATACATATACACACACACATAATGCACACACATATTTTTTCTTCACAATGATCTTAAATATTAAATGCTATTTTCAGAGGTAGAGAGTAATTAAGTTACCTTGGATCCCTTCACTATAAATGGTTGAGCTGAAATTGATCCCAGAGTACACAATATTAAATACTATGTTATGTTGCCACTTTGTTACAACGTTTAGTTAAGCAAGTTAACCAAAAATAATAACAATAGCTAATATCGTATCCCAATAATAATAGCTAATATTTATTAAGTACCATGTCAAACATTTAATACACGATGTTTTATTTCATCATTCCAATAGTCACATGAATTAGAATATTATCTCTATTTTGCAGCTGAAGGTATTGATTCTCATGATAGTTGCATAACTTTTACAAAACTTCACAGCTAAGAAGTAATGGATCTAGGACTTAAAACCCAGCCTTTTAAAGTCCTCGCATATGTATCTTTCAGAGTATTATTCCCTGAACTCTTTGTCCACTTTCTAATGTAAAATACTTGAGGATACAGACGACTATATAACATTTTACACCTGTGCTCTGGTAAAGTATCCGATGCAGAGCAAGTGTTCAATATATAGTGAATATTGAACTATCATATGATAAAGCTAAAAATAGGCCCAGTTGTTTGAAACCATCCCACATAATGAGGCTCAAGTAACATAACTGGTGCAAAGAGCACTGCAAGAATTCGGACTCGAAAAAATGCTCAGTGTGGCTTGATGAAAATTACCGCTTGGTTAGACAATAACCACAAGAGTAGAAAAACTTAAAAAAATCGAATGCATTTGTCATTAGAAAAAGTAAATTATGCTGTGTTTTGGTATTAACATTTCTCTAATTATCCCTAAAATAAGATTTGTTTTTGAATTTATTAGGTAACTTTAGTTATCATTCAATTAATACTCATATGATTTTAATGAAATTTAAGCTTCAGGAGCAATAGCAGTCAGAACCTCTAGTGATGAGAATTCATCAAGCTTTAGCATCTGTGTTGTAGTTTAGGGCTTAATTTAGGGTTTTAACAAGGTATATCCACTCTGGAACTTGGGAAATAACATTGCCGTTTGAAAATTAAATTGTCAGAAAAGATGGATGGATGAGTGGGTGGATGGATGGAGAGAGAGAAAGAGAGAGTGAAATGTGTAGCATTTTTCAGATACAGATGGATTCATAAACAAGTCACAGGTTTTAATAGCTTGATGTATTAACATACCTAAATAGTAACTTTGTTAATGTGTATTTTGTGGTCTTGAAAGGAAAATCAAAGAAAGAAAAATGTTGACAAAGAGGACAACCTTGGAAGTGGTATTGTCTTTGCTGTCCACAGGAAAGGAAGTCTTAGCTAATGGATTTCAAACTTGGCCATGTTGATGACATAGATAAATCCCATATGGAAATGGTTACAGACAATTTTAGGCTGTGAAGATCCAGAACCTGTAGCAAAATTATGCTGTGATCTATTGCCATTAATGTTTGACTTATGGAAGTCCTTCTGCTCTGAATCTATGCCTTTCTTCATGTTTTCATGTCCTTCTGATTCCTGTGTATTCAGATTGCTGAACAGACTTTGCCTCTGGTACTTTTAATTATTTATGTAAATACAATTTTTTTATTTTAAATAAAAAATGTTGCCTTTTAATTTGTTGGCTTCTCTATAGCTTGACTAAGAGAAAGGATATTCTGTATACACCAATACAAGTATTTGCAATCCTTTGATGTTTATTTTTCTCTGTTTAAAATGAATGATGTGGCATTCCGATATCTAAGTTAGTCTCAAGTGTAGTTTAGTTAGCGTTAGTCATTTTCTCAGGTCTGGTCAGTCCTAAGCCTTTACAACAGCACATAGTCAAAGAAAGGACTAGATAATAGCAAGCAGTAATAATAACAAGACTTCAAAGAGAGGACTAAATGATAGAAATGCTTTAAAGAAAAAAAAATAGGAAAAGTCATATTTCCCTCAGATCAGAGCTTCCTAAACCTTCCAGAAAAGTGTGAATACAGGCAGAGCAGGAGGTGTTAACAAAGAAGAGGATGAACAGCAATGAAACATAGTCAGAAAAGACCAGCTTAAAATAAAATATTTCTTTAAATCTCATTTCATAATGGAAATTCATGCTTATGATGAATTCTATTTAGTATTATGTTTATTTTATATGCTTTATTCATAATAATAATGGCTTCCATTTATTGAGTGCTTAGTATGTGCCAGACACTGTGTAACTGCTTTGCACATACCTTTTCATTCAATTTTCTCAGTTCATTAATTGACCTCTTTAAGCAGGTCCATTAATGGGCATCTCATAAGGGATAGGGTCAGAGTTTGAACCCAAGTGTATCTGACTTTATAGGATACGCTCTTAAACTTTACCCTTCAGAATGATATGCCAAGTTAGTAAAACAGTTTTCCAAACTCTCTAGATCACCTTCATAAAAAAAGGTGTACTATACCTCATGTTTGGAGAATTGACTAAATGTTTAAGTTGTCAATTCCTGCGCCCCAACCAAAGAGATATGGAAGAGCTGATCCAGAGCGGTGCCAAGGAATGAATATTTTTAACAAAGAAGCCTGGTAATCATAGTGAAGGAGGTCAAGAACTTTAAGAAACCACATGCTTATAGGTTTTTCTTTCACTTATTTCTGCATCAGCTCAGCTCCCCACCTTGTCTTTTCTTTCTAAAGGAAAAGTCAAGCTGTTAGTTACATCCCGAGACAGTGTCACCTTACCCAGGGGGTGGCTGAGGTGCTGAGGAGGGAAGAGAATGAACAGCAATGAGGCACAGCAGTGTGTATCTCACTTGCTCCTCTGGCAAGACCAGCAACAAGTAGCTGGTGGCAAATTTATTTTAAAACTTTCCCTGCCTTGGCAAGAACAAACGCCTTCTGCTTACCATGTGAACGTATTTGTAAAGTGGTATTTTTCATGCAACTATGGCTATTCTCTCTGGGGAAGGTGATATTGGTGTTTAGAGAAGAGTTGGGAAGCCGAGAATCTGTGACCCATTGTAGTAAATGAATTTATATCCCATTTATTTTGCTAAGTAAATGGTACTGATCTTTTTTTTACTATAATGGGCCAAACAAGTATTCTTCTTTTTGTATTTATGTGTAGGAATTTGGTACATAAATCTATCATAAAAGACCACCTACATTG
>NW_012144855.1:1283937-1285024 GCF_000956105.1 Propithecus coquereli | reverse complement strand
AGCATTTGGGCAGCCAAAAAAATGTCAACCTCTATTTGGAAAATTTAAAAATAACTTCATAAATCTAGTTTAAGACCTCTAACTGTAATTTTGTTGACACTGTTGACCACTGACCTGCAGCAGTAGCTTTTGTAAAAATATGTTTCTCTGAAAGCCCAGAAATGGAGCCAATTTGTTATAATGAAATTTACTTTAAAAATTTCTCAGCTGCAACCTTTACAGAACACTTGGATTTTGAAGAGTGATGAGGGAAATCCTAGTTTATGCATTGGGATAACCAACCAAAAAGAGTTGCCAGAATTTAATTTTAGTTTTTCTTCTCTTTCTTTCTAAGTGAATTCAAAGGGCTGTGGATATTCTGGTACAAAAAGTGGAAGTTGAGTCTGCTGGTCATTTATTCCCCCAGATGTGGAAGAATAGTTGGACTAAGACCTTGAATATTAAGACTCCAAGAAAGGATAACCCATGACTAATTTTAATTATTTTTTTAGAGGCACTCAGTTCTATGCATGCAGTCACAATAGCTGCCTGTATCACAGTGCAAACATCATCTACCCTGGTGTTAAGAATGGTATTCCATAGAGATATAGGGAGTTAGAAAGAAGCGAATGCTGTTGAAGTTTGATAAGACAAGTTTTCTGGAGGTGAATCTAGATTTACCTGCTTTTTAGCAGACTATTTGGGAATGAGAGAGATACTGAATTTCATGCTAATAGGGCCAATGGGTCTTGTTAATTTACCCAAAAAGTTGTATTACATTTGGAATTCAAGTATATGGACAAAGTATATTCTTTGCAATTATAGTCCTAGAAAGCTGACTATTGAAAGGTTGGTCTTTATCAGAGAAACTCTGTTAACCCCAATAGAGATGTCACTATTAAAAGAATTAACTGAAAAAAGTCTCTGGAACCACACACTGGCTTTATTCATTTAATTTTTCTTTTCTGCAATCTTCTTATCTGTAAAACTAGGACAACAAAATTATCTATTTCATAATGATTTTATAAGATTACATGAGTTATTGTTTGTCAAGGGGTTTTGGATTATTTGAAAATGTCACTCATGATATGTATTATTTGTTTCTTTA
>NW_012144855.1:1280245-1283154 GCF_000956105.1 Propithecus coquereli | reverse complement strand
CAGGTAAACAAGCTGAGTAGATGGGTTCCACATGAATTGAATGAGTGTCAGAAGAGAAATCATCTCAAAGCTTGCCTTTCTTTACTGTCACGACATAAAGGCAAAACATTTCTACATGGTAGTGTTACATGTAATGAAAATGGATTCTTTTTGACAATCACAAGCTTTTGGTACAATGGCTGGATAAAGATGAAGTGCTGAAACACGGAACAAAACCAAATATTCATCCAAAAAAGCTAATGGTGTTTGTTTGGTGGTACAGCACTGTTATGACCCACTATAGCTCCATGAAACCTGGTCAGTTGATTACAGCAGATGTCTACTGCAACCAACTGGATGAAATGATGAGGATGCTTGCAATTAAGCAGCCAAGAGTGGTCAATAGAGACAGGCCAATCCTATTGCAAGACAATGCTCGACCACATGTCGCACACACAATGCTGCTTAAACTACAGAACCTGGACTCAGAAACTCTCTGTCACCCACCATATTCACCAGACCTTGCACCAACTGACTACCACTTCTTCTAGGCTTTGGACCACTTCTTGCAAGGGAAGATATTCAATTCTCAGCAAGGTCTGTAAAAGCCTTTTGCGAGTTCATCACCACTCACTGTCCAGGCTTCTTCACTGCTGGCATAGACCAGCTATCATGAAGATGGCAAAGCTGTGTTGATAGTTTAGTTTAGGCCCATACTATGATTAATTGTATTGCTTCTCGTTTGAGATATAATAAATTACACTTTTGATTTGAAATTGGACATTTCTTACTTAATGACCTAATATAAGATTATCTCCCATACCAAGTCAAAGAGAAACAACCAGGGACCTCTGCTGAAACTACAGGAAAAAAGAAACACTCTTACTTGCAGAGGTTGAAAAACTGTTAGAATGTAACCCTGAAGCAGCTACAAGAGAGGCTGTAAATTAAAGGATAAGCAAAAACAATTCAGAAGAAAACATTGCAAAGAGAAGGGAGAGAGAAAGGTAAGATTAAGTTCTCAGAAATTCCCTGAGTTCATGAAGCCAGCTGACCAAATTAGATATACCACTGGCCTTTTCAGTTATAGGAGCCATTAAATTCTCTGTTCAATTCACAGCAATTTGCATTCAATCCCTCACAATCATAGCTGAAAGACTCCCAGAAAATAAAGCAAGTAAAGGTTATCTACAAGGCTTTGGAACTACAGAATTACACCTCCAGAGTACCTGGGGAGAGGGGAAGGAAGATAAATAGGAAAAAACACAAACTTCGTTACTGCATGATTTTGCCTGATATCTCTCCTACATTAGAAGTTATACTATAAACTCTTCAACAATTTGATTATCTATTGCTACATAATAGACCCTGACAAGACTTGGTGGCTTAAAATGACAATGTGTTATCACTTATTATTGTGTGGGTTGACTGGTCTTACGTTCCTAATTCTCATTTTAAGGTCTCCAAGCCATTGCCGTTGGATGACAGGTGGGACTACAGTCATCTGAAGGCTCAGCTGGGCTGGACATCCAAGGTAGCTGACTCACATGGCTAGAAGTAGATCCTGTTCTCTCAGAGCCCAGGTGGAGTTGCCAACCCAAGAACCATGTGGCTTGAGCGTCTCACAACATGGCAGCTAGGTTCAAGGGAAAACATTTCAAGAGACCCAGATAGAGGCTGCAATGTTTCTTAAAATTTAGCCTCAAAGCCATAAAACATTACTTCTTCTGTATTTCACTGGCCAAAATTATGTCATAGGGCCATTCCAGATATAAGGGGAGGGGACTACACAAGGATTTGAATGCAAGAACACAGGATTTCCCAGGAAGAAAGGAGAGGAAAGAGCATCTCTGGAGACTAGCTACCATATTATACTAATTAAAATAGCAATTTCCATTATTCTTTCACATCAGAACACCTATAACAAAATGCAATTTCCTAAATTATCTGTTTACTTTGACATTATTTATTTTTCTCAGCAGAAGGTAAATTTTTCAAAGGATCTAATGACATCTACTCCCCAGTGCCCACTACAGTGCTTGAACATAGTAGCTGTTATTGAAAGAGTAAATGCTCCAACTAATATATAAATGAATAAATTCTTTCTTAAAACTAGATCTGTTGGGCTTTGAAGATCATGTGTACTCAATTTATTGAATCACATATTTTATAAGAGACGAATCTTATTAGCCTGGAGATCAGGGTAACTAAACAGGGAAGGATCAATTGATCTAGATTCATTTGGAGAAATTATTTTGGTGTAACGTAATACTGAAAACATATGAAGAACTCAGACTAAATCTCACTATTTTGTTAATCCATTTGTTTATACCACTAAAAATTTGAGTGACTTTTTTTCACTGCTTTAATAATTTTGGGTTTGAAATTAATTGATCCATATTTTTTATCTTAATTTCTTTAAGATTATCAGGAAAAATTAGAGGAACTCTTACAATCCAAATTGAAGAGGACTTGATAGAAGCAGGGATCTTAAGAAGGTCGCAATTAGTAATGATATGGGTCATGGCCCAGGATTAGTGTTCAATTAATAATAGTCACTGATAGTATAATTACTGTTTAATAAATATTTAAGGGATAAAATGTTTACTGATTTGGTATGCGAGAGCAAGTTGCAAACATATAAGCTTTCTGTAGGAGGGCATTTAAACCAGCTCATGTTATTTCAGTTTTTTTTCTTATAACCAGCACTTTCATTTTCTCAAAGACTCATCAGAAATATTCTACAGCAGCAAATAGCCCTTAGAAATATTTTGATAAGTTGAATTAGACATGTGAAGATTTCAGTTCCTTAGAAACACACATACTTTAAAGAATAATGGATAAAAACTTCTGGGGCAATTTGGGTTTTGGTTTTGTCAAATTTTTAGTGTTTGTAAAATCGTTTGAGGCATTGGATGACCTAGAACACA
>NW_012144855.1:1279072-1280195 GCF_000956105.1 Propithecus coquereli | reverse complement strand
TCAGAGAAACTCTGTTAACCCCAATAGAGATGTCACTATTAAAAGAATTAACTGAAAAAACTCTCTGGAACCACACACTGGCTTTATTCATTTAATTTTTCTTTTCCGCAATCTTCTTATCTGTAAAACTAGGACAACAAAATTATCTATTTCATAATGATTTTATAAGATTACATGAGTTATTGTTTGTCAAGGGTTTTGGATTATTTGAAAATGTCACTCATGATATGTATTATTTGTTTCTTTATTAGTTTATTATCATTTAACTTATGAGTGTCCCTTTAGGTCATACATATTAACATACCTGGAAAGATTGATTTATCATATAAGCAAATGATCTCTTCGGTAAGAATGCCAGATTTAGCAAATAAAAATACAGGACACCCAGTTAAATTTGAACATTAGATAAATGATGAAAACATTTTTGGTATAAGTATGCCCCAAGTATTTCATGCTTACCTATGCAATATTCTAAAGCTTTTCCACCCTTTTAGGAAAGTATTGGTTCTGTTTCCCTATAGTTCCAATAATTGCTTCAGATTATTTTTTCCTTGACCTGCTTGAGAGATAATTTTATGAATGAGCCAGATACTCTGATGAGGGACATGGAGTGTTCCTTTTGACCAAGATTGGTTCTTGGCATGGTCAGTGTCAGTTATTAAGTATAAAATGTGTGATTTCCTTAAGTACTAAGTTTGACAGTTGATATCTCCAACATTTCACTTTGACACTTCTTGTTTTATGTTTATTGTGAAGGTACATCCTCAGTCTTTCAAATGCACATTTTGGCTTGCGGTTATCTTTCAATTTTTTTTAGAGCAATTTTTGTGAACCTATGGATGAGTAAAAGATTCATGTTATTTTCGAGTATGAGTTCTGTTGTGGAACAAATGCAACACAGACAGCTCAAAATATCAACAAAGTGTTTGGGAAGAATGTGGCTAATGAATGCACAGGACATTTATAATTTGAGAAGTTCTGTTCTGGTGATTTTAATCTTGAAAATGAGCCAGGCGAATGACCTGAGACCAAGGTGGCTAATGATGAGCTGAAAGCTGTAGTGGAAGTGAATCCATCTCAACCTATGTGTGAATTAGCAGCAAGGTTTGACATTACTATTCCA
>NW_012144855.1:1266326-1267262 GCF_000956105.1 Propithecus coquereli | reverse complement strand
CAGGTGCACAACACACAGTTTATTCATCATTCCCAATGGAAATAATAACCTCCCAACCCCTTCAGCCATGATGTATTTTTTCCAAACATGCTCAGCTTCCCCCATATAAGCCCACTCCCAAAGGGCAATAAAATGGCATGTGTAAAGGCCAGATGGGCCAATGGCTGATACCCCAAGATGTGATGTCCCATGTAGGGAAAAGATTTATGTTTTTTACTTACTGCATTTTTTTGCTTATTCTTTTCTATGTTACATAAAGATACTGTTAAAGGTATCAAACAGTCCTGCAGATACCCCTATAGGTAACAGTGATAAGAGAAAGAGGAATCACTTATGTTTATCTATTACTGAAAATAAAGTCAAGCTGTTAGAGAAACTGGATAGCTGTGTGAGTGTGAAACATCCTACGGAAGAGTACGGTGTAGGAATGACTATCATTTAAGACCTGAAGAAACAGAAGGATAAACTGTTGAAGTTCTATGAGGAAAATGATAACAAAATTTAATGAAAAATAGAAAGAAACAGTGCATAAAGCTAAAAATGAAGATCTTGGTCATGTATTGAAAGAGTAGACTTGTTAATATCACAGTGAACACATCATTTAATGGTATGCCAGTCATGAAGCAAGCAAAAGTCTATCACAATGAACTGAAAATTGAAGAAACTGTGTATATTCAACAAACTGATTGTAGAAATTTAACAAAAGACACAGCATTAATTTTCTTTTCTTTGTTACATACATATATTTCATAGTGGTAAAGTCTGGACTTTCAGTATAACAATAACCCAAATATTATGCATTGTACCCATTAAGTAATTTCTCACCCCTCACTCCCTCCCATTCTTCCACCATGATGATTCTCCATTGTCTATTATTCCATACTTTATTTTCATGTGTACACGTTATTTAGTTCCCACTTACAAGTGAGAATATGC
>NW_012144855.1:1263769-1264756 GCF_000956105.1 Propithecus coquereli | reverse complement strand
TTCTTCCCACCACCCATCAAACTTGCTCCTTCTCTGGTCTTGCCCACCTCAGTAACTGGTACCATCCAGTTATTCAGGCCAAAACCAGTGAACCTTTTATTCCCTGTCTACCCATTCCCTACTAAACCCTGCCCAACTCACACCTCATCCCTCAGCAAGTCTTCCCAAACAAATCCTAAATCCAACCACTTATCACCATCCCCGTTACTAAAATCAAAATCCAACCCATCACTATCTCTTGCCTGAACTATTCCAATTAGCCTCCTAACAAGTGTTCTTACTTCCTCTCTGTCCCCTACAATCTGTTTCCCATACAGCAGCCAGTGTGATCATTTCCAAGTCCAAAACCATTCATACCACTCTGTTTCTTAGAACCCTCTAACAATTAGAATATATTTTAACTCCTTACTAAAGCCTACAAGACCCTATGTGATTGTATCCGTAACTACAACTTCATCTTCCTTCATGCTTCCTTTGCTTACTATACTCCAGTTTCAACAGCTTTCTCTCTGACCCTTGAATACATTGTGTATGTCCCCATTTAAGGGCCTTTATAGTTGATATCCTTCTGTCTAGAATGCTCTTCTCAGATCTTTATGTGGCTGCCTCTTTCTCATCATTTAATTCTTGGTTCAAATATCTTCATAGAGGCCTTCCTTAAACTAGATAAAGTCTCCCCTGCCCCTGCTGCACCGATGGCACCCACATTTAGTCATTTTATATGCCCTTACATTGCCTTCTTTTTCTTTTTTTTTTTATTTCAGCATATTATGGGGGTATAGATATTTAGGTTACGTATGTTGCCCTTGCTCTCCCTCCCCCCCAAGTCGGAGCTTCAAGCGTGTCCATCCCCCGGGTGGTGCGCATCGCACTCATTGTTTGTGCATATGCCCGTCCCCTCCTCCCCTCCCCCATCCCCCCTGCCCAACATCCAATAAATGTTATTCTTATATGTGCACTTAAATGTTGATCAGTTAATACCAATTT
>NW_012144855.1:1261601-1263344 GCF_000956105.1 Propithecus coquereli | reverse complement strand
TGCAATTGTGAATTGTGCTGCTATGAACATTTGAGTGCAGGTGTCTTTTTCATAGAGCAACTTTTGTTCTTTTGGGTAGATGCCCAGTAATGGGATTGCTAGATCAAATGGTAGCTCTACTTGTATCTCTTTAAGGTATCTCCATATTGCTTTCCACAGAGGTTGCACTAGTTTGTAGTCCCACCAGCAGAGTATGAGTGTTCCTATCTCTCTGCATCCACACCAACATTTATTGTTTGGGGACTTTTTGATAAAGGCCAGTCTCACTGGAGATGTGATATCTCATTGTGGTATTAAAGTTTTTAATATCAATAGTTAGGCTCCAGTAGTTCATTCATTGACCAAATAGACAAAATAGTTCTGCATTAAGGTGATCATGATAATAGTGACAATGATGATGATGTTGTTAACACTATAGAAAAAGTGTCTATAGACAACATGTTGAAAATGTGTGATAGACTTATTGAAGGACTATGGCAGTGTGCATTCACAATAGAACAAGAACTCATAGCAGTTTTACAAAATCAAAAATGAAATAAAAACCGTCTTATATTCACTTCTAGCTATAGTTCTACATAATCTGTTATGGGTCTATTAATAGGTTTGCTTATAAGATCATGTGCTAAGTGAAGTATGTAAAGAATGGAAAAACAAACACCACATGTACTCACTATCAAATTGGAACTAACTGATGAGCACACATGTGCCTAGATGGAAGTATAACTCAATGGAAATCAAACAGCGGGGGGGAGGAGGAGGGGATTGGTGAAAACCTACTTAACAGGAACAATGAGTATTATCTGGGTTATGGGCACATTTATATCCCTGACTTAAGCATTACATAAGTGATCCATGTAACCAAAAACATTTGTACCATCATAATATACTTTGAAATAAAAAAAAGATCATATTTACAATTATCTCCAAACTTTTCTCCAGGATTTTGTATTTTTAAAAGAATAAAATGTAAAATGTGGGCCACAGTGAAGGAAAAAAATGACATTGCAAGGACAAATCTATATGTGCATTTTGTTTTCGTTTTTGTGGTGGGAAATAGTAAATGTTTCTAGAAGATTAATTTTGCCATTTGGGGCAGGAGAACTACCAGGCCTGACAAGAAATATATTTGAATAAACTTTTCATAAAGGTCAGCTTCATTAAAATATAATAGGTCATTTTAGAAAGAAAAGTCATTGAGAAAGCACCAAGTGATAAGAGTACCATAAGTAATAATCCATTTATTTATTTTTATTTCAGCATGTTATGGAGGTACAAATGTTTAGGTTACATATATTGCCTTTGCCCCGCCCAAGTCAGAGCTTCATACATGTCCATCCCCCAGATGGTGCGCAACGCACCTATTGAATATACCCATCCCCTCCTCCTCCTCCCACCTGCTTGACAGCCAATCAATGTTACTACTATATGTGCACTTAAATGTTGATCAGTTAGTAGCAATTTGATGGTGAGTACATGTGGTGCTTGTTTTTCCATTCTTGGGATACTTCACTTCGAAGAATGGCCTCTAGCTCTATCCAGGATGATACAAGAAGTGCTAGATCACCATTGTTTTTTATGGCTGAGTAGAACTCCATGGTATACATATACCACATTTTATTAATCCACTCATGGATTGATGGGTACTTGGGTTGTTTTCACGTCTTTGCAATTGTAAATTGTGTGGCTATAAACATTCTAGTGCAGATGTCTTTATTGCAGAATGTCTTTGGCTTTTTGGGTAGA
>NW_012144855.1:1260547-1261551 GCF_000956105.1 Propithecus coquereli | reverse complement strand
CTTATCTCTACATCCTTGCCAACATCTGTTATTTTTTGACTTTTAATAACTGTTCTGACTAACATTTGATTTTTAATAATAACCATAAGATTATATCTCCTTATGTTTTTAATTTGCATTTTTCTGGTGAGTAGTCATATTGAACATTTTTTCATATACCTGTTAACCATTTGTATGTTTTCTTTTGAAAAATGTT
This sequence comes from Propithecus coquereli, assembly GCF_000956105.1. Taxonomy (NCBI): domain Eukaryota; kingdom Metazoa; phylum Chordata; class Mammalia; order Primates; family Indriidae; genus Propithecus; species Propithecus coquereli. The sequence continues at coordinate 1,261,355 of NW_012144855.1, read as the reverse complement.
TATTTGTATCCTTTTCCCACTTTTTAATGAGGTTGTTTGTTGTTGAATTTCTTCTAAAGTTTTAAAGACTTGTGGGGCTAAAGCATCTGTTGATCATAAAACAGCAGATAAATTTATTGACAAGATTTACCAAGATCATCACTGATGAAGATCTGACAAGAGAACAAGTCTGTGATGCTGATGAAATATCATAGTTCTGGTGTCATTGCCCCAGAAAGACACTGACTACAGCTGATGATACAGGCCCTGCAGGAGTTAAGGATGCCAAGGGCAGAATAACTGTACTGGGATGTGCTAATGCAGCAAGCACATGCAAGTGTAAAGTTGCATGATAGGCAAAAGCTTCCTTCCTGTCTCTTTTCAAGGACTGGATTTCATACCAGTTCATTATTATGTTAACAAACAACAACAACAAAATGGGTCACCAAGGACATCTCTTCTGATTGGTTTCACAAACATTTTGTACCAATGGCTCATGCTCACTGCAGGGAAGCTGGACTGGATGAAATCTGCAAGATTTTATTATTCCTTCACAAATGTTCTGCTCATCCTGCAGCCAATTTCTCATAAAAAATAATGTTTATGCCATGTGGTTTCCTCTAAATGTGATTTCATTAATTTAGCATGTGACTAGGGTATTCTTAGATCAATGAAGAGTAAATATAAAACTTTCTTAAATAGCATGCTAACAGTTGTGAACAGAGGCAGGAGTGTGGATGGTTTTCAAAAGGTTTAGCATTTAAAATGGCAGAACACAGTGACTAAAGTCACAGTAGTGCATGCTTGGCACAACCTCTGGCCTGCCACT
>NW_012144855.1:1225627-1240612 GCF_000956105.1 Propithecus coquereli | reverse complement strand
CAGAATCATATTTTTTGTCAGAAAAATTACTGGCAATCTGTACTCAATTACTGAATGACAAACACATTTTGGAATTTAGAGATAGCAAATTGCTCCAAAAAGTTTTCTTACATTCCAATTGATAATAAATTTGATAACCTGGATAAAATGGATCAATTCCTTGAAAGATACAATCTACCAAAACTCACACAAGAAGAAATAGATAATCTGAATAGGCCTATCTCTATTCAAGAAATCAAATCAATGATTAATAAGCTTCCAAAACAGAAAGCACAAGGCCCAGATGGGCTCACTGGTAAATTCTACTCCACATTTAAGGAAGAAATTATTTCTATTCTCTGTAATATCTTCTAGAAAAAGAAGCAGAAGAAATAATTCCTAACTTATCATAAAAGGCCAGAATTACCCTAAACCCAAACCAGAAAAAGACATTGCAAGAAAGGAAAATTACAAACAATATCTTTCATGAGCAAAGTTGCAAAAACCCTGAAAAAAATTAACCAATTGTGTCCAACAATGTATAAAGATAATTCTACATCATGACAAAGTGAGATTTATTCTAGCTATGCAAGGCTGTTTCAACATTCAAATATTAATTAATGTAAGCCATCAAATTAAAAGATGAAAGCAGAAAATCACAGGATCATAACAATAGTAATATATATAGAAAAAACATCCCATAGAATCCAATACCTATTCATTATAAAACCTCTCAGCAAACTAGGAATACAGGTGAAGTTCCTCAACTTGATAAAAAACATCTACAAAAAACGCTACAGATAGCATCATAATTAATGATGAGAAACTAGCTTTTCCTCTGTGATGAGGAACAAGGCAAACATGTCCTCTCTCACTACACTTAACATTTTACTGGAAGTCCTTGCTAGTGCAAGAAGACAAGAAAAGGAAATAAAAGGTATACAGATTGTAAAGAATGAAATAAAACAGTTGTTGTTCAGAGTTTACATGTTTGTTTATGTAGAAAATCTCAAAGAATCAACAAAATAACTCCTGGAACAATCCCTTATAGTAAGGTTGCAGGATACAAGGTTAACTCATAAAGGTCAAATGATTTCCTATATAAAAGCAATGAACACTTGAAATTTGAAACTAAAAATGCAAAGGATAATAAAAACCTATAGACCTTCCTTCCTACTCCACTGCTTTCCAGAGCAAAAATCACTCACAGGCTCTTTCTCCTGGAGAGAGAAGGAAATGGGATATACTTATAGAAACGTGGCCTTCTTGAAGAAAAGATGAAGGCTCTGTATGCCAATGGGAATTGTAGCAGACACGTTGACTAATTATTTGATCACTCAGTCCATACATGGTCCTCCACTTTGTTGTCTGTTAAGGAAAGGAGGATGTTTGTTCACTGGATACTGGAAAGTAAGGCTAAAGAAAGCAACCCAAATGTGCATTTGCCACATTTGCTCAAGCGGTGGGCAGAAGGGTCTAAGGAATCCTCAGTATTGATACTGGGTTTTGAATGTATCTGAAAACCGTAGAAGTTTGTTAATGACTTTCTTCTTCAGGCAGTGGGAGAAAGAACATACGAGTCCCTGAAGGTTAGTGTATGGCTTTGAAGACACAATCTCACTGGTAAAGATACTTTCTCCTCTTCCCCTGACTTCTTGCCACCATCTACACTGACCTCAGGTGCTATAAAATTTAGAAGTGAGCCGAACTCTTCCTATCGGGACTGGAAATCCTGTACACACAACCAATCAGGGAGGGGAAGGATTCAAATATTTATAACTGTTGGATACAGACATCCAAATCACCATGATGCTCAGTCTAAAAGAAAAGGAATAAACTAGATGAAAATGTTAATACACCCTTTATTCATCTGGTCTAATCCTCTTCTTATGTACATAAGTATATAAGTTGACCTTCAAATAACATGGGGCTTAGGGGGCCAATCCACTGTGTAGTTGAAAATTCTCGTATAGCTTTTGACACGTTTGACTCCCCGGGAACTTAACTACTGATAGCCTACTGTTCACCAGAAAGCTTACTGATAGCAAAGAGTAGATTAACACATACCATGTATGTTATATATATTATATATTGTATTCTTATAATTAAATTAGAGAAAAGAAAATGTTATTAAGAAAATCGTAAGAAAAGGGAAATATATTTACTATTTGTTAAGTGGAAGTGGATCATCATAAAGGTATTCATGCTTGTCTTCACATTGAATAGACTGAGGAGAAGGGGGAAGACGAGGGGTTACTCTTGCTGTGCCAGGGGTGGTAAAGGAGAAAGAAGTGGAGGAGAGGCAGGTACAACTGATACAACTTTGTGGAACTATATTATAATTTCTGTCGTATTTTTGCTTTTACATTTATTTAAAAATACTTCTATACAGTACTAATTCTTCTTCCACTGTTTGCTGTAGTTTCAGTGCCTGCATCGTAGACAGTTTTATATCATAAAAGAGATGAAAAGCAATCTTAAATAACTGGAACCATTCTGCCAGATTGTCTAATATCAATTTATTTTCTGGTACTGTTTCTTCCACGTCTTCTTCCTCATCGACTGGCGCTGGCTTGGAAGCACTCATCTCATCAAGGTGTCTTCTGCTACTTCCTCTGGTGTGGCAGGCATCTGCTAGCTCTTGAATTTCTCCAATATCTGTATCTTGATATCCTTTATCCTCCACCTTTTTTGCCATATCCAAAGTATCTTTCATGATTTCTTTGATTGGGTCTATCATAAATCCTGTGAAGTTATGTACAACATATACATACATTTTTTTTTTTTTTTGTCTGTAACCGGAACTTCTTTTTTCTGACTCAATGGCTTTCAAAGCTTTTTGTATAACAATGGTGACATCTTTAATGGTGTTATCCTTTGAGGGAAAAATGCAGGTTCCCCACCACATAACAGAAACACTGTGCTAGCCTGGAGTGCCCAGCAAAATTGTTACAAAGTAGACTAGGTAGGTATCAAAATAACTACTACGCCCAGCAAAAGCGCCCAGCACTTTCTTGGTTATGTCAGCATTTACTCTCCTTGAAATGGCAAGCACAGACAGGCTCTGACTTCTTTTGAGCTGTTTTGGCTCTCCTATAGTGCCCTTTAGCTAATCGTAATACTAAAATCCCCACCTGGTGGAAAGTTGTAATATGATTAACATAGCATAGGTTGTATGACAGTGGCATGATGACGGCACTGAGCCTGTGTAATTCGTTTCACTGTGAATAAGCAAAGATACAATGTAAAAACTTTGCATTCCTCATTGGGAAGAGATTTAATGCAACACCATAGTGTGAGCAGATGCAGATTTTGTTAGCAAGAAGCTCCTGTGGAAGAAATTTCTGTGCCGCCCAGGAGCAAGAGTCCTAAGTAACGTCTAATAGACTCATCTAACTCACCAAGCTGAACTTGTCGGAATCATTCTTTGGCCTCTCAGTTCCCTCTCAGTTTTTTGTTTTTTTTGGGGGGGGGGCGAGGAAGTTTTTATTTAGTGTTCTGGGATTTTCCGAAAACATCTTTCCAGAATTTTGTGATGTTCTCTCTGTCAGAGTTCTTTTTCATAGCATTGACAATCCTTTCCATAGAGTACTGGGTGTAATAAGCCCTAAAGGTACTTGTGATCCCCTGATCTAAAGGTCAAATTAGAGATGTTGTGTTTGGGGGCAAGTAAACCACTTCAGAATCTTCAGTGTTGAAATCATGGGGTTCTGGTTGTCCAGGGACACTGTCCAGTATCAAAAGAACTTTAAAGGGCAGTTCATTTCTGGCAAGGTTCTTCCTGACTTCAGGGACAAAGCATCAATAGACCCAATGCAGAAAAAGAGTTATCATTGTCCAAGCGTTTTTGTTGTACAACCAAAAGACTGGCAGCTTGTATTTATTTATTTTTTTTCCTTCAAGGCTTGGGGGTTAGCAGCTTTATAGATAAGGGCAGTCCTGATCATAAAATGGACTGCATTTGCATAAAACAGTAGAGTTAGCCTCCCCCTTCATGCCTTAAATTCTGGTGCTCACTTCCCTTCCTTGCTATTAATAAGTGTCCTTTGTGGCATTTTATTTTATTTTTTTTGGCCCCAGAATAGGTACTTTCATCTGCATTAAAAACTTCTTCAGGCAGATATCCTTTTTCCCCAATGATTTCTTAATGATGTCTGGGAACTTGCAGACGAAACTGCTTCTCCTGTTATCTTGGCACTTTTTAAACCAAACCTCTTCCTAAAAGTATCAAACCATCCCTTACTGATATTAAATTTTCCAGCTTCAGATCCATCACCTTCTTGTGCTTTAAGTTGTCATATACTGACTTTTCTTTGTGGCACAGGGACAGGTTTCATGGAAGACAATTTTTCCATGGACCATATGGAGGGGGGTTGTAGAGGGGTTAGGTGTGAGCCAGAGAGCTCAGGCAGCGATACAATGGGGAGCGGCTGCAAATGCAGATGAAGCTTCACTTGCTCTGCCCTGCTTACTTCCTGTTGTGCACTTCCTACCCCCCTCCTTCCCCAACCCCCTCCCACCCCACCTTCCTTCCACAGTTGGGGTAGGGGGAGCTCTGCACTGGTCCCTAAGAGGCCCAGGGATTAGGGAGTGCAGATGTGTAGGAATGCCTTTCTTATAGCAGTCCTGCATGCACATAAGAGCCTCATTTTCAATATGAGATAAAAAGGTATTTCTTAAAAAGTACAAGGTCTTCATGCCTGCTTGCATATCTGTAGCAATCACTTCACAAATTTCCCTTTCTTTTTTCTTTTTTTTTTCTCTCTCTTCTCTCTCTCTCTCTCTCTCTTTTTTTTTTTTACAATGGTCCTTATTCTGGATTTATTTATCTTGAAATGGCAGGCAACCACAGCTGCAGGTCTCAATTTGTAGTACATATTAAACAATTCAACTTTTACTTGTGATGTCATGGCTTTGCTTCTTGTGAGCACTTCCAGCATCATTAGTAGCCCTTTTCTGGGTATCCTGGTATTGTTGAAAATTTACGGTATTGCAAGAACACAATGAAATATATGTGAGAACTGAGACAGACCACTTTTTACTGCAATACCCAATTGTCTGGAGAAAGGAATTGCTCGCCTGGAGATGATTAGGGTCACACAGCATTTTCAGTGGATTCTTACAACACTTGATCTCACTGCAAAGGCAACAATAAGTGGCTACAATATTATCACGGTAATACAGTATGTACAATTAATTTTATGCAGCTATTAATATGATTTAATACTATATCTTTACATTTGTTTACATTTCTCTATATCTTAAATAATTCTCTACCAGAGTCAAGGAAGGACTTGAATGATGCTGTGTCTGTTTGCATATCTAAGTTTTGATAAACTGTAACTTTTTATAATAGATTTGTGTATTTTATGGTAGTATTAATATATGATAAAATAGATATTACATACATATATTTTATGCATTAATGACATATCTAACTTTCATAACTTTTAAAAATATTTCTAGGATACATAGTTTGTGAGTTTTTTAAATTGTTGCAAATTGCCCAAAATTTCTTCCAATATGTTTATTGAAAATATCCATGTATAAGTGGACCTATGCAACTCAAACCTGTGTTATTCAAAGGTCAACTGTAAATCGAAGCTCAAATATATCATTAATTACTCATTAAAGTTTAATGAATGCCTTCTGCCTGCCAAGCACTGTGTTAGAAGCTTTTCTATATCTTAAATAATTCTCTGCCAAAGTCGAGGCAGGACTTGAACCCAAACCTTCTCGTCCCATATTTGGATTGTTTTCTTCCATATCAAAATGCCTCTACCTCTGATACTGGATTAAGCTCTTGCTTTGTGATGCAAAACAATTTTGCTAATTTTTACAATCTCTTGTCTCTCAATTTTCATCAAAATGACCAATTTTCTATCATTTTAAAAGGCTGATAAGGTTGATAAAAGGCTGATAAAGGTTGATAAAGTGACTCCTGGTGTTGACAAAGAGGGTAGCAAAGGGTAGTGACTTTCACATTCTGTACTGTGCTGATTGTGCAAATAGCCATCTTCAGCTGACCCCTGTGGGCCATTTTTTTTCCTACCCTTGGGCAGCACATTAATTTGCAGCCTCAAAGATTTCTGATCCTTACTGTGCTTGATTAATGTGACAGTTGCAGAAAAAAGCTTCATCATTCCAATGTCGTTACTGGATAAACATTCTTTGCATTCAGCAGAAATGCCTAGGATTTAAGGTACTAACTGGTCAGATGGTTGTGTTGAATTAAAAGAATATAAGAGAAATTGGAAGACAAAGATTATTCAGACAAGGGTGGTATTTAAACCACATCTTCTCACATATAGTAGTAATATTCATTGGGTATCAGGCAGATGGGAGTGGGGAGGAGGGTATGGGTATGTACACACCTAATGGCTGCAGTGCACATCGTCTGGGGGATGGACACACTTGAAGCTCTGACTTGGGTGAGGCAAAGGCAATGTATGTAACCTAAACATTTGTCTCCCTGTAATATGCTGAAATTAAAATAAATAAGAAAATAAATAAAACGCAACGTCAAAGGTGAATATTCCATTCTTATCCTCAGTGATTTTGAAGTGAAGTTCTTATGACTCCCTTAGTTTAGCACTTTGAGTTTGGAGTTTGTGCTTATAACATTTTTTTTTTCTATTTCTCTATTTCTTTTCATTTTTCACCACCCTTCTTTGCAAATTTTTTTCTGAATTATCTTTTGTTAGGAAACTAACAAAATTTCTTCTTTTAAAGACATTCTTTATTTAAGAACAAATAATCTAAAACAAAATATTGTTAACTATCTCTGGCCTCTTTTTTCCTCCCGCATCTATCTATAAGCTCTCAGAACCAAACATACCCTGCTGGCAGGCTATTGCCTAACATCCCATCCCAATCACCCTACCTAGAGCAGCATTTCTGAAAGTGATGCAAAATTTGTTAGGGTGATAATAGTTAATGGTAGCTAAAAATTAGCAAGTGCTTCTTATGTGACATATGTTAACTTATTTTATCTTCAGAACAGTCCTGTGATGTGGACATCCATTTTCTTCAAGTCTATGGATGAGGAAACAGTGGACACTCACTATAAAAATTCTCTCAGCAGGAGGTTGTCAACTTATCATCACAGTGGGAAAGTGTGCTCTTGTTCTTTCTACCCTCTTTTTGTGTTCATTTAAGCATCTTAAATTTCCAATTTCAACTCTCACATGAAATTGTAATTTCTCAATTTAAGATTGCCTGTTTTGGAGTCAAATCTGGGGTCTATGCACTCTCCTTATTACCTTGTTAATTTAGGGCAATTCTCTGGCCTCACTTCTTCATTTCTAAAATGGGTGTGATGATACCTATTATAATGTTGTAAAATTAATTGAGATACTGAATGTAAAATCCCTGGATCTGCAGTTGTGCTTATGAAATTCTCAATTAAAATGTGTCTGTCTATATGTAAATGTCACACATGCTCTTTGGAATTGGGCGTCATCATTTTTTTGAATCTGGAAATGCTTATTTTGGTAATTGACTTGCATGCTTCAGACTTCTAAGATGAATATTAGTTATATGATTTGAGACTGACTCTTTATTCTGAGAAACCACTTTCATAGGCCTTTTTATTTATGCAAATATAAGAAAATTACTTGCCCATTTTTTTCAGGGCAAGCCTTAGGTTCAGAAAGGAAAACCAAATGCAGATGATTCAGACTGTTGCTAAGAACTCTAGTAATACAGATAGAGATCATTACCAAAACTGCTTTTCCTGTCAAGAGTAAAATGAGTATTCAGGAATATAATTGGAATGGATTAAGCTTTTCTCAACAATTTCTACATAATTGGAAACAAAGCATGGGCTAAAAATTTTAAGGCTGGTAATGTCTCACAAGGGATTAACAGCAGAAAACAGAAGCCTTAGAGAAGAAAGCATAGGGAGATCTCATTTTTAAAAATATCGTGCTGGAAGAAAAGACTGTAAGAAGGAACTGAATGGGGCTGGTTTCAGCACAATATGGACCGATCTCCTCTATGGAGTTTCACAGAATTGAATGAGCTGGATTTTTTTTTTTAATTCTTATTTCATAGTATTATGAGGGTACAAACATTATGGTTACACTTTATGTCTTTGCCTCACCCAAGCAAGGGTTAGAGGCATGCCCTTCCCCTCACAATGCTCCCTATGTCCTTTAGTTGCAGGTTTACCCCCCCATACCCCTAATCCCTGGGGAGTATTTCTACCATGTGATCACCCTAGTGTTGATCAGTTAGTACCAATTTGATGGCGAGTACAAGTGGAGCCCATTCTTCCGATCTTGTGGTGCCTCACTTTGGATAATGGGTTTAAGTTTAATCCAGGAAAGTATAAGAGGTGCTAGATCACTGTCATTTCTTATGATTGAGTAATATTCCATTGTATACATATACCAAATTTTAATAATCCACTCATGGATTGATGGGCACTTGGGTTGTTTCCACATCCTTGCAATAGTGAATTGTGCTGCCATAAACATTCAGGTGTAGATGTCTTTATCATAGAATGAGCTGGATTTGGTATATGTCCTATAAGCTATTGCGATGGGCAAGCCAGGCTTCATGGCCAGAAATCAGGGTTCTCTTCACCCCTCAATCCTTTAGCGAGTCCATTCATACATGATAGCCTAATCTAAGTTCCACAAGGGTGATTTAAGAAGAGGTATATCTTCATCCTCAGGACAAAATGGGAATATCAGTAGAAATCTTATGTGGAAGACAGCTACGGCCAGGTGTTTGGCTATCTTACTGAAGTAGCTCAGGAGCAGAGACAGCCCAATGACCAAGAGATGAAATATTTGTTCCAGATTAATTATCAATATATTGATATTTGCTTGAAGATGTATCACAAAAGACCTAGTAGAAAAACAAAATAAATCTTATTTTTATTTTATTCTCTAGAGAATAGATAAAAGTAAGTTATACTGTTATAAATGTAACAATATAATTTCAATCCTATATCAAGATTTGAAAAGGTCAATCTGTAATATTTCACATTTTCAATAGAAAAACTCTATTGGTCAAATTACTTATAAAAATACAGATGACCTTGAATTTAACTAAAAATAGTATATTGTGATAACAGAACAGAATTAAAAGGATTTTCAGGACTAGAAGGGTATGTGTACTTTGTTTAGAAATCTGTGATTATATTGCTTGGGGGCAAAGAAGTGACAAGAATATTAAAATGGATGTCAAATAGTTGATATGATGTGTCAGAAGAAAAAAAAAAACCTAATTCCTCCAGTTTGGATGTTTACTTAGGCAGTAATAGAGTAAAACCGCAAACATTATAGAGAGAGAAAAGACCTTAGAGTTCACTTGGGTCATTACTCTTCAAACCTTTTTTTTTTCTTATTTAAATGATATGAATGTCTAAAAATAAAATAGCTAAAAGCAAAACTGTTCTATTAAAACAAGGGTCCCACTTGACCTTGTTTTTATCCTTGTCCCCTTAAAACTTTAAAAGCAAATTGTTAGAGGGTTTCCAAGAAAGCTGAAAGAATCCTTGTTTGAATATCTATGATTTGGTGCAAGGCTACCTGTTAAAAATGGGAATGAGTCCTGAGTCTACTGAGTGGTAGAGCAGGCATGAAAATGGCACTATTCCTCCTCTGTTCGTTAATCATGCCAGGAAGTTCCCTATTCCCTGCTCTCTACTGCTTCCGCAACTTTACTAAGTCTTTCAATGTCAATATCCTGGCCATATCAAGATTAGAGAAATCATGAGAAAATCAAGGCAAAGAACTTTCAAATTGGAAAAGTGAAAGTGAACAAAGAAGGAGGAAACATTAACAATTATTTCTGTGCACAGGGTTTAAGTCAGTTTGATTCTCAATAGGAATGCTGTTCTGGCATATTTAGCATCTCTGTTCATCTAGTTATAGTTTTGTTGTTCTTTTTTAATGCTCAAATATATGAAACAGTTATTGATATATCCCATATGTAATTTTTCTTTCTTTGGGTTGTTAGAATGAGGAAATGATTTATGTTTTCAAACTAATATATATGCTAATCTGTATTCTCTCTATATTAAAAACAATATTTTCTCTGAAATAGTGTTTATTTTTTTGATCTTGTCATTTAACATTGCGAGTAATTCATGATTGAGGAACTCTGTAATAAGAAAAATAGCAATGTTTTCTCAAACCCTAATGCCTATTTTGTGCAAGTAAAAACTGAGAAAAGCCTTATTTTTCTGTGTATAAACAAAAATAAGTTTTCAAGAACACCCCTTCCGTACACCTCGGTACACAGTCAAAATCTTTGTCCTCTGAAAATCAGTAGAAGTGCTGATGTACTTTGAAAGACTATTATTGGCAATAAGGCACAATGAACAAAGCAAAATCATTAGAGAAAATTTGAGGTAATTTGACTAAAGATTAGCTTACTGTGTTTATCAAAATTTGGAGCAATAATGTTAATAGATTTAACCTATCTTAAGGGTTTCTCCCAGTTTAGGAAAGGCTAATGAACAGGTACTTCAATCCACAGCATACCACAAGTAAGCAATAGCATAATTTATATGCTAAACTTATAAGTGTGTACCTTTTATATAAAGGTAATGCTAGCTTCATAGAATGACCTAAGAAGTATTCTTTCCTTTTCAATTTTTGGAAAATTTTTTGTAGAATTTATATTATTTTTCCCTTAAATCTTTAAGAGAATTCATCAGTGGAAGCTATTAAGTTTGCGTGTGTATGTGGGAGGAGGGATTTTAAACTATAAATTGGATTCATTTAATAGGTGTAGGGGCATTCTGATTTTCTATTTTCTCTTGAGTGAGTTTTGGTTGTTTATGTTTCAAGAAATTTTTGCATTTTATTTAAACTATCCAATTTATTTGTAGTCAAAATATTTCCTTAGTTTAATTTTAATATTGGTGTAATTTGTAGTGTTGACAAATGTTTGGTAGAATACATTAGTGAATCCATCTTGGCCTGGTACTTTTCTTTTTGGAAGCTTATCAATTATTGATTCAATCTGTTTGTTAGATATGAGGCTATGACAATTATCTATTAACAAAGTTCACATAAATTATTATATATTTACCCTTGTACATACCTATTTTTTTGCTCTTTATTCCTTTGCAGTAATCTATATGTCCAATTTATCATTTTTCCTCTTCGTGAAGGTCTTCCTTTAACATTTCTTGCAATGTGGATCTGCTGGTAATAAATTCTCTCAGATTTTATAGAATACATCCAAGGAGTTTTCATTTGCCTTTTTTTAAAAAAAGCATTTATTGTTGGGTCCTAGACTGATATTTTTCTTTCATTAATTTAAAACTGTTTCTACATTTTCTGATTTCTCTTTTTTTAAATGAAAAATCTGCTGTCATCTTTACTTTTGTTTTTCTGTATATAATATTTTTCTTCCTCTAGCTGCTTTTAACTTCTTTCTTTTTTTTTTTTAATTTCAGCATATTATGGGGGTACAGATGTTTAGGTTACATATGTTGTCCTTGCCCGCTGCCCCGTAAGTCCGAGTTTCAAATATGTCCATTCTTCCGGGTGGTGCGCATTGCACTCTTTGTGTATGCATATACCCGTCCCCCCGTCCCCCCTTCCCCCTGCCTAACATCCAATAGATGTTATTCTTATATGTGCACTTATGCGTTGATCAGTTAATATCAATTTGATGGTGAGTACATGTGGTGCTTGTCTTTCCATTCTTGGGATACCTCACTTAGTAGAATTCTTTATCACTGGCTTTGAACATTTGACCATGGAATGCCTTGTAGTTTTTTTCAGATTTCTCGTTTTGGGGTATCATTTAGAGAGTTTATTATTTTCATCAAATTTTTAATTTTAGGGGCCATTCTTCCTTCAGATATGAATTTTTGCCCTCCTGCCTCTTTATCCTTTGGGAATTCCTATCACACATATATTAGGCCACTTGAAGTTGTCCCATACTTTACTGATTCTGTGGTCTCTTTTCTATTCTTTTTTTCCTCAGTGTTTAATTTTCATTAGTTTCCATAGCCATGTCTTTAAGTTCACTGATCTTTCCTTTGACAATATCAAATGTCTAATTAATGCCCTCTAGTGCATTTTTCATATCATATATTGTTGTTTTGGTTTCTAGAATGTTGATTTGTGTCTTTTTCATATGTTCTGTGATGTTAGACAAACTTGGAGCACTGTTTAATCTATGAGTAATTACTTACTACTGCAGAAGTCAGGCCCTTCCCTATATTTTTTGCAATGTCCTGTGAATCATGGGGTTTTCCAGTGGTGGGAACAGGCACAATCCTCAGGTCTGTGTGAGCATTAATTCCTGTTTCTTCTAATTCTTTCATGTGATTTTCCCCCCTGGCCTCCATTAGTTTCCTCAAAAGCAAGCTTTGGTAAATACTCAACTTCTTTTTTTTTTAAATTTTTTTTAATTTCAGCATATTATGGGGGTACAAATGTTTAGGTTACATATATTGCCTTTGCCCCACCCAAGTCAGAGCTTCAAGTGTATCCATCCCCCAGACAGTGCACACTGCACCCGTTAGATGTCAATATACCCATCTTCTGCTCCCCACTCCCATCTGCCTGAAACCTGATGAATGCTATTACTATATGTGCACTTAAGTGTTGATCAGTTAACACCAATTTGATGGTGAATACATGTGGTGCTTGTTTTTCTGTTCTTGTGATACTTCACTTAGTAGAATGGGTTCCAGCTCTATCCAGGATAATAATAAGAGGTGCTAGATCACCATTGTTTTTTTGTGGCTGAATAGAGCTCCATGGTATACATATACCACATTTTATAAATGTGGTGTTGGGCTCTTAGGCTGTTTTCTTATCTTTGCAATTGCGAATTGTGCTGCTATGAACATTCCAGTGCAGGTGTCTTTTTTATAGAGTATCTTTTATTCCTTTGAGTAGATGCCTAGTAATGGGATTGCTGGAGCAAATGGTAGTTCTACTTGTAGGTCTTTGAGGTATTTATTACTTTTCACAGAGGCTATAGTCTGGTGACTAACTTTGTCTGATGTCTGGCAAGGATCACTAATGTCATTTTGAGTTCTCTGCTTTAAGATTTTAAGATTTTGGGGAGAAAAAATGGCGGAGTTAAGGTAACCTCCTGGATCCCTGCTTCCAGAGAAAGAGGCGTAGATCTCGGTCTGCTACACATGATTGGATTGCACTCCCACAAAAACAGCGAGGTGAATCAGTGGAGATTCAGCGTGGGACACACAAATCAGGAAAAAGAATAAGGCGAACGGGAGATAGGAATGCAAAACCTGGAAAGCGCGGGACAGACAATGGAGAGTGGAGCCTGGGACGGCTGCGCCCGCCTGGCCAGTACATGCACAGAGATAAGACCCTCACGAGACAGTCTAGCTTCCCCACTGGCTAACAAGCCCATCAAGAGTCAGAGACCTGTGTGAAGCGGAGGTAGAACTGTGTCAGGAATCGTGGGGCTTGGGGGAGAGGAGCCATGAGTGGGGAGCTTCTTGAACTCCCTGGAGCTCCGTGTCAGGACTGCACCACACAGGGGAGGAGCTGGTCTGGGCTACCTCCTCCGGAGGCAGTTAGGAGTCAGGAAGCTGCTCTCTGGCGCCCAGCGGGTCCTGAACAAGGAGGTGATTACTGAGTAGAGGACTCTAACCTGGAAACTGCTGCTGGCGATTAGGACTGTTCAGAGTGGGCCAGTAAGAGCGAGAGCTATTGCTGGACTGGAGTGAGATTGGGGGACAGAGACATAAAGGAGACAGCGGGTCACCCTGATGACTCGACTACCTGATCGGGTACCTGCCAGCCCCTGAGCGGCTGCCTCTAGAGCTGGAGCCGTGGGGGAAGGTGAACACCAACTCGGGGACCACAACACTGCAGCTACAGTACGGTGCAGAGTGGCTCCCTTCCCCTAGCCTGAGAACTCTCACAATTAACTCTGCCCTTGCAGGAACTAAAGTCAACTAGCCAGGCCCATTTCTTTGAGTAGTGAATTCTGAGTGCTTTCTCAGTTGTGTGAGGCAGACGCCTGCTGAAGCTGAAGGTGCTGGGGTGTTGGGCAGTCTGGGGCAGCACCACCTCCCCCTGGCCAGCGTCTTTTGCGTGGTGAAAGGTGGGCTCCACCTCTGAGCTTCCAGCAGCCAGATATAAAGAGTCACTCCCCCTCGGCGACAAGCACCAGTCCCTGGAGATTTGGCACTGACCAATAGCTGATAGCCTAGTGACTTTCCTCACCAGACTGATTTAGGTCATCCGGTACAACTGCCTTTCCGCCTCCGGTCAGCTACCAACAGTGAAATCCACAGCTAGGGAATCAAAACCCTGTCAAGAGACCAAAACAAGATCCCCAAGTAATCCCTCCCATCAAGAGAACCCTAAAGAACATACTAGCGGCTCCTTCTAGCAGCAGATCAAGAGAAAATACAGAGGGCCTGTTACTTTCCAATCGAAATCTGAAAGAAAAGTAACAAGGGATTCAGATGGGAAGGACCCAGTGAAAGATTTCTGGAAGTATGAAAAATCAAATGGAAAGCACACCCCCAAAGAGGAACACCAGCTCTCTAGCAATGAACACTAACCAAATCCAGAATACTAAAATGACAGAAGAAGAATTCCAAACATGGATTGTAAGTAAGCTCAATGATATGCAAGGAAAAATGGATAACAATCACAAGGAAACCACAAAAAAAAATCCAAGATTTGGAAGAAAAATTCACTAAAGAAATTGAAATATTAAAGAAAAATCAAACTGAACTCCTGGAAATAAAGGACTTATTCAGGGAACTTTAAAACACTGTGGAAAGCCTCAAGAACAGGGTAGATCAAACAGAAGAAAGAATCTCAGAGATTGAAGACAGCTCCTTCCAAATGAATAAGTCAGTTGCAGAGACTGGGCAGAAAATAAAGAAAAAAGAAACAAGCTTACAAGAAATGTGGGATTATGTGAAAAAAACCAAACCTGCGCGTGATTGGGGTTCTGGAAGGTGACGAAGAAAACACACAAGGACTGGATAACCTATTTGAAGATTTAATAGAGGAGAATTTCCCAGGCCTT
>NW_012144855.1:1215518-1217452 GCF_000956105.1 Propithecus coquereli | reverse complement strand
TTCCTCCCATGAAAATTTTTTAAATTTAATTTAATTTGTGATGTGCTAAAATCAGAATATTTGAAGTTACCCATGGTCAGTTCTTGATATTGACTGTGCTCACTTATTAATCCTAAATTAAATGAGCTTCTATTTGGATTTGTTCTCATCTTTATTCAGTTTGCTATCTCAGCATCACTTTATCATTTGCATTTAAAAAAGTAAATCCTTAGATCTCTCTTGAGTTTATTCTTTTGACAGCAAACATGCCAGTTGGTCAATGAATGAGGTTAAATAGATAAATGCCAATGGTTTTTAAAATTAATTTTTATTATATCCTTAATCCAAAGAATAAATTTCAAATTATTCTCTGCAAATATTGATATTGCTTCTATAGTATTTCTCCTTGAATTCCGTAAACTTTTCCAAAGAGTTTCTCAAAATCACATAAATTTCAGAAACTTCTGCTGAACTTATATGGACATAAGCATTCATGTATCTTTGATAGTCTCACTGAGGACTGCTTATCTTACCTGGTGTTCTTAATCAATTTAAATCTTACTCTTATATTTTCATCCATACCCAATTAATTTAGAAGATAACACAGTTCATTTTATAAACAAGATGTTCTAATAAAGATAGAACATTCTATCCTTAAAAGTTTATTCTAAATATTTTCCAATTCTCTTATAACATTTACTAGAATTGCATAGTATCCCACCTTCATAATTATCACCAAGGGTAATTATATTGTTGATAGAAAGACACTGAAGAACAAGAGGATAGAATTTTCCTTTGTGACAAAAATTATGGAAGCTTATGGAAATGGTTACACAAAACACAAATGTGCCCATATATTTTTGGTGGTATTGCCATAATTTCCTAATTTTAAATTTCCTAAGTATACTTCTTATGTGTATGTGGTTAGGTGATATTCACAGGGATAAAGCTCTTTGTCTTCACTTAAAACATGCCCTCTAGAAAGGTTGTATCAATTTATATTCCCAACAACATTCTATAATCACCAACACTAGAAATTATTTCATTATTGCCTGTTAATCTTGGTCATGAATAAGTTTCAGGCCCCCTTAAAAAAGCTTTTACATTTAAATTTCAACAATAATAAGATCTATATTACACTGGTGTTCTGTTTTTTGTTGTTGTTGTACTACCATTTGCTTTTCTGAACATGTCCAATCTAACTACATGATTGACAAAGTCATTTAAAAATCAAAATCAAATAGAAGGCTTAAAAAGTTAACTAAAGATTGCAGAGTATAGAAATAAAAGAGAAAGTGACAACAAAAAAGAAAGGGCCTAACTGAGAATCTAACACAATATATTAAATAAAGACATGCAGAGATGATCATCATTAAACTTCCCAAGGGTTGGAATAAGTCAAAGAACATAAAAGTGGAGAGAAGAGACAGAGTCTTTATATATAAACAATACTCAATGAGTAATATCAATTACATTAGAAATCTACTAAAATGATTTCAACATATGTTTTCCATAAGCTGTAAATTTACTAATCATATATGTAGTAGAATAAAGACATTGTGAAGCAGAAAACTCTCAGAAAATTTACCTCTTTTATACCCTTCCCTAGGAAGTTGCTTGAAGTTTTGCTCTAGCAAAATCAAAAGGCAAACCAAGAAGTAACAAAGCATGGAATCTAAGCGAAATGGTTTTTAGAAATCATCAGATCCAGCCTATGAAATTAAAGAAGAGAAATTCCAATTGATAAATCAAGGATTAGCAGTATAACAATATTATTTTAAGACATGATGGTGACTGCCAAGGAAAAAAATCAAGTGATCTAAAAAAGTTACAAGTTGAGTCTTTAGATAGAATGTGGGGACTTGTAAGGATGGAATAAGGAGTGACTCTTTTTTGTATTAATCTCCCAGAACTATTTCATTTTTGTTTACTAGGTACATACATTACTTTTATAT
>NW_012144855.1:1212478-1213648 GCF_000956105.1 Propithecus coquereli | reverse complement strand
TTTTTTTTTTTAATGAGTCAATTTAGTAACCTTACACCAGATGGGTACATGGTACTGATAAAAACGCTGTTTTTGCCTTTATTGTTTTGGCAGTACTGTGTACTTATACTTAATATGGGCTATTTCATCATTTGTAATGAAGTAACATCATATAAGATGATGGGTAATATAGAGAAAATCAGCTGGGTAAAACAAGTCAATAAAACATTTGATATTAATATGGACGATGTGAAAAATATGACATGAGTGATTCTATACCATAAAAGCCATAATGGAGATGTTTACAGTCCTGAAGAGACCTTTGAACAGTTGCTGTTATTTCTTTTTTATACTTTCTTATGTATCAAAGAAGAACGGCATATGAAATTATTTGGAAATATTGACAAACATATTCAGAGAAGGAAATGCAATACTTCTTTACACAGTTTGTAATATGCACTTGGGGAATTTAATTTTTTAAAATAGTTCATTTTTTGACCAGTCTAAACATTATTAAAACCCCAAACAATAAAATTAGTAACTTTAGAGAAAAACTTCACTGTGAAATTTTCCAAGAATCTAAGAAATAGCATCCACCTTTATATATAGCAATCATCATTAGAAAAATAACAAGACTTTAAAAACAGAACATATTTTTTCACCCAGAGATCACAAATTCAGTTTTCTATTCCTGACACTGTGGTGTTCTAGTACTCAACAGGAGACATGTGGCTCTTGAATGAGGACAAAATCACAGTGATGCATCTTTCTTCCCCGGTGCCTTTCCCCTTCTCAGAGCATCCAATGGCTGTGCGCTGATGTAAAGCACATTACTTATAACTCAACCTGTGGGGGCCAGTTATCATCCTTTTTCTTTATTTAACAGCAAATCACTTGGAAATAATTGCTTATATTAACTACTTGCAATTCTCCTAGTTTCACTTGAAGATATTTCAATTAGAATTTCACCCCCAATTACTTCTGTCATAGTCTCCAATAATCTCTACATTGCTAAATCCAATAACAATCCTGGGTTTTCGTCATTCTTTATGTATCAGCATTATTTTATGCAGTAATCGCCCCCACTTTGTCAAAGTTATTTCATTTTATTCTAAGGCACTTCACTCTTGTGGTGGTTTTCCTTCTTGAGTAACAGCTACTCCTCTTCAGCTTCTTGACATCTTCAGTATC
>NW_012144855.1:1208608-1211238 GCF_000956105.1 Propithecus coquereli | reverse complement strand
TAAAATTGAGCACCATCATTCTATTTAGTAACACTTTTCCCTATTTTTTGCTTTGTTTTTATTTGTGGTACTTACCGATATCTAACATCATATATTTTTACTCAGTTATTTTTGTTTTTTGTCTCTCTCCTTCCACTATAATGTAAAATTAATGAGAGCCAGGATTTTCCATTTTTACTTCTCTGTTCTATCTTCAGAGTACATCATTGAATAAATATTCAATGAATGAATAAATACATGAATTATCTTTGTGAGTCCTGTTTTGTTGAAATCACAGATGAATAAACTTGCCAATTAGCTAAAACTGTCAGAGCAGATTCCAGCAGAATATAGAAGTAAAAGTATAGGCTTCCTAATCTTTAGACATCCTTATACCTTAATGTTTTATGACTCTGTGGCGATAGTGCATATATTAAGTAATACAAAGAAATTATAGAAGTGCTCACCTTCTCCTTCTTCTCTTCCAGGCGGTGATATCATAAGAAATGTAATTGATGATACAGAGGAATAGCTCTGCCTCACCACAACAGAGTACAGTTGATCACAGGAGACCTGGCGCACTCTGAAGGATTAGGTACGTCTTCCTAAAGGGTGAATAGTTGAGTGATAACCATTCTAAAGGTCCCATGTTGTGTGGGCCATTGGGTGTCTTTAAAAAACTCAATAGCCAACTGATAACTGCATTGATTAATTTCATATATTAAATGTAAAGTTTAATGACGGTATGATTTAGCCTTGCTGGTAGTAGTTGTGAGGAGAATACCTCGCATTATTGAGTTGCATTGTTGAAACTTTGTCCCTGTCAACATACGTTACATGCCCACCTATATTACACTGACAATTTGGGGATATAGAAGGTTAACAGTCTCAATAAAGTTTTGATCTGCTGTACAAAGAGAAGGATTTTAAATGGCAGGAGTCTACAGTCTATGGGTGCTGAAGAGTGAAACAGCAGAGAGAGAGAGAGAGAACAGACATGCATATTGTGGGGAAGGGAGGAACTAGAGAAAGAAAGCAGAAAGATATGCTTCACTTCTCAATCATTTTAAGTAAAAAAGTATGTTATGTGA
Source organism: Propithecus coquereli (assembly GCF_000956105.1). Classification (NCBI taxonomy): domain Eukaryota; kingdom Metazoa; phylum Chordata; class Mammalia; order Primates; family Indriidae; genus Propithecus; species Propithecus coquereli. The sequence continues at coordinate 1,210,168 of NW_012144855.1, read as the reverse complement.
AAATTGATTTGATTATCTATTTGGAGATTTTACATTTACAGATTCTCAAATTCATTTTACTTTTTAAAATGTCTATATTTCAGTATGACTTTATTAAAAGACCAAAGAAAAAGTACACCTGATTTCCTATCAAGTCGTGAAAGCTAATTGAGTGTATGAAAACTGTGTAATTAAGTGGATAAATATGACAAAAATGGGAATTCACAGATGTGAATGAGGAAGGTTTTTCATATCCATGCATTGTGAATTAACACATGCAACCAGTATGAAGGCAAGGTAGATAGCTGGTGCTAATACAACCAGTCCTGTGTTATGTGCTAAATCTTATTCCTGCCTTAATACCATAAAATATTTAATTCCATAATACTCTGAAAAAAATTAGTAATCAGATAATATCAGTGGGAAGAAGCAGATCTGGAATTAGAATGTGATATGAATCAGGAAAATGTATACTAATTGCTATGCCTTGCGATTGCTTTTTTATAAAACATACCATGTCCTTGTCTAAGAATGGAAATGTTGTATTTTGGACCTTAGTGTGATTGGTACATTTTAGACTAGGAAGGCCAGATGGTGAGGTACTTGGCACAAAGTAAAAAAAAATAAAAATAAAAAAAAAATAAAATAACCTAGGCCAGGAGACTTTGTACTCCCAAACAGACTCCAGGGAATAAAGCAGCAAGGGATTGTATACAGAGCATAATTTAGAGAACAGCAGAAAATAGCACAACGTAACATGATTAAAAATGCATATGCCCAGCAGGAAGAAACACCACTGTGGCTCAGAAAATAGAAACAATGATAAAGAATTTGTACAGATTAGTATGTTTTATGTAAGGTGTGAATACCATCCCCAGTTAAACTTAGGCTAGAAAGATGTTGGTATGTTATTGAGGAAAAGAAATTTTGAGTTCTTATCCTTAAACATTATCATGCTTAATGATATCTGAATATAGAAAACAAAGTTCTTTTGATAAAATTTTAATCACCAAAGTGATAACTCTTTTACACTTAACAAAACAATTTTATATAGAACATAGAACCTCATGTAATGCATTTTGAAAGGTGGTCTAAAAATATGCAGACTTACCTAAAGGGTGTGAATTGAGTTCATTTGATTCCCTATGTGTAAACCACATGGTAAAATGGAGTTCTTAATGTGGCTTATTAGTACCAGAAAGAATTTTAATAACTATTCAATCATTATATGTGGAGTATTATATTTGTGACAGACTCAAGAGACCTTTCTTGGCCAATCTTTTTCTTCTTTTTGTGTTTAACAATGAGTATTGTTTGTTCATAATGTATGCTATGGCAAAACTTAAGAGAAGCCTCAGCCATGTAAACTCTACCTTCTAAATTTATTTGTCTACCACTTGAAGGCAATAAAGGCCAATAGGCTCATGTTCTGGTTGCAATTAAGTACTCGACTTGTGCATTCTTAAAAAATATTTTTAAAAAAGCAATTTTATGTGATGGGCTCTGGGAAAATAATTATAAATAGAAAAGACAACTTTTTAGCTTGTCTAGAGTTTTTGACCTACTGCAGACTATAGGAAA
>NW_012144855.1:1202345-1207178 GCF_000956105.1 Propithecus coquereli | reverse complement strand
TTATGAAGAACCTTCATGGGACCATTTCTGAATAGAAAGTGTTAGACAAATAATAAATTTGAAAGAGATTAGAAAAACTTTAATGAACAAAAGGGCAGAGATGAATTTCCCTGTCTAGATTGAAAGAAAAGAGATGAAAAATAAGATTTTTCTAAAAAATCTTAGAAGTTAACTTTGGAGTTACATGGTGTTTCACTTTAGAACTTTTGGAAACCAAAATTTCATCTTAGTGTCTTAGAGTCTAGAAAATCATTAGAATAATGGATCTTACCAAATTAGTTTTTGTGTGTATTTTATTTCATGACTTTCATGAATCTGTGAATCTGTACGTCACCATTTTACCAATGTTTAAGTTGTTCCAGGTGGTTGAAACCAACGTGTGATTCCATTTACATATAAATTTATTTTGAATTTACTTGTATTTGGTCATTAAAGACATATTTTAACAGTTTAGTCATTTAATGATAATTGAAAGTGTTTATTGAGTATTCAGATATGTTTTGTGTTTGAAAAAATAAAATGTCTAGTTTAAGAAAAATTGACATCTGCCTCCCTTTATTAGCCCTTCATTTACAAAAGCAAATTAACGAATGTAGCTGCACTACTCACAGCATAGATGTTCATGATTATTCCTAAAACAAAGCTTTAATAGATGAAAATTTTCATGACTTATTTTAGCTAATTTATCACAAGAGTTATGAGAAATTTTTCCACAAAGCCTGAAGCCTTTACAGTCTGAGTTTGGTCACTCTTCTATTTTCCATTAACACAATTTCCATTTATCATCTGTTTTTGGTTTTTTTTTTCCCATGCCGCTATTAATTTCTTCCTGTATTTTTGCTTGCCTCATCTTATTTACCACAGGAAAACTCCACCTTCTTAACACCTTAATCAATATTTGTACTATTATTCCATTAAGCTGCTCACCTCACTATTCCTGTTTTCTTAACTACTGCTAAATTTTTCCAATGAATCTCAAGATAACAGTAGCCTATTAAGATATATTTTCTTGTATCATCAAATATTTCTGGAAACAATTGTTTAACTCATTTGTTTTAGCTGAAATTTTACTTTCTCTTCTTGCCTCTTAACTGCAAAGTGATCTGTTTTCTACCTTCCCCAGTTCATCGTAATGCTTAGTAGACTCCTATGCTAATTATAGATCATGCTTTGGCCACTGCCAACCAGCAATCACTTTTCAAAAATGCTTACTCTGCCTTAATACCAGCTTCTTCATATTTGGTGGTAGCAGCAGACACTCAAAACACAATCTCTTCTTCTTGATGATTTCATCAGCAAGTTCATAGCTCCCATTGCCATTTCCTATCTTGACAAAATTCTTAGCACTTTCAATAACAGCAGTAATGAACCTTATGCTACCTAAGGTCAGACTTCCTCACTATGTATTTTAATGTCATTTTTATACCACTTAATTTCCCCTCTGCTAGAGATGGGCTGTGCCGTTCATCATGTTTGAAAATGATCCATCTCAATGAGCTCCTACTTGAGCAAAATCATGTATTTATTGAATCTATTCTTTAGTTTCATTGTGATTTCTCATCCTGTCTCTTTCTATTCCTCAATTAATAAGCTTGGCACTACATTATCAGATTGATCTTATATTTGATTTATTCAGTCAATTGTTATTAGTTGTTGCTGATAGATACTGTACTAGGTTGTTGGGATCTGAGGAATTTGAGACAGAAATAAATTTTCCACAAACATATTGACTTCCCTTAAGAAATTTACTTTCATAAGCTTTAGCAAATACAATTTCTTTAGGTTGATATCCAGCATGGTGCAAGACCAAAGTGCAGCATGTCAGTGGAGATGCCTCATTAGTTGTGCTTGAGACCTCTGTCCTGAATTCATAAAAATCAGTGTGGGGGAGAAAATAGGGGATCCAGAAGTTTAAATTTGGGAGGGGAGAATTCACAAGATCTGCAGACAGTCTGAAACAAGTTAAAAGAAGGACTTCATGACTGAGGACAAACAATTTTTGCACCATGACCTCTGGAAGTAGATGCCAGAATATTGCCCCTCAAAGACTAACCAGGAAGTCATACCTCAGCAATCACCAGCGTAGGATCCAGACTACACCAGCTGCAGCACAGCACAGATGAGAGGGGGGCTGAAAGAAGAAGATCCAAGGTCCCCTTATCCCCTATGACTACGAGAATGTTGAAGGACTCAGTGTTTCCCGACATCATAGTGATGAAAATTAGGACATAATAAATGCATGTGAAAGAATATTTCCCTGAAAGTGACCAAATCATTGAAACTAGAATTTTGTATTTGTGAAGACTGTGGCATCGTATATTGGTGGATTAAACTATATTTTCTATCTCTCTAGTAAGGTGGGAAGTTGTTAGTAAATTTTTATCTTTTGTGGAAAAGAAATATTAAACTTTACATGCATGTGTAAGGAGTATAATGAGTTAATTTGGAATTCTGCAATGAGTATATATTTTCTTTTTAATGCATATCTTTGTACAATGTGGACATCAGTAAATTATGAGTATTAAATAAACATTTTCTAAGACACATCAGAACTTACATCATCAAATGTATATTGTCTTTTTAAATCATCAGGTATCCTACACATATTCTTGATGATTGGTATCCCTTCAGAGTAGCAATTCATTTGGGACTAGCTATGAAGGAATTTTATAGGTGCCATAAAGACCATAGTCTTTCCTCTATGGTCATATCTTGAATTTCTTATAATGTCATCTCTTTCATCATATCTATCTAATATTTCTGCAGTCATGCATATTTTTAGCTGGAAAGGAGAATTAGTGAAATCCCATCCATCAGCTAACACTTAGGAAGAACAGAAAGCTTTGCTGGGTAGGTTGGGATTTGCAAAGATGATGATAACATAAGCAGCGACACACACAACGCCGTTGCCATGAATTACAGACTTAATCTGTGCCAGGCACAGTGCAAAACTATTTACGTTTAATCTTCACAAAATATGCAGGAAATACAAATGATTAGTGTTGCTGGCCACAGGACGAAAGCAAAAATGAACAGAATAAGTATCTGCTCAAGGTAACATAGTTTACAAATAGATGACAAGGCTAATTCAGGCTGACCTCAGTCTCTGATTTTGAGTATCTGGTTTTAAAATTTGCTCTTGGAATATGAGTAGATGCCCTAGTTTGATGAATACACTGTTGTATGATGCCAGAAAGTTCGTGAGCCTGATGCAAATGAAGTATCATTGTTTTTGTGGGATCATTCTCTGAAAATTTTTTAAACAAGCAATTGCCTTCATTTTTCAAGGAAATTTTGAGTGTTCCAGAAGGAAATGCTATGGTTTTGTACCTTGAGAGCTGTTAATGCCTTCCAGCTTGAGTTGGAATGAGATAAAATGTTTTATCATGAGTTTTTAAAAAGCCAAATCAAAACATCGCAACAGCTGGCATTTATATCCTAAATAGCCAAGCAGGAAAAGATTTTAGATATAGCAAAATATGTCATTTGGCTTTTGAGACGAATACAAGAAGTGATTCAAGGAGCCATTCCTGTGTTTTATTTATTTATATTATAATTATATATGATATTTGCTACTTTTTGACATGTCAGTAGAAGTGTCAATAAATTTGTTATGAAATGAGAAAATGCAAATTGATGGTGATGATTGCTGTATGTAAAAAATTCATTGGACAAATAATCAAAGTAATCTTACAAATGCTTGAAAAAAGCAGTAAGACTTTTAATAAAAAAAAAAAAAGTTCCTTGCTCCATGTCCCTTTTAACCTCATATTTAAAAACTAAATGTGTACGTGACTAATTCTTGATTCACTGATTTTCTCTCCTATGGTCAAGATTATTTCTCAAAAATCTCCAACTCTTTCAGCCAGCTTCCAAATTTAATTATCACTATTTCTAGTTAAACTAGGACACAATGTTTATTTGATATGAGCATGTAAACTTTTTCTAGGCCAATTTAGATAGTGTTCTATAACTATTGTTTTTTCCTCTATAGCTTCTTCTCCCTGTGGTTGCTTCCTCTCTTTCAACTTGCATTAACTGTCTTAAGTTGTTCTAAAAACTCAAAAGGGTTACAAAGTCTTTTGACTACTCCCCTTTCTTTTTTTTTTTTTTAACCAAACACCTACTTCTGTTCTGGAAGTGCAGTATTCCTGTTTCAATGTTCGATGTGGACTGATTGCCGTCTTATTTAGGTCTGTTACTTAAAGGGCCTGGATCTGTGATGCTATTTTCTTTGTAACCTTCTCCTTCATGTTTATTTCTTTATGCTGCTAAGCATGTGTGTAAATAACTTTCTAAGATAAGATGTGTGGAAGGAAGTTTTCTGATTCTTTTTATGTCTGAAAAAATTTTTATGCTGGGACAAACTTTATTGTAGGTATTTACTCTTGAACACTTGGTTAAAAATAACCTCTCAGAATTTAGCAAACACCACCCCCTTTTGTCACCTAAAATCTAGTGTTGCCAATGAGAATACTGAAGCTAATTTAACTGTCAGAACTTTGTAGGTAACTATATCCTCAGTACTTACACCTCTTTCTTCTTCTTCCTCCTGTCAAAGAAAAAGCTTTTAAAATCTTATTAGTTTTGGTTTTTGCAATTTCAGATTATTTTTATGGTGTCAGGATTTTTATTTTCATGAGCTTGGGAATGCCCTTTTAATTGGGAGGCATGTTCCTTCATTTTTCCCTCTCTAGAACCTCTATTAAACATATGCTGCACACCCCAGACTGATTTTCTAAGTCCTTTATCTTCCCCCTTATATTTCCATCTTTTATTCATTTCTGCTTCCTTGGAATTTTCCGCATGTTCCTTTTTACTATTAATAATTTG
>NW_012144855.1:1199304-1199955 GCF_000956105.1 Propithecus coquereli | reverse complement strand
TGTGTGTGTGTGTGTGTGTGTATTGAGAGAGAAAGAGGAAGGTTTTCAAATGAGATTTAGTAGAAATCAAGGGTACCCTGAAATGTCACTGTAAATTCTGGGAGAGAGAGTGATATCTGGGGTTTTGTTGTTGTTGTTTAGGTTTCTTTTTGCCTTGGTGGAGACTGACCAAGCAGTCCCAGTAGCAAGTGCATTGGGAGTCTTTTGGCTTACATGGAAATGTCCAGTAAGACTGTAAAAGTAGTTGAGTCCATTCTGTTTTGATATGAGGTGAGACTCCCAAAGAGACAATTTGTAGGCTGTGCATTGCACGGAGGGAGAGATGGCAGGCCCACAATATCAACTTCTCCTTCCAGAGTTACCTTTCTCAATTTCCCCTTAATTCATCAGATTGACTTGTGGGTGGAAAGAACCTCTACAAGTTAATAAAAATTAGGAGTTTTATTCTACATAAGGCATTTTCATATGGCACAATTCACTCACCATTCCCATCACCACCATATTTAGACATTTATTAAAGTCATTGCAAAGCATGGATTGTGTAGGTCAGACGTGAATTATATTGTTAATTTTTGTATTATTTACTCATTTGATATTTATTATTTCCTTTGTTTTGTATTTTATGAGTGTATGTATTTATATTGCTTTACA
>NW_012144855.1:1197021-1199254 GCF_000956105.1 Propithecus coquereli | reverse complement strand
CATATTTTCATTTATTTTCACTTTCCAAAATTATCTCTTTCCTCCTCTCTCTCTCGCCTCTCTCTCCCACTTTCTCTCTCCCATGCCCGTTTTTTTCTTTTGAATAGCATCAAACTTTGTAAATAATAGGTCTCTTCAAATCTCTCTAAAGATATTCATCTGATGAAGAATTTATTTGTGTATGTATCTTGTTCTTTCTATGTCATGTTTCAGCCTTTCCTTAAAGGTATAGTGATCATTACTTTCTGTTATTATGTAATGAGACAATCATAGAGTGATCTCAGAACTCTGTGTAGTTTGGTGTGGCTTATTGATTGATGAAATCAATGCTTCAGTGTGTGATTGGAGAATGGATCTACCTTTTATATAAGGGATGTCTAAATGCCAATATGTGAAGAACACTTCATTCTCCCACACCCCCACAGGTGCTATTCACTTTATTTCTCTTTACCTGGGTGGCAGAATTCAGTTTTGTGTGTGAGAGGCTTTGCATTAGTGTTGGAGTGGAGAAGTCTAGTATTCCAAATATCGTTTCATTTGTATTTATGTTTTCAGCCTTGTCTTACATTCATCCAGACTTATTCCCGGCATCCCTAAATCCTGATCTCTGAGTTTATCCATGGGAGAATGCCTTGCTTTTGGCTCTATCCTTCTCCATAAGAACTTAGGCTGTGTGTTCCTTTGCCCTCAATCTATGGTTAATGCTCGTTAGTCTGCAATCTGGAACAGAGAATGTGTTGAAATGCTTTGTCTCCTGATGGCACCCCTCTTATTTTTTCTGTTGTGGAATTGCACTCTATTACTTCATTTGATATCAGTTTGTGTCTTCAGAAAAAGGAAGAGAAATATATGTGATAAATTTATCTTCTTGTACCAGAATTTTCAACCCTATCATTTTGGAAATAGTCAAAGCTTGTGCAGAAAGACTGTATAGCTCATGACTTTTCATGTTTAACATTATGATAGTCTAAATTATATTTCTTTCTCAAAATATACTTGGAGTTCTTACGGAAATGTTGAACAGTACAATCATTAACTGAATATGACTGGATCTGAAATGCAATAGGTTCTTTATTTAAAAAAATAAGGTGTGATTGTGTGTGTGTCTGCATGTGTGTGTGTGTGTGTGTGTGTGTGTGTGTTTGCATACTTGGCATATTCCATGGTTTAGGTTCTTCTGAGAATCTTTAGGATAAAATATTTTAAGAGTGGAAAAAGTCTTCATGATTATTTAGCTCTATCTCCTCATACTAGTGACAAAGGAATGGAGGGTACTGGAGAAGATGACTACTACAATTCTCAAAGCATCAGTGAGAGTCCCAAAACTTAGGTCTTCATGCTCCTAATTACATTTCCTGCATTCCATAAAAGGTCACTTCATATGAATATGAACATTGCCCATTTTTATCACAGTTTAATTCATTGATGGAAGACTAAATTATCTCCAATCAATATTTTAATAGAAAGCAAATGAATCCATTTTACTTTCTCTTTAAATATGAAATGATTAAAGGAAAACACAAATGCATTAATGCATACATTGATTAGTTAAATATTATGCACCTGCTCTGAATGAGACTCAGTTCTAGACATAATAATAGGAATGTCTGACTTTAGACTTGTGAAAAGTATTATAAAATATTATGCAGGCTGTGATAAATGCCTATCCTGGGAACCCTAAGGGGTAACAGAAAGAATGGTTAAATCTACACAATTTTTCATACTGGAAATGACCAGTAATTTGTTAACTCAAAAATAACTATTTTTAAAGCCCAGCATAAAAATTTGCAGTAAATTTTTATATCTTTCATTACTTCCTAAATTACTTATATATGTAATATATATTACTTATATACGTATATATACTTATATACATAATTTAGGAAGTAATATGGTTAGACATCGACATACTATAAAAATAAGAGATCAGAAGATTTCATGTGCAGTATGTATATGTGGACCTTTCATTCCTTGTGACTTATAATTTGATATAAATAAAAACTTACACAAAGTAATATATGGAATATCCATGTACTTTTTCTCAGATTCCTTAACTATTTGTATTTTTCTCATTGGATTTAGCTCTTTCTTCTCTCCCTTGAACCATTGGTAGTAAGTTGGAAATATCATGACAAATTACCCCCAAATTCCAGATGTTCTCTTACATAATCACCAAACCACCGTACAAAATCACAAAATTTAATGATACAGTACTATTATCTAATTTATAGTT
>NW_012144855.1:1188117-1195896 GCF_000956105.1 Propithecus coquereli | reverse complement strand
AAAAGAACAACCTGACATTATAATATAGAACTGCTTTCTTCTCAGAGAGATGCTGATGACAACAATTCTTAATAATAAAATAAAAATGAAATCTGAATAATCTTACAAAAATAGCTTATGTCATCACTTTATCCCTCAAGGACCAGTTCACTTAAGCATATTTGAAAATTCTATGAAAATGTGGACAAACAGGGTGTAAATCCTGTGCCAAGTAACAAAATCTGATAGTTTAATAAAAGAAGACTTCAGGACAGGATGGTTTAGCTGAAAGATGAATTCCAAACATTTTCGTTTTTTCCAGATTTTTTGAAGTAAATTGACAAATTTAAAATTGCATAAATTCAAGATATACAATATGATTTGACATACATAGTGTAATGATACCATGATCAATTAACATATTCATCACCATACACAGTTACCATTGTGTGTGTGTGGGGGGGTGAGGACACTTAAGATCTGTTCTCTTAGCAAATTTTAAGTAAACAATACATTATTATTAACCATAGTCACCCTGCAGTACATTATATCCCCTAAATCTATTCACCTTACTGCAAGAATTCTTTTAAGAAAATACTAGGCCAGATTTTGCTTAGTGCTTTGAAGGCTGAGTTCAAAAACTAGTCTACTTAAAAGACATTTTCTGCTATATAAACCAGTTGAACTAATCTCTGCAAGGCTCTGGAGAAAATGTTTTGACATTAAGTGAACAGATCCTCAGATTTTAAAGGAAGCTAAATCTTTGGGAAAATCAACGTGCCTAAAAAAAATTAAAAGAAGAAAGGAAAATTTTCTATTGCTGCTTGGGTTTGAAAGTAAAGAAGGAAATCAGGAAGTCTTATTATAACCTTCCTGAAAGAACTGCAGAGCAAAATTGAACTACATTTACTCTCCTTTTCAAGACAGGATGAGTGTGACACTTTTTCTGAACCTTTTGCTCAGCTAGAGAACTTGACTTTGGGAGAAGAGGAAGAAATCGGTGAGCCATGGTATAATTATATTCAAGGTTTTACTGCTCTATCCTAAGCAAGCAATAAACTAATTTCACAATTTCTGTAAAAGAAGCATATCCTGCCTCTTATAAGAGAGTAGTGAATATTTTTCTACTGTTTCTAATTTCTTATATGTGTGATCAAGCTGCTTTGTTTGTTTAATAGCCATCTTGAGCAAGAGCAGAATTCATTTAATTCATAAAATTCTCTCTGTAAAAAATGTGTGAAGCATGTATTTAACTACATTTTTTAAAAAGCCATAAATTAGAACCCATAGGCATTAATATCTACATTACTTGTATGATCATCTGTTGGGTGAATATAACTCCAAGTGCTGAACCTTACTCAGTGTTTCATCTTCACTTGAGGCCTCTGTCCCAGAATATTATCTTACAATTTAATTACAGACTTTTATTTACTGAACTTTTTAGTAATTTTTTTTACAAACCAGAACTTTTATTATTAGACTCAGCAAATACATACTTGCTCTATCACATTGCTAAAAAATGTTTCTAAACTTGTAGTCTCAATTTATTAATATCTTATTGTAGAATAGTAACAAACAGTTCAGGAACTGGCACTGGTTCATGGGACACACATAGGTCTATATGAAAAAACTCCCGCCCCTCCCCCCCAAAAATTTATGTTTAATTCTTAGATTTAAAAAGAGAGTTTGACTGTGTTTAAGATTATATTATAAAAATCAATTAAATTTATGTATATACCAGCAACAAACAAAAATACATGAAGAAATTTACAAATAAGCATAATAAAGTATAACTATAAAATCTTGAATCTTTATTAAAATATATTAAAGAAGAACTAATTAAAATGGAAAAATAACCTATATTCACAAATAGAAAAACTACTTTCATTTTGATGTAATTCTTCACAGATTGATTTATAAATTCAATGCAGTAATAATAAAACCCTCTTTCATTCCTAGTATTTTCTCTCTGTCTTTGTCTCTGTCTCACACTTAATCAATCAGTTGTCCTATAGGAACTTATCAATTTTGTTGAACTTTTCTTTTTCTTTTTTTTTTTTTTCAGAATGGACTTTAATTTATTTCAGAATATTACAGGAATAGAAATGTTTTGGTTACATGAATTGCTTTTATACAGTTTGAGTCAAAGTTCTAAGTGTGTCCATCACCCATAAAGTGTGCATCGTACCCATTAGGTGTGAGTTTGCTCATTCTCTCCTCCCCCCTGCCACTTGCTGGATTTCCGTTGAATTTTACTACCATATGTGCACATGAGTGTTTATCTGTAAGTTTCAATTTAATAATTTGTTTTAAAGGTTATTCCTATTAGGCATCCCTGTTTTTAGGTACAGAGCCTGGTACTTTTTGGAATTTCTGAATATGAACTCAGCAGTAAGTGTTTTAAAAGATTCTTGGAAATAAAAGAAAAAGAAGAAATGGGATATGTCTTTATTTTTATAATATTTGTCATACTTTGGGGAATGATTTTTATGCTTGAGCTTTAAGAACTGGGAAAGGAAAGTTTAAAAAGATAAAGATATTAAGTCTCACTCTGACATAGAAAGTTGCAAATTGTTTTCAGTACATGCTAAAGTGGAAAATAATAAATTACATATCTACAGTCTTTTTCAAGTTTGGAAATTTTTTAGGGATTTTTCTGGGACTATCCCTAAGGAAGGGATACTATCCCAAAGAAGTATCCCTTCCTTCATATACTTTATACACTATCCCGAGGAAGTTTATGAAAATGTAGGGTACAAGAACTCGTACTCATCACAGGAATTTGTTTGTTGCACAAATGGTACAACTTCTCTACCAAGAAATTGGTTAGTAAAACAAATGATCATGTGCCCTCAATAATGAAAACCTTGTATTCATAATTATTTCTAATTATCTGAGTATTTGTGATTAGTTAAATAGTCATATTATTGCAAATTTGAAAATATAGTGACTTGTAAGGGAAGAACAAAAGAAGACAATTGGAAAGATGAAGAAAACTGGAAACAGAAATTAAGACTCTTTGTTTGTCCTTCAATCAGAAAAGACACACAAAAGACCAATCAGCTCCATTGTTTTTGTCAAATTATATTGCAATATATTATGCCAAAGATCAGCATATGCCAAATGATTAGCACATAGAAAGGATATGAGAAATATTTTTAACATCTCTAAATGTGTTGTGAAATGCTGGCCTCTAACAAAATTATAGTTAGATTTCACATTGTTTATTTGACCTTTTGTCACCTTTCCACTGGTGCTGGATAAAGCATTGCTTTAAACTAGGTGAGAAAGCAGGACTGGGAGAGTGGAAATAGTAACATAGTAAATTCTTCAAATCTAGACCTGCAGCCTGCCAAAAATGCTGACCAAACTCTTTAGTACAGCACAGCTTGTGCTACTCAAATGAGTAAAGAAAACATAAATAATAAAAGCACAGCCAGTTTTTAAAAATTCAAACAAAAGTAATTTTCAATGAAATGTAAAGTTTCTATGATCTTGGAAATACTCTACCAGAATTTGTTTGCTTTATACTGCCAGTTTGCAAGATAATTGAATACAAATTGTATACAAATATGTTTTTCTAGCTTTCGGATACACCTAAATGAAATGAGTGACTATTAAACTTTACCTTCTAGGGAAGATATTTTTTCTTGTCATTAACTTTTAATTAACTCAGATTTTTTAATTTTAAAAGTCACATGTTAGATTTGAATAAAGCTGCTAATTTGGCATTAGTTCTTAAAAGCAACTGAAAATCCCAGGGGGTCCTCCTACAAATCAAATCCATATAAAAGCTGAATAAACTGTTTGCCATCATTAGAAAACTGAATGTCACCCAATACTATAAGTTTTCACTTCTAAGGGAAAGGTTACCTATACTTATTTTAAGATTATATTGAATTTTTGTTTAAATTTTGGAAATTCTAACATTTAAAATGGGCTAATGGAATTGTTTTCAAATTGTGCTTTTCTATGTCACAGAAGGCAAAGTTGAGGTTTTGACTATCACCTATGGCCATCAAAATGAAAACCAGACAGCATTATATTTCATCCTTTCTACATGTTGGGCTTCGATATAAGTATTATTTCTTTTTATTATTGTATTTTACAGATGAGGTTTGGTTGTGTTGCCCACCTGCACTTCAACTCCTGGGCTCTAGTGATCCTCCTGCTTCAGCCTCCAGAGTAGCTGGGATGGCAGGTGCACCACCATGCCCAGCCCCTGTGTAAGCATTGTTTCTTTCAAGGAAAGACTTTCAGTAGGCTTAAAAGCATCAATGAAATTATATATTAGCAAATAGACACTGAGCTGTCAAATTTTATCCAACATAAATTATATTGGCTTTAATAATATAAAAATCTTATGAATAAAAACACCAGGGGCAATTGTTCATTTGAATGCAGAAGCAGGATCTAACAATTAAGACAAATCAAAATTTTTCTCTTTTTTTTAACTTACACTTAAAAATGACACAGTTCTTCTTCTTAGCATATTTTAACTCATTTCTTCAGGAATTTCTTGAGAAAAAAACAATGAAATATGGACATTTAGCAAGTCAAAAATTATATTAACCAACCAAAACCGTATGTAGTATGTTTGGTGCTGATGATCAGTTTTGAAGTTCTCCCTTTAATAAATATATAAGTTATTAAGAGACAACATTAATCAGCCATGTTTTAGAGTTTTCTGAATATCACTGTAGGTGAACTTGGATTATGTTGGGATCTGGAAAACCTAATTTAAATATGTCAAAATTAATACATCACACCTATTTTAGGAAAGTTATGCAGAAACACCATCAAAATACCTTAGTAGATTCTTCTCTCTTTCTCTGTTCCCCTCTTCCTGTTGGACCCTCTTTCTCTTAACTCTTTGTGTATTGAATATAATAAATCATCAATAAAAAGAGGAAAAAAAGAAAATTTTACAGCTTGACAATAAATTAAAAAGTAAATATATGGGTAACCAAGATACACAGCTCAAGAAATAGAATATGTCTAGCACACCTTAGTTCCTCTCAAACCTTCTCTCAATTATTATTATCCTCATCTGACTAAATTAACCCAATGCTGATGTTTATAATAATTACTTCCTAATCTCTAAACACCATTGATTAATTTTTTGCCTTATTTTATGTAAAAGAAATTGTAAACATGTATACTTTTGGATCTGGCTTCTTTCATTCAAACTCATTTTTTTGAGATTCATTTATATTGTTTCATGTGACTGCATTATCTGTTTTTTAATGATGAATAATGTTTCATTTTCTAAATAAAACAGGCTTTTTATCCAAAGTACTTTTAAATTTTTTTATTTTTAATTATTATGGGTACATAATGTTGTACAAATTTGTGAGTTACATGTGAAATTTTGATAGAAGCATACAATGTGTAATGATCAAATCAGCATAATTGGGATATCCATGACCTCAAGCACTTATCATTTCCTTGTGTTGGAAACATTCCAGTTCTACTCTTTTAGTTGCTTTGAAATAGCCAACTAATTGTTGTTAATTATAGTCACCCTATTGTGCTACTAAACACTAGATCTTATTCCTTCTATTTACCTGTATTTTTGTACCCGTTAACCATCTCCTCTTTTTCACTCCTCCTCACTTCCCAGCCTCTGGTAACTAATTCTACTCTCTATCTCCATGAGTTCAGGTTTTATTTTAGCTTCCATATATCAGTGAAAACATGCAATATTTGTTTCTCTGTGCCTGGTTTATTTCACTTAACACAGTGTCCTCCAGTTCCATGGATGCTATTACAAATCACAGGATTTCATTCTTTTTTATGGCAGAGTAATATTCCATTGTGGATATGAACCATATTTTCATTATTCATTCATCCATTGTTGGGTATTTAGGTTGATTGCATGTCTTGGCTATTGTGAATAGTCCTGCAGTAAACATGGGTGCACAGATATCTCTTTGACATACTGACTTCCTTTCTTTTTTATTATTTCAAAATATTACGGGGGTAAAAATGTTTTTGGTTACATGTATCAATTTTGTCATGGTTGAGTCAGGGTTATAAGTGTGCCTATCCCTCTCAGAGAGTGTTCATTGTACCCATTAGGTAGCTTTTCGCCCATCCCCTCCTCTTCCTCTCTCCCTGCTTGATTTCCACTGAGTTTTGCTTTCAGAGCTCTGTGCACATGTGCTTATTGGTTAGTTCCAATTTAATAGCAAATACATGTTGTGCTTGTTTTTCCATTCTTTTTTTTTTTTTTTTTTGAGACAGAGTCTCACTTTGTTGCCCGTGCTAGAGTGAGTGCCGTGGCATCAGCCTAGCTCACAGCAACCTCAGACTCCTGGGCTCAAGCAATCCTACAGCCTCAGCCTCCCGAGTAGCTGGGACTACAGACACACACCACCGTGCCTGGCTAATTCTTTCTACTTTTAGTTGCCTGGCTATTTCTTTCTATTTTTTAGTAGAGACGAGGGTCTCGTTCTTGCTCAGGCTGGTCTCGAACTCCTGACCTTGAGCGATCCACCCGCCTCGGCCTCCCAGAGTGCTAGGATTACAGGCGTGAGCCACCGCGCCCGGCCTGTTTTTCCATTCTTTAGATACTTCATTTAGAATAATGTCTTTAGTTCCATCCAAATTGTTGCAAAAGGCCTTAATTCATCCTTCTTCATGGCAGAGTAGTATTCAATTATTAGATATCATTAGACATTCTAGATAAGAGCTTTCAAAGGTGTTGCAAATACATTTTTTTTTTCATTTGTTGCCCGGCGTTTTCATTCCCTTAATGGTTCTTTTGATGTACAGACGTTCTTAGTTGTAAAGTAGATCAATTTATCAATCTATACCTTCAAGTTTAGGGCTTGTTTTTAATGTCCTATTGAATAAAACTTTCCCTACCATAAGACCTTAAAGATATCCTGCTATATTAACTTATGAAAATTGATTATTTTGCATTTTATAATTATTGATCTACAACACATCTGTGATTTATTTTTGTGCATGGGGTAAGGTGGACATCAGGCTTTATTTTCTTTCATACATTTACCCAATTGATCTAGCACCATTTACCGAAAAGAGTCATCCTTTCTTCATGCTTTTGAATGCCTACTTTTTCTAAATCAGTCCCTCATCTGTGTTTCCACTCCCTTTTCAGTTTCGCTAGTCTATTTTTCTCTCTCTCTCTCCTCATGACGCATGTTTTTAATGACTGGATTTTTAATAAAACCTTGGATATTCAGTAGAGCAAATCCTCTCTCATTATTATTCTATTTTAAAAATGTCTATTGTTGGTCTTTGAAATTTCATATAAATTTAAATCATTTGTCAAGTTTCACATAAAAACACACAAAGTTTGAAACATGTGATTATGTTGAATACACAGAGTAATTTGAGGAATATTTACACTTTTATAATATTGAATAATGTTTAGATAACAATTTTATGATGGCTTTATCAAAGCTTATTCTCCACAATAGTCTATGTAAAATTAACATTATTTATTCATCGGTATTGCCACCTGACTCCACGATTTCCTTTGAGAGAGGGTTAAGAGTTTGAGATTTCAAGTTTTCTTGCATTAGTTTTGGTAAGATAGAATTTTCTAGGGATTTGTACATGGCATACTTTATATGGTTATGGCATAAAGTTATTCATACATTTTTAAAAAATGTTATAGTATGTGCAGAGTATAGGTGAAATTATATCTTTTAAAATTCTTAATACTTTTACTCTGTTTTAGTGATTTTATTTTCCTCATCAATTTTATTAGTAATGCTGAAGAATCAACTTTTTAATTTATCTTGATTATTGTTTATATATTTGTTTACA
>NW_012144855.1:1178319-1187687 GCF_000956105.1 Propithecus coquereli | reverse complement strand
AGAGAAATCTTAGAGATACACAGAATAAGTTTTCAGAATGCTCATGAGACAAACCTTAGAATGCTGTTTACTTTTTTGGACATATAGGCCTTACTATAAGGGAATTTCTATGAAAAACATATGGTGCTTTTTAAATGTCAAAATTAAATTTGCATTAGCAGTTTGCATTACCCCATGTTCCAGAATGGCAACTTTACATGCTTGGAATTGGAGCTAGTTCAGTTATCAAGGAGTACTTATTTGACAGTTTTTATAAGAAATCTTCCTAGAACCCTATACATAGACAGAGGCATATTGATTTCCTAGGTTTAATAGGCAGTAGAAGAAGTGACAGTGATTAATTTATAAAACTCCTGGAGGGGTGCAGCCTACCCCTAGACAGGACTCAATGCTGTCAACCACGGTAGACAGATTATCACAAAGTGTTTAACAAATCGTCATGCGGACTAAAGGCAAATATGCCCTGAAGGTGAGGGACAGTGGCGCAAGCCCAACTGTGGAAAATTTGCTTTAGACTGTGAATACATTAGCGTAAATATCTGTGAACATAAAAAGCCTTGACACAGTTATCAGTTGTTAAAAGTTTCTTTCTCCTTAAAATAATAATCAAATTAAAATTAACTTTGAACTTTAGCAACATAATTCTTTGGGGAAAAAATGCCTGTTCTTTTTTAATACATATTTGAGAATAGAAAAATAATATCCTAAGAAAAAGACAGGCAATAATATTTTTTTATCCTGAGGAATATTCATTCCCTATTGGATATTATAATAAAGTTTCTGTCATGCAGTTTTAATGATTGAGTCACTAAGATAGAAAGAAGTCTTTGGTATTTCTAGTTGAGTTGAAGTAATTGGGTATTCTGGGAATATAGTCATAGGAAGAAGAACCAATTTTTCCGGAAAGTCATAATGCAAATTCTCACCAATTATGCCCATGATACTTGACACTATTCTACAAATCAAAAGTCACATTCTTAGATTGTCACAAGTTTCCAGTACTCAAGGACACTATATTTAGTCACACCAAATATAATAGAGAGAAAATGTGTCTTCTGTAATTACGTAGAGATTAACAGTAAATGCTCCTTATATGAATTGAAAGAAATATGTTCCTAAGTTGATTTGAATATTTTAAAATGTATTTACACACTTTATTTAAACAACGACAGCATTTGTTCTCTGAATATAGAATCATTAGTCACCATGAATTAACGTGCTTTTTACAGATTTTACTGAGGTAAATTTGGATTAGAAAACACCTCTGTGGTTAACAGGAATCATAGATAGAAATGGTCTGTGCCATGTACTGCCTCCTTAATTGATGATGTTTAAACAGACAAAAGGAGTGAAAATGAAACAACTCAAGGTATGGATGGTTCCAGGTCATAAATAAATTAGACCAGTGACCTTCAGATATTTTTGTTTTTGCTGATGATGATGTTTTCCTTTCCTTAGCTGCAAAGCTCTTAATTCGATGAAATCTTTGGCCATGATCCAATATATAACATAGATAAAAGCAGAGCTGATCAGGATAAAGCAGGTCTCAGTGTCTTGGGTCTGTTTCACGCACCTGAGGCCACACACTGTCCCCACAGGATGGAATCTTTTTCTGAATTAGGTGGAGGCACAAAAGGTTTTTTCTGCCTTAATATAGCTTTTCAATTAACCTTTATTATTGTTACAAATAATGACAATTTCTTTGGTTATGACTATATACTTGTTTAAATGCAAATGTTCTTGAAGGGGTGATTGAATCAGTCTCTTATGATATTAACACCCTAGAATAAATTGTTGTTCACCTACTTTCCCAAGGCAAGAAAGCAAATAATAAAACACATATCATCCAGAAGTAAAGAAAAAATATTATAGGGGAATTTTAGGATATTGAAATAAAATTTCAGCTACTTCACAATTTCTGTAAGATGCAAGGTCATCTGTTAAATTAAAATACATTTAATTAAATTTTATAATAGGAATGTGATATATAGGCTACTGGATTTGGAAGAACCATAGAATCAGGAAATGGGAGTCATGAATGCAGACATTTTTTCCCAGGAGAAAAGAGTTAGGATTGCAAATCTCAATGATAAGCACGAAAGTCTTGGCAACTTGTATAAGGTTGGAGGGTGAGCAATCACGCACCTGTTGGGAGACAATTCTCCATGGATTTCTCATGATTCTACACATCTTGTAAAGAGCCATTGACAGATTTTGTTCTGGACTATTTTTTCAAGGATTTTTGTATAGCGAACAGCCTTGAAAGAGAGAAACAGCATCTCCTTCCAGGGCAGAAGGCAGATTAGTTTCTTTACCAAATTAATAACATCTCCTTCTGGGGTATGGGAAGGGCAATTTTTCAGCAGCTCCCTTACAAAGTTGGTGGTTTTCTAACCCATCCTAACCACATCATGTTGACTGTTGCGCTGTGAGTAATAAAGTCCTTTATCTCTGGTCCAGGAGTCTGTGTCTCCTGCCAGCATCTATAAAATTGGGGCAGGCTAACTTGACTGTGTGCAAGCAGGGTAAAATAGCAGACCTTTCCACAGTCTTTACAGTAGCATGTGATATACAAAAGGTCAAAGAACTGAAAGCATGATACTAAATAAGTAGTATGATGAGGCCTGTGTTGGCCAACAATCGAAATGAAAATTCTACTAATGCAGAATTGAAGGGAGAAAATAATTTGTTCCCCCAAGTCACTGGGAAAAACTGAGAGACAAAAAAAGAGAAGTGAATATTCACCAAGGGTTTTCTTTGTGTCTTGAAAATGACTATTGGCCTTGAAGCCTGGTGGCCGTGAAGCCACCAGGCATAGTATTATTACAGTCTTTATCTTTATTTCTGTAGGTCATCACAAAAAAAAAGAAAAAAAAAACAGAATTCCCATACCGTACCCCATTTCCTTTGCTCTAATACCTACGTGACTCCTCTCTGTCCCCCCTTCCCCAACCCAGTCCTCCCTGTGCATACTACCTGTCCTCCTTCTTTGATTTATATTTTTCCTCAGAACACTCATGATCATTGACTTACTATGCATGTATTGTATTACCTCTTGGTTTCATTTCTTTCACTAGGATATCTGCTCTGTAATATTAGAGACTTTTGTCTGTTCCATTCATTTATTAATCTTCACTTCCTAAAATAGATTCTAGCATTGTGTAGGTAATAAATAAACATTAGTCAAATGAATTAATGAGTAGATGAATGTATGAAAAAGAATAGAGGGAAGTGGTTAAGTTAAGCACTTATATTTATTTCAAGCCTTTCAATTCCTTTCTGCTTTCTTTGCTTGACCCCCTTCCTCTTAATATCTCCTAATCTGAATTCCTGAGGGATTGACTAACAGGACATGTTTTCAAATGTGTCTAAATAGCAATAGACACTTTCCTCTCCTTTTTGCCTCCACATAGTCATTACCTTCCTCACTTTCCAAAACCTACAAAATACATGCAGAATTAAAGGGAAATATAAATGTAATATGCTTCTCTTGGGGCTTATAAATTCAAAGCCAGTGATCATATCATCTTAGATGGGTAATATCAATACATAGAAAGGAGAAATGTATTTGCCACCTGGATCAAATGCAAGGCATTTACAAAGGTTAATAGTTTTAATCAAGGAAAAATACATTACCTTCAGAATAGAAGTCTAAGAAGATGCTTAATATACAGATTTTTATGTTTTTTTCTCTACAGAAAACAGTTACAATTCTTGCTCCTCTTCGTGTTTCATATTAAAAGGCACTAAAATAGTACGTAGTTTTGATAAGAGTCTTTTCTTTTTAGTTGTGGACTGCCCTATGACTAATAATGTCTTCAGCCCTTTAACTGAGTAGGACTTGTTTACTTCCCATAAAATGTTATAAATAGATGGTGTCAATGCAATTGGGACATTTAAAGTTTCCAGATTTTACTTTCTACTATTTATTTCAGATGGACTCTCTGTCTCAACATTTAATAGTTACTATGAATGGAATTCTGTACATTCAAATCTTAGATCTGTTTATACATTTTACCAATTTATGGAACCCAGATTCTTCCAAAACCAAGTTAAATTTTTCTTTATTTAAAATAAAACTACGTTATCATTTCCAGCTGACAATTATTTATAATTTCTCCACACTGTCTGGTTACATTCAGTAACTGAAATGTTTAATTCAATGAAGAGAAGAACAAAATAAAATTTTTTAGTGTCCAAATAACCTAACTGAAATTACTCTAGAAGTACCGCTGGGTAAAATTAGATGAGCTAGATTTCCAGATTTAGTTCTACTCTGTATTTTTTAATTTTTAGGAAATAATAGTTTAATATCCTCTTATGTATAAACTGTATGCTTTGGCTATTAGAAAAGTCTAAAAAATGATCCTGAAAATCTATTATTCTAAGACTACCTTTATTTCATTATTTTTTCTTTTTCAAAAATAATATTCAAATTGTGTTATTAAACTTATTTTTGACTGTCAGACTATTCACCAAGATAGATTTTAAAACTCTAATAGTGATTATGATATTGCTTTCAAATACTAATTTAATATTTCCAACTATATTTATAGACACAGTGTATTACTTATGATTGTTAATGAGTAGCTATCTAAGAGTACATAAAAAAGAGAATTAAATCATTCCAGAGACTCAGAAAAAATTATTAGAACATTATTAGTTTACCTTTATTCTTTCAGAAACAGTCTAAGCAAAAAATGCCTGCCAGTGATGACCTACTTTAATTAAACCACCTTAAATAGAAACTTTGGCTAAAATATAGAAATAAGCACCTGCATTTATTAGTGGCTCTATCGTAGCCCAGGTGATAGAAAAAGTAAAAAAACCAGAAAGCTTATATTCCATTCAGAAGGTAAAACTATGGTTGAGCTATTTTTAGACATTTGGAGCCAACAATTAATGACGGAAATAATAGAGTGAGTCCAGATGGGTGGAGTTTGGTTTCTACATCAGTAGTTGAACATCAAGTATTAATATGTAGTTTTACTGATAGGATGTTAAAATTAGCAGTTAAAATTGGTGGGAGAGGAAGTATTTTGTTAAATAAGTTGACCTTAAGTTCTTTAAATGTCATGGCACAGTTTTAGGATTAGCCAAAAGAAATGTTAGTATCATGCCTTATGAGCCTCCCTACTTATTTTCCTTCCATGTCCATGTTTGCTTTGAGGTAAAAAAGGACCCAGAATATTACTTTAAAATTATTTAAAATGTAGTGAATTTGTTTTATATGGAAAGGAAATGTGTTAAAATAAAAGTTTATCAGAGAATTCTAGGGCTTTAGAATTCAGGGGAGTTTGCGTGATTTAATTTATATTTAGAGCCTTGGATCTTTCAAACATTTGAAGAAAGATGTAGTCTTTCTCTGCAGGGGAAAAAAAATCACTATTGGTGAATGTAATAGTTCCATAAACTTTTACAAAAACTCCTGCATATTCTTCTTTTTTTATCGACATTTTCAGGGAGATCCATGCACATTCTTGAATTCTGTCTGTGGAAGCAGAATAAGAATGTATGATCCAAGGGTGAGCAAAATGTGACCCAGGGCCCAAATTCAGATGACTGCCTATTTTTACTAATGAAATTTTATTGGAACACAGTCATACTGGGTTGTTTATGTATTGTTTATGGCTGTTTTCATGGTATAATCTCAGAGTTGAGTAGTTACAACAGAGACGGTATGGCCCACAAAGCCTGAAATATTTGCTATGTGACCATTTAAAGAGAAAGTTTTCTGACGCCTGGTCTAGAACAACACTCTTCTTTACGTAATGGGAAACAGATTTAGAAAGTTTAAATAATGTGTAAGCTACCACAGAGAACAATCTGACAACATGGTGAACTGAATTAATAAGAACATTTTTTGCTATAAGATCCTAAAATGCTAGATAAAATAAAAGCATATTATAATAAAAATACAAGCCTTTGCCTGTGCACATGGCAGGGAACTGCCTTTGAAACTCCTCCACAGAATCTCGTGAGGCTACCTCTAAGTGCAGGAAACTAGAAGTTCTCCACCCACTGACCACAGAACTACATGGATACTAATCTTGCAGGGCCAAGGTTGTCCAGGAAGGGAATATGGAAAACACAAGCAAAACAAATTTTCACCTGTGAAAGAAGTTAAAGTTCTGACCTGTGCTACCAAAATTCAGAGGCTGAATTTACATTGTCAATCCAAAATATTAACATGATCAAATCAACCTGCCACACAGGGTTTTTGTTTTTTCACAAGCCAGGCCTCACATGATTCCCATAAATTAAGTAATCTCCACTGAAGATTAGTTTGCAATCCAGTAATAGTAATGATAATAATAATAATAATAATAATGATAAAGAATCTACAATGATGTGGAGTCAGAAGATACACCCATAAAGCCAGGAATAGCATCCCAGGAACTTAAGAAATAGAAAAATCAGAGAAAATGTATAAAATAAGTAAAGTATTAAAGCTAAAAGAAGAAATAAAATAAAATAGACACCAAAATAAGAGAAGAAAATCTTCATGAACTCTGAAAAGTAGATAAGTAAATAATACATCCAAATACACATGTTTAGTGTTTTTATACAGATTCATATACTTTCTGATAAGCCCCAACATGGTTTTGGAATAGAAATAGAAAAATAAATGAGAAGCAGGAGAAACAACTATGGTTAAAATGTATAAACACAGCCCACTTCTTAGGCATATCAACTCAGAATCACACAGGGCCCAACATCGCAATAGTCTCATGCATGCTTTAATGCTCTGCTATTGTTATCTTGCAACTATTAATATTAGTAATTTTTAACATGAGATTTTCATTTTGTACTGATAACTGCAAATTATGTTTAATAGAAGGCGCCTGTATGTTACTGCTGATTTCAACCAATAAATGTGCTTAGAGAAAAAACACAAGTACATAAGCAAATAATTTCCTTTGAGGTTAAAAACTGAAGCATTTTATGTTTTATCTCTTTTAAGGAGATTTTACAACAAATCAAAAAAATTTAATGTAGATTTATCATGTAATACCCCTGGCCATGTAGATTTTCAAGCTAATATATCAAAACTAATTTGCTATATTATTCCTTTGCTCTCAGGAAAGAAGAATCTTAGCTTGTCTGGAATATAATTCTTTTTCTAAACTAATTTAGTCCTAGTGTTCCAGGCTCAAAATCCAGGATATGTACATGTGGTAGTTTTCTATTCCTTCCAATGGGTAGTGGAGATGAAATCATTCATCTGTGGCCTCTGTCTTTCAAGAATCCTAAAAAAATAGTAATGAATTAGTTGATCATGGTATCCGCTGAATATAATAAATTCAGAAGTTCACATTTTAGACAAATTTAAGTATTAGAATTTAAAGACCTTAAGATTATTTCGCTTAAATTTCTCTCAAGATCAGAACTCTCTGAATAGTTTAGTACTGACTTATAGGGAACACTTACAGCGTTCCAAAGAAGGTAACCCATCCCATATATAGATCATCTTATTAGGATAAGAATTTATCCTAATCATCTTATTAGGATAAGAATTTATCCTAATCATCTTATTAGGATAAGAATTATAACAGGATTCAGTTATTCCAGAAGATTCGTGGTGCTGGAAGGCAAAAAATTGATACCCTAGCCTGATAAGAATGAGGAACTTTGGTAAAAATTCACTCTTTCAGTTGAGGCTCTAAAAGAGGTAAAACCTACAATTAAATAAAAAATGACAAACCTGATCTGGAATGAAATAATCTGCCCATACTCCATTTGCCTATAGGACAAAGATTAAATCTACCATGGAGGAAAAGAAAAGTAGCATATAGAGCCTTTGCCATCAATCATACATATTGCATTACCTAAAAATTAACAGGAATAAGGGGAAATAAGAACCAAATGACAAATATCAAGAACACAGATAAAGCAACAAACCCATGAGTGATCCAAATACTGGAATTTTCAAAAATGAACTTAAATATAACTAATAAATTTTAATAAAATAGGTAAAAATATAAAGAACTTCACCAGAGAATTGGAATCCATAACAAAGGAAGCAAATACTTCCTAGAAATGAAAACTGTAGTGAATACAAGTAGGTACTCCAGTGATAAGAGATGAGGAGATTAGTGAATTTGAAGACTTATAATCAAAAAGTATCCTGATAGAAATACAGAGAAAATATAGAAATATTATAGAAAAGTATGAAAAAAACATAAGGGATATGGTAGAAAGGTTCAAAATATGTATAATTGTACTTCCATCAGAAATGAAAAAGGAAAGAAAAAATTAATGTCTTAAGAAATATATGACTGCAAGGCAGTGTAAATCCAAAGAGGAAGCATAAATAGGCACATAATATTAAAACTTTCAAAATCGAAGTTCTATTAATTCAATATCTTAATGTATTTATATAAAATTTTCTTATATGCTGGTTGTTCTAAGGCATGGTTATACAGAAGTGTACTAAAAAAACTGACAAAATAGATGCTTAAAGGAACATATGTTCTAATAAAGGGAGACAGATAAATATGATTAAGAAATAAAATTTGTATTATGTTAGTTGTGGATAAATTCCAAGGAGTAGAATAATTCAGTAAAGAGGATAGGAAGTGACAGGAAGATTGCTATTTCAGAAGTTTGAGACAAGACCTGATGAGGAAGCCATGTGGACATCTGTGAGACAGGTTTTCCATGCCAAGGAACAGCCTGTGCAAATTACACGAGGTAGGAACATGCTTGGTGTGTGTTCCAGGGAGAGTAAAAAGGACTAGGTAGCCAGAACCACATAAGCAGAAGAAGGTCAGAAATATAACAGGGTACCAATTTATTAAGGTCTTATTATTACGATATTAAGAATTTGTGGATTGGGTTGTTTGTTTTATTTAGGACAAGATTGAAAGCCATTGGGTAGTTTTGAAGTGAAATTTACAGGATCTGACAATGTTTTGATACAGAATATAGGTGACCTTTTTGAAGATCTATTTTCTACTGTCTTCTGATTTCCAAAGTAACTGCTGTGAGGTTTGCCAATTAATGGTCTTTTCTTTGCGATAATCTGTCCCTATTTATTTACTTCTTTAAAAATCAGAATGGCTGACCAGAAGCGGTGGCTCATGCCTATTAATCCTAGCACTCTGGGAGGCTGAAGTGGGAGGATTGCTTCAGCTCAGGAGTTCCACACCAGCCTGAGCAAGAGCCAGACCAACAGAAAAAAATAGCAAGGCGTGGTGGTATGTGCCTGTGTAGTCCCAGTTACTTGGGAGCCTGAGGCAGGAGGATCGTTTGAGCCCAGGTGTTTGAGGTTGCTGTGAGCTAGGCTGATGCCAGGGCACTCTAGCCCAGGCAAGAGAGCAAGACTCTGTCTCTCTGTCTCAAAAAAAAAAAAAAAACAACCAGTA
>NW_012144855.1:1153936-1178256 GCF_000956105.1 Propithecus coquereli | reverse complement strand
AAAAAAAAAAAAAAAAAAAAGAATATTGAGCAATTAGAATTTATACACCACTGGTAGGAAAGTAAATTGGTAAAACATCTTTAGAAAATTGGTTGTATCTATCAAAACTGGACATATGTATTCCCTACGACTTAGCAGTCCCCTTCTTAAATATACACCAAACTGAAATATGTATACATGTTTATCAAAAGATTTGCACAAAAATGTTCATAGCAGTGTAACTCTTAATTGACCCAAGCTGGAAACTAACCAAATGCCCATCAACAGAGAATGTACAGAAAATGTTTGGTATATTCATTCATACAATGGGAACTAATGCAGCAATGAGAATGATGTATAACTACATGTTACACATATATGAATCTCAGAAACACAGTGTTTTGTCTGTTTGCACTGCCTCCTTTTTATTGTCAGCCATCTCTACTTTCTTGCACCACAAGATGTTCCAGACTTCTGCTTTCTTTGGCCAAGCCTGAATCAACTATTTTGTTTAAGGAGGCTTGTTATCTTTTATTTGAGCATGGACTTAGAAACTAATATCAAGGAGATAGTTGCACTCTTCCTAGGGTGTCATTGTTCTCAGTGTCTCTCAAAAGACAGACGTACAAAATAACGAGTTCTCACTAGTGCTGCCCAGGGCAAACCAGTAACTCGGGTTTGTTCTAGCCCTCCCCTTTATTTGTGTGCAACTACATTCTTCAACAATAAGAACCTTGACTTCCATAATCAAAAATATATTAATTTTGTCAGTTTTCAAATGTGTATAATCTCAGAATTGTTATACCATTTCCATTCTTAATGTGGAAAAAAACATTAAATGACCAGATTGCAATAATTGTGTGTAGCTCTTTGATAGTCAAAAGATGGCAGATTCCTTACATTATTTTCTCCTTTATCCTCATTGGTGTGGTTTATTATCATCTATGTTATCAATTGGACTTTTAGCATTAAAAATACCCCTTTTTACCTTTAATGCTTGTGGGCTTAGATTATACTAGCTCTGATAAAACAACTGCTATCCCTGCTTTCTTATTGTTTCTAATTGTCTGGTATGCCCTTGTCCATCCTTCAACATTTTCCCTTTTTAAGTCACTTCGTTTTAGGTCTGCCTCTTGAATATAACATAGAGTTAAGTCTCGTTCGGTGAGCAACTTGAAAATCTTTTCTTTTTTTAATAGGTGAATTAAGTGTATTCACATTTATTGATACGTCTATAGGTTTGGTCTCATTTCTGTCATAATATTTTACAATTATATGTTTTATGTTATCCTTTTATGTTACTTTCTCTATATGATGTGATCATAATTTCTTTAAAGTATTTTGGAAGGATTAAACTTTGTTCTAGATATTGTCTTTATACTTGTACCCTTTTAATGCCCTTAGTTCCTGGTTTTCATACTTTTACTAGCTGGTTTGTCAGTTTTCAATGGTATCCTTTACCTTCCATTAGCTGTACAAGAATCAACGTGCCCAAATTTCCTCTTTATATCTCCTTTCTCCTTCCATTAAAACAAAATTGTACTTTGTCACAACATATGGAACTTGTACATTAGTAGTCAACCCTCATCCTCACTTTAGTTTTAGCTTTAAATTTAAATTGCATTTATTAAAATGCTCAGTATCAGTCCTTTTGCTGAATTTTCCCCAGGCATCTCTTGTTTAGATGGAGCTTGTTCTAGTTTCCCTAAGAAGGGCTCATTAGTAGAGAATTCCCTAAATTCATGTGTGCTTAAACTTTTTCTATAACCTTTATATTTAAGGAATGCTTAACTAGATATAAAATACTTGGTTCACACTTTCTTTTGCTGATTTTTCGAAAACCCTACCCATTATGGCCTTGCTTTGAATGTTGCTTTTAAAAAATTGAATGTCAGTCTAATTATTTTTGCTGTGTAACTTATTTGATCACTTTGTCTGAAGCACTTGAATATTTTTTAAACTCTATCTTCAAAGTTTAATAGTTTTACTAGGATACTTTTAAGAGCTAATCTTTATAATTAATTTTCTCCTGTTTGCCCTTTCAATGTGTAGATTCAGGTCTTCATTTATTTTTAGAAAGGCATTTGGGATTAGAGTTTAAAACATTAGTTATATTCCATAATTTGTCCATAATTGCTATCTTTCTTTTCTTCTTTTCCCTTTTTTTCTTTCTGAGATGATCTGTGTTTCAAAGATGCCATGTCATACAGCGAGGGCTAAATTTCTTCTATATAAATCATGCTGTGATTTTTCCAGGACAGCTTTTTTAAAAACAGTATTTTTGCAATTATAGCTAATGCCCTGATAATGGCATGAGTTTTAGAATAACGTTAGGCCTGTTGTAAGCTCCTCTCCTCTCTTCTCTTTTCTTTTCCCAGCATTTTTCTTTCCTTCTTTCTTTTTTTCTCTCTTCTACCTCTCTTTTTCTTATCGCCTACTCTTTTCATCACAATGCCTTGCAGCAGGGCAGGAGCCAGAGATATTATGCACTAAAATTTGGTGACTTCTCAACTTTGTTCTCCCCACTATTTATTTTGATTATTTTTAAGTTTGGGCATTATCTGCTTTCAATTTAATCTGAATGCATGACTTTGGTGGTTATTTTCCCTGCTTACTTTATTTTGTTTTAGAAGAAAATATTGGATCATTAAAATCTAGGTATCTGCCATAGTCTTATCTACATGGAATTCTCTTAAAGATAGATTCTATGATACAAAAGCAAATTTATATATGGTTTTATCTTCTCTCTTTTGTATAGAAATGGCATCACACCATGCCTACTATTATATATTTATTTCTCTTTTGAAATTTTATTTTTATCTTGGAAATCTTTCCATACCAGTTTAGACATATTATTTATTGCATATATAACGTAATGTATATGTTGCTAAATTTTACATAATGCAAATTTAAACTTAGAGTTATGAAGAAAACATAAAATTAGAGATGACCTACTCAATATCAGTGGAAGTTAAAACCAAATATTAACAACAATAACAGCACCACAATTCCCAAGACAAATGACAAGTACGGTTAAAGACATGGTAAATTATCAAATAATGGAGCACCGTAATAAATATATGATCTTGTCTAAAAAAATATTATAAATCTACTCCATAGAAGAAGACGTAAGAAAGAGTTGAGGCTGTTGAGTTTTGGGGAGATTTGAAATTACACCCAAATAACATTTCCAATTCAAAGCCTGGGGGCAAAGAGGAAAAATGTGGAATGAATTTTCACCTATATGTGCAGTGCTTCTGTGGCTTGTTGCTTTCAGCTGACACTGAACATTTCATTGAACTGCTGGTATTCATTAGCATGAAACATTAAAATGCTGGGAAAATTCTCATGTAAACAAATATTCTATCTTAGAGTGACATCATTCCTTTATTTACCAATTACATATGACCTTATTTGTATCTTATAAACAGAGCATATTCAATTATAAGGATACATCACGCACTCATACTTAAACCTTAAATGGAATATCAAAATATTCTCCTGTTTCAGTCATTCTCAACCTCACTTGCAGAAGTACCTGATGCCATAAAATTCTAAGGCTCTTGTATATCCGTCACTGAAATTGGTTTTAATTATATGAAGCTCTTAAATATTCAATATGTAACTATTCTTATTATTAATAAAACTACCAAGCAAAAAACCAATTTGTCTTTCCTTTAAGGCCACTAGATTCTATTTTCCACTAAAAAGGAACAATTTAAAACTACCAAACTTGAACTTGCAATGTAACCTTTTGGTTAGCATTGTGAGGTTGTGAGTGGAAAGGCTTTGGCCTTTATTGTCAGTGTAGCTTCCAACAGATGGCTTAAATTTTCCGAGCTTCAGTTTTTACAAAATGTGAATAACAGTGTTGTTGGGCAAATTAAATGTGATTGGAGATGTGACTGAACTTCACATATACTATATTTATAAGTGTACTATACACACAGTACATATGTATTTAACATATCAGTAAGATGTTTTTTCCCCCCCTCTTGTCTAATCTTGTAAGATGTGTATTCGGGTGACTAGTCTGTTAACTAGAAAATAACTCTAATGCAATAAATGGGATGAATTTGACCCTACTATGCATCATTCCTAGAAAACATATTCATTTTTCGTTAATGCTGTGCATAGCTTGAGCCTTGGAGGAAAGGGAAGCTATGTACAAGCATGCTCACTCTTGCACAGAGTGGATCACAGCAACAACAAAAATAAATAAATGGGACCTGATCAAATTAAAATGCTTCTGCACAGCTAAGGAAACTATCATGAGAGTGAACAGACAATCTACATAATGGGAGAAAATATTCGCATGCTACACATCTGATAAAGGGCTGATAACTAGAATCTATATAGAACTCAGGAAAATCAGCAAGAAAAAAATCATACAACCCCATTAAAAAGTGGACAAAAGACATGAACAGAAATGTTTCAAAAGAAGACACACTAATGGCCAACAAACATGAAAAAAATGCTCAAGATCTGTAATCATCAGGGAAATGCAAATCAAAACCACAATGAGATATCACTTAACTCCAGTGAAAATGGCCTTTATCAAAAAGTCCCAAAACAATAAATGTTGGCATGGATGCGGAAAGATAGGAACACTCATACACTGCTGGTGGGACTGCAAACTAGTACAACCTTCGTGGAAAGTAATGTGGAGATACCTCAAAGAGCTAAAAGTAGAACTACCATTCTATCCCCTTCATGTTTGAGGGACATTTTTTCAGGATATAATATTTCAGGATTAAGATTTCTTTCCTTCAGCACTTAGAATGTGTCCTGCCACTCTCTCCTAGACTGTAGGGTTTCCACTGAGAAGTCTACTGCCAGATGTCTTGGAGTTCCTTTATATATATTTTTTTTCCTTTTTTCTTGCTGCCCTTAGGACTTTTCTTTATCCATGGCCTTTAGGAGCTTGATTATTAAATGCCTTGAGGTAGTCTTGTTTGGGTTAAATCTACTTGGTGTTCTGTGACCTTCTTGTACCTGAATATTGATACTTTTATTTTGGAATATTCTTTCTTATTGTTTTTATGAATAAGGTTTCTGACCCAATATCTCTCTCTACCTCTTCTTTAAGGCTGATAACTCTCAGATTTGCCCTTTTGAAGCTATTTTCTAGATCTTGTAGGCATGCTTCGTTCTTTTTTATTGTTTTTTCTTTTATCTCTTCTGATTGTGTATTTTCAAATAGCTTGCCTTTATGCTAATTCTTTCTTCTGCTTGACCAGTTTTGTTGTTGAGAGACTTTAATGCATTTCTCAGTTTGTCAATTGAAATTTTTCAGCTCCAGAATTTATGCTTAATTTTTTTATTATTTCAATCTCTTTGTTAAATTTCTCTGGTAGGTTTCTGAATTCCTTCTCTGCATTGTCTTAAATTTTTCATTAAGCTTCTTCAGGACAGTTATTTTGAATTCTTTGTCCAATAGGTCACATATCTCCATCACTCTGGGATTGGTCACTGGTACCTTATTTAGTTCATTTGGTGAGATCATGTTTTACTGGATATTCTTGGTGCTTGTGGACATTTGTCAATGTCTGGGCATTAAAGAGTTAGATATTTATTTTAATGTTTGCAGTCTGAGCTTGTTTGAACCTGTCCTTCTTGAGAAGACTTTCTAGATATTCAAAGGGAATGGAGTGTTGTGTTCTAAGTCTTTGTTCCCTTTAGCCATACCTGCACTGGAGGTGCCCCAAGCCCAGTAATTCTCTTGCAGTCTCTTGGTGATACTGCCTTGGTGGACTTGGGTAAGATATGGGAGAATTCCCTGTATTATCATGAAAAATCTCTTACTCTTCTCTCTCACTCTCTGTGCTGGGCTTCTGGAGCTGGGAGAGGAATGATAGGGGCACTCCCTTGTGGGCACCACAGCTAGGACTGTGCAGATCACACCTGAAGCCAGTCCAGTCTCAGCCACAGCTGTGGTGACTGTTGCCTGGTTACTTTTGATGGTTATTCAAAGCCCAAGGGCTCTTTAGTCAGTAAGTGGTGAATCCTGCCAGAACCAGGTCTTTCCTTTCAGGGCAGCATGTTTCCTTTTGGTGCAGGGCAGGACTAGCAATGCCATCCAGGAACTAAGGCCTGGAATCATGGGCTTCGCGGGTCTGCTTGGTACTTTAACTATAGCTGAGCTTGTACCCAAGTTGCAAAACAAAGTCCTCTGAACTCTTCCCTTTCCTTTCCCCAAGTGGAAGAAGACTCTCCCTGAGCCACACTCCCTGGAGTGGAGGGAGGGGTGACACAGGCACTGGCTTTGCTGCCACCACTGGTGTCTCACTGGGTCACATAGACCCTAAGTCCACTGGCTCTGAGCCACCTCAACTGTAGGAATTGCCCAAGAACTGTGGCCTTTATGACTTGACTGTGTTATAAATCATTTCCAGGCCCCAGGTCACTTTTTGTTAGCCAGTGGTGGGGCCATCCAGAACGTGGGTTTTGGGGGTGGAGGATTTCCCTTTGGCTGGGCTAGTCCAAATGCTCCTTCCATGGACGCCAGCAGAGTTCTGCTCTGTGCTGTGTTCTCTTGTTTCAAGATGGCTCTGAATTCAAGCGCAAAGTCCCATGGTCACTTCACTCTCCCTCCCCGGGCACACAGATTCTCTCTCCATTCAGCATACTGGCATGGCACTGTGAGGGGCTGGAGGGGGCATAGGCAATGCAACACTGTATTTTTCTGCCCTCTTCAGTGTCTCTTTCCTTGATATAATGTTAAAATGAGGTACTGTGATCACTTACCTGTTGTTTTGTTCTTCGGAAGGTGCTTCCTTGCATGAATAGTTGTTGAATTTTGTGTTCATGGGGAAAGATGATCACTGGAGGTTTCTCTTTGGCCATCTTGCTCTGTCCCTCCCTTGATGTTCTATTTTAGAGATGTAGGCATGCTGATACGTGCAGATGTTGTTGATTAACATGCTGTTGCATGAATTAGAGTTCATTCATATATGATTAAACAATACAGTTTCTAGATAAACTACGTACAAACACATTATGACACTTCATGCAACTCATCTTGTCACATTATCTTTCAAGGTGAAGTAAAGTAAGAAAAGAGCAGAAATGCTTACTGCTTCATTTCACTGTCTTCTCTGATTTACACTTAAATAGGAAACACTTTTACTACCATCAGTATGGCTATTTTTTATTTAAGGATAGTTAAGATACATCCTATGACTATAAATTGTAGATAAGTAAATCAAGGATTTAATATCTCTTCTGCTCTCAGATTGCAATGCTCTCAGATTGCTCTCAGTTTGTAGTGTACCTGTTAGAAATTCACAGTGCATTTGATGATAATACTGTAGTTCAGATCAGATTCAATCATTTATTGTATTATCTCAGATGTAGTAGGTACTATATGGATCTGGAGTTCAAGAATAATTCTTTAGCATAAAGAATATTTAATATAACATATTTTATGACTGCTGCACAGATTATTGCAGTAGGAGAACATTAAAATAATCTGTCTGATACAGCTGCATAAGCCATTTCCTAAAGAGGATCTGATAAAAATACTTTCTTTGAACAAATACTCATTATTTAAAATTGAATTAAATTTTCATATATTTTCAAATAAAGCATTTCATCATATTCTGACACAATTATTTGAGATATGCAAAGTAAAATTTTTATCCAAGAAAATGAAATTATTTTATAATACCAGATGATCTAAATAGAAAGTAAAACATTTTTAAAAGAAATAAACTATTTAATATATAATTCATAGTTGCTAAAACATCCTCCTATTCATGCTTTCCTTTTGAAAAAGTTCAGGTTTTATCTTAATAAAATGTTTGAGGTCTTTTTCAAGCATGTACGTGATCAGAGGAGGATGGATAAACCCATTCGATGGTCTTCATTTAGCTCCTCAAATTGTTGGCTCCAGCCTTCACCACATTTCCGAGACAGACATCTCATTTCTAAAACTCAGGCTGGCCTTTGAGAGTTTCTGAAAAATTGTGCTTACAAAAAAGGACTGGGGAAACATTGAAACTACATTAAATATATATTATAATAATAATTATTATTAAATTGTAAATAATTAGCAGGGCATGGTTGCATGCAACTGTAGTTCCAGCTACTTGGGAAGCTGAGGCAGGAGGAAAGCTTGAGTCAGAAATTCAAGGTTGCAGTGAGCTCTGATTGTATCACAGCACTCCAGCCTAGGCAACAGAGTGAGACTTCTACTCTATTAACAAATAGATAAATAAGAATAAAAAATATTAAATTATTAAAAAACTGATTAGAAATGAATCATAGTGCTATATAAAAAACCAAAACTAGAAAGTTTCTGTAAGAAAACATTGGAGGTATCTTTGCAAATTTGGAATACCAAAGATTCCATAGAAATGATATGGAAAATTTTTTTTCAAAAGATTGATAAATCATACTGTATCAAAATTAAATACTTCTGCACATTAAATCCACCGTTAAGTAAATAAATAGGCATGTCACAAATAAGGAGAATATATTTGCATATGTTTAAAAAAGAATTTGATTCTAGGACATATAGAGGAGTCCTCTAACTCAATGATAAAAATAACCTAATACAACATGGTCAAAACCTTGAACATACATTCACAAAAGAAGATATATAAATGATCTATAAGCACAAAATTTGGTCAACATTATTAGTCATCAAGGAAATACGAATTAAAATCACAAGCATCAACACTATCCAACCACTATAATATTAGGCTAAAATGAAAAAGACAGACAACATCAAACGTAGGGGAGGATTTAGAGAAACTGTATATCTCAAAGATAGTTTTTGAGTGTGTGAAGCATGCAACCAGTTTAGAAAACTGTTATTGTCTTAAAATGTTATACATACCTCTTTGCTATGATTCACCAATTTTATTCCAGTATAATGAAATTATATATCTGCAAAAAAATCTTATGGTATTCATACAAGGCTTATTTATAATAGTCCAAATCAGAAATAATCTGATTTGGTGTCCACCAACAGGGACAATAGAAAAAGTATATGATATTTACATAATTTTAAAAATCTTCAGGAATGAAAAAGAGAAAACCAGTGATATATGCCAATAAATGGATAAACATAAATATAATTTTTTGTCATTGGAATAAAATTTGAAAAACAAACTAAGAAAAAAATTAAATCACATCAAAATACATACTCTATAATTTTCTTCATATGAAGTTCTAGAAAAGACAAAATAATAAATAAATAAATAAATAAAACTCAGGGTGATCAAAATCATGTTAGATTATTCCTTCAAGTAAGAAAGAATTAACTATGAAGAGGTATGAGGTAACTTTCTTAGGTAATGACAATGTTCTATTTTGATAATTATGTAGGTTGTATTGAGTGAATCGGTTGTCAAAGCTGATCAAAATGTAAACATAAAATCTGTACAGTTCACTATAGGTATATTACAACTCATTAATAAGATTTTTGATAGCTAACAAAACACATACATGTAAGAACTAGACTGACTTAAAAAATGTAAGATATTAAGAAGATTGAGTAATGATAATAAACTATGTAACAAAAATAATTTAAGCCTCTGATTCTCATTTTTTTCCTGCTCATACATAAAGAAATCAAATTCTTGACAATATTATATTATATTTTCTGAAATTAAACGTGCTAGCTGATCTCAGATTTCCATGTGTCTCCTTTAGTAAGAGGAAACTACGGGTGCACACATAGTGGTTTCTAATTCATCTGTAACTATTTATTCCTCAGAACTTTCAAAATAGTTGAAGATAGATAATTTCATTTCTTGACCTTAAACGAAGATGGTCATAGAAATAGTTCTTAATCCACTTGTTAAATAATGTATGATGCACTCTTCTTAGTAGATGGCTTAAGACAGTTGTCTCCAATCTTTCTTGCACCAGGGACTGGTTTCCACAGAGCTGGGGTGGCGGCTATGGTTTTGGGATGATTTGAGTGCATTACATTTATTGTTCATTCAAAACTCTCTGCTAATGACAATCTGTATTTGCAGCTGCTCCCCAGTGCTAGCATCACCACCTCAGCTTTGTCTCAGATCATCAGGCATTAGATTCTCATAAGGAGTGTGCAACCTAGCTCCCTCCCACGTGCAGTTTATGGTAGGATTTGTCCTCCTATAAGAATCTAATGCTGAGGCTGATCTAACAGG
Source organism: Propithecus coquereli (assembly GCF_000956105.1). Taxonomy (NCBI): domain Eukaryota; kingdom Metazoa; phylum Chordata; class Mammalia; order Primates; family Indriidae; genus Propithecus; species Propithecus coquereli. The sequence continues at coordinate 1,168,132 of NW_012144855.1, read as the reverse complement.
AGGCGGAGCTGAGGCAGTGATGTGAGTGATGGGGAGTGGCTGTAAATACAAATGAAGTTTCATTCCATCTCCCACTGCTCACTTCCTGCTATGGGGCCTAGTTCCTAATGGGCCAGGGACTGGTACTGGTCCATGGCCGGAGGGTTAGAAACTGCACACTTAAGAAATCAAATGATACAGTTAAAATTGTGTAACACTTGAAGAGAAAAAAATGAGAAAACGATTTACCTTGCAATGCAAGTAAGTTTGGACATGTTATATAGACATATTTATAGATTGTCTCACATGAATGTAAAGCCTGTCTTAGGTAGAATTAGTGGTGCCGTCTTTTACTCGCATAAAACAAATGTTGTCCTGACTCTATTATACCATTACTATCATCGCTACAATAAACAATTATTTGTTTCCATACCTTCTGCCTTTCTTACTCTTTTCTCTAATCCCAAGAGAAATTCTTATAGGGTACTGCTATCCTACTCATCATCACAGCATAGCACAATTCCTAGGTCAATATATGAATTTTCAATTTGATAAAATTGAATTGAATTGAAAAAAAATAGTCAATTTTAAATACTAGGCACAGTAGAATAAGATTCTTTCAGGATCAAATACATAGGGAAAAACAACATAAAAGGATTTAGACTGTAGTGGTTTAGAAAAACCTGAGAGAATGTTGTAGTAGGCAAGGAAAAGCAATTTGTTCAGCAGAGTTGAATATAATTTTAATAGTTAAAATAATAATGTTGACCTTGAAGGTGAAAACCCGCTTATATATACATAATTCTATTGTACATTCTAGAAAAGAATTTGGAATAAAAATTATTGACTTGAATATCTAAATAGATGTCTAATCCTGCTATGGAAAGCAAGATCATTTCCAAGACTGCATTAAGGAAACTGTCAGAGGACCCTACCATCTTCAAGAGAATTATTAAATTTTGGAATATGGAGAATAGTGATGGATCAATTCCTCTTAGAGGGGAGCAAAGGTACAGTAATTTGTAAAAGGAATTTTTTAACTTATTTATTTATTTGTTTATTTTTTGAGACAGGGTCTCACTCTGTTGCCCAGGCTAGAGTGCAGTGGCATAATCATAGCTCACTGCAACCTCAGACTCCTGTCCTCAAGTGATCATCCTGTCTTGGCCTCCCAAAGTGCTGGGATTACAGGAATGAACCACTGCTCCCATTTGTAAAAGGATTTAACTAGCAATGGGGCAGCATTGAAAATTTATGCACATGTTTTGACTAAAGAGAAACATTTCATGAGAAAAATGGACAATAACATTGCCTCTTTAATTTTACTGAGTCTTAAGATTTTGTTATTCTTAACTGGAAATATCAGTTTTCACAGCATAGACTGCACATTTCCAAAAGTTGACATTAATTAGGCTGAAGACATTTTTTCATTGACAGTTTTGAACTTTTTGGTTAACCATGAAATTAAATTTCATGAATATAAAGCAGAATAAAAATTATTTTCTTTTCATAGAATTAATATGGCTTAACTTTCCCTTTAAAGTTTCTGTTAATAATAGTAACTACTTATGCATCAAACTTTTACCAAATGTCATTCTATTATGTAAGAACTCTGAGGTCAAGCACTGTTTTTATTTTTGTATCTTCAACAACAGTTGGCACTTAACAAATTATATATGTGTATAATAAACTATTACATATATATAAAAAATTATTTAATCCTTGAAAAAGTCTATATAGAACATAACAAGGGCTATTAATTTACATTTGTTAATTAGAAGAAAATTGTGCATGCTTAAAGCTAGATATAATCTAGCTTTAGCGTTCGCATAGGTTAATACCATTCAACAAAGACAAACAAAAATTGATTTTGACAAGAAACTGACAATTAAATTATTTTATTCATTGATTAAAAAATTCAAATATGTACTGATTGTACTTAAAACCATGATGGACATAGTAATAGACAAAAAAAAAAAAAAGAGACCGTCCTCAAGGATATTTTAATGTACAAAGATATCAGATGATACATAAATCTTGGAGATGAAAACAAGTGAAAATAAAAGCAGGTGTTAGAATGTGTGGTACAGAGCAGAGGGAAATGCTAGTATTTTCTTTATATGTTAAATGTCACTTATGACACAAATCAGAAAGCTGGCTGCAGCTAATATTTTATTAGAATCAAGCTGATAGACATGCTTTTTAGGATCATGGATAGTTTGGTTCCTAAATGATTTAATGCCTTCTCAAACCAAGAAAAAATATGCTAACAATGCCTGTATCTCTTTGAAGAGTTTTTTTTTTTTTTTGCATTGGCATTTAAATGACTAATGTAAATATGAGCAAGAGATTATTAACATAGTAAATGCTTGCTAAATCTTCAAACAAGTTTGTAGAATGAAAAATATCAGCAGTGAAATAGAAAAAACACCTAGGTTTCTGTAATCTTTCACAGGACTAGAAAATTATTTTACCTATACAAATAGGATGTCCTCGCCAATTCAGCAAGACTAGAAAAGTCCATAAAAGTTACATAGATTTGGAAGAAATAAATAATATACATGGCTAAAAAAATGAGAGGTGTTCAACATCATATGTCAAAGAATTAAAATTAAAACAAGCTGCCACTACATACCTAGAATAACTAAAATCCAATACACTAACAACACCAAATGCTGATGAGGATGTGGAGTAACAGGAATTTTCATACATTGCTGGCAGGTATGCAAAATCCATTTTCACCTGGAAAACAGTTTGGCATTTTATTACAAAGTTAAACCCAGTCTTACTATACTATCCACCTGTCACATTTCTAGGTATTTACCCAAACAAGTTCCAAATTTGTCTATACAAAAACAAGCACATGAATGGTATACAGTTTTACTCATAATTGTTAAGAATTGGAAATAATCAAGATGTCTTTATTTGATAAAATGTGGAACATCCACCCAGTGGAATATTATTCAACAATCAAATGAAATGAACTATCAAACCATGAATCTCAAATGAATATTACTCAGTGAAGTAAGTTTGTCTGAAAAGACCACCTAATGTCTGGTTCGAACTGTAAGACATTCTGGAAAATACAAAACTATGGAGACATTAAAAGATCAGTGGTTGCCAAAAAGTGGGTGGGTGGGTGTGGGCAGAGGGTGAGAGATGAACAGCTGGAGCATATGGAATTTTAGAGGAGTGAGACTATTCTGTATGATATTATATTCATAACTCATAATGTTTTGTGTTTGTCAAAATCCGTGGAACTATATAACTCAGAGTGAAGCCTAATTAAACTATGCGCTTTAGTTAATAATAATGTATTAATATTGAGTCATCAATTTCCAGCAATGCAAAAGCTTTCATTAATATATCACATTAATTTTTTCTTTTCTCTGTCCCCTGCCACATACTGATTTTAAATTTATTCCACTTAAGATAAATGGAGAAAAAAATTTAAAGCCTTTGAGGTGAGATAGGCACCTGAGCTGGGGTAACTTACCATACCTGAGCTGGCGATTTTGTATCAACAAATATCTTATAGCAGCATTATCATTCTCCTCATTTTGATTTTTCCTATTCTTTATTAATCACCTAGTTGCTAGTATTTTGAACAGTTAGGCTCAACTAAGCTGTTCTTATTATTTTTTTTGTTTCTATTTCTCTTAAAATAAAACCCATGGCTCTGGGGATTTTTTCTTTTGGCTATCCATCTTTTTTTTCTTTGGAATAGTTCAAAACTTTATCATTAAATCAGATGCATGGCAGATGTAATAGCAGGTGGGTCATTTCCTACATGGCCTATTGCTCTCTGAATATGAGGTTAAAATAAATGGGCCCAAGCAAAAGGTACTGCCCACATCACAAGATCTTTATTCGTTTTCATACCAGAGCTATGTATGATTTTGGTTGGTTCATTGTTCGTCATAATAAACCCAATACATCTTGTATGTGCAAAATTTTAAAGTTTTAGGTGATATTTCATTGTTTCAAGAAGGTGAGGAATTCAAGCAGAAATCTTTTTCAGCATAAACTTGCTCTATTCCTGCTCTATTCATGTCTTCACCTATTCCAAATGGGTCAGTTCAATTACATTTAAATTCTCTGAAACATACTGCTGAACACTGCTGAAACTCAACTTGAACATTCTGTTCAATTACTTCTACCATGGAATTGTTAGTCTCCTGATCATTAACCAAAGATCTAAGTCAAAGTTTCATCAGGTAGTTGCTAGTGTTTTCAAGCAAAGTGTAACATTTCCTTGATCTGTATCGTATCCATGAGCTTCCGTGGCCGCTTCTCCTCTAGGAGTGTGTGCCTAGGAGTGTGGCTAGTAAACAGTGGGCATACAATAAGTAGAATCTTAACTGAACACTGCATTTTCCAAATTCCCAACAGAATCATTATTGTACACTAAGACTTTTTTTTGAGTATCTGTTTTACCCTGATTGACTCTTTTCTTTTTCTTCTGTTACCAGCAATTTTAATTACAGTAAGTCAGTTGAAAAGCAACCACATAACAGTACTGCTCGCTGATTTTTTCTTCATCTGCCTTTCCTTATGAATTTATTTTGCCAGTTTTTCAGGAGTCAAAATGTTTTACCTATAATCAAACAAACAAATTAATAAACAAATAAATAAAAACTTAGAAATGTGAACCTGCCACAGAAGTTTTGCTACTTCATATTGATAGTGAGTCAGCAGCTACACTGGCATCGAAATCTCTCAGGTCTTTCTTCTTGTTTGCCTTACCGCAAAGTGCCCTTGCCATATTGAGTTGTAGGTCTGAAAGTCAATTCCATTCCTGATGCCAGTCTGTAATAGCTACAAATGATTAAGTAGCAATACTGGTCCTGGGTTCTGATTGATAATCAAACTCAAAAGGCACAATAGGCTTAATACAGCAACATTTTTATTAGATTTAATAAAGGACAAAGAACAGGCAACATAACAAGAACAGTGGCAGCAAAGAACTGTTTCTCGACTCCCAGAAATAGCTTTTCAGTGTTTCAGAACCTCCACATTAGTTAAAATAATGACTGAGAATTGATATTGGATTTAATAACGTGGAAGGGATTCGTTACTTTGAAAAAAAGAGTAATAGTGGCATGTTGGGGTGAAAGTCTGAATAGAGAGGGATAAAGGGAGATAGGAGAGGCATCATAGACAGAAACTATGATGCTATAAAGGGTAACAGCAAAATGGGCAAAAACTTGAGGCGAAGGTCTAGTCAAGAACAGTTTTTGAAATGAGAATGTTTGCAGATTATAATGAACAAGTTTAAAAAGAAAAATTAAATATGCAGTGGGAAGAAAGAAGCATTCCTAGAGTGATGTACTTGTGTAAGTAAGAAGGAATGGGTACTGAACCCTGCTGGAATACTTGGAATATTTCCACATTGTTCTTGTGTGTTATCAAACTACTTATCATCTTCTCAGCCTTAAGACTTAAATATATGCTAGGCACTCTTCGTTCCATTGCTTGTATTTTGTTTCCCTTTGAATTTTTGGCATTATAATTTTTGGATAAAATGCTTTAGTGCGAAGAAAAATAGGGAAGCCTAGCAATTGCTTTCCCATTGCATTGCTATCATAAAGAAATATTCCCCAAGATTCGAATTTCTAAGAGGAAATGGATCAAATCCAATCCAGTGAAAAGGATCTATACATAGCTGATATTTTACAGACCTGTATCTAAGAAATAAAATGAATCACAGCTCATACAAAAATGATAATCTAATCAATGATTTCTGTCCTTACTCTCAGCAAAGTGATCACTGGATTTCCAGGGGTATTTCCTATGCATGAGATAGAAGCAATCAGATGAGGAGGGGAAAAGGTTTGCAAGTTGGAGGAATGCTGACCCATGTTCTGGTTTGTTGTTACTGTAGTAATTCTTTTGATGGAGTTTTAGCTCTCTCATTTGTTCTTGTCCTTGTTGTTGACATAATTAATACCATTTTTAGGAATCAAGTATCTAGATATAATCAGAGAGATGTAGCCTCATCACCCATCACTAAGATGGCAATAGAGATACTATAAGCTGAAAATCTGCTTTCTCAGTACAGGACCAACTAACTTTCAGAAAGAACAACATGGAAGCTACGCTTCTCCATGTCCATTACGTACCCACTAGCAGTCTTGTTCTTCCCCCAATCAAATTTCTTTAAATCCAAAGCTACCTAAACATAGCCATATTTCTTATGCTGTGTCCTCACAGTTAGCCTCTTTTGTTTTGGTGACCTTATAATAATATTTGAATAAATAAATTACTGTGAATTATATTGATAATAGATTGGGGCAAAAGCAACCTGGCCACAATTACCGGCATCTAGTATTTAAGGGAAGCTTCTCACTCCAGCATTATTTTCTTTCACTTTCCAATCACGTAGCACAGATTTTATTGCAGATGGCTACATCAGAGTGCATTTGATCCAATTTGGAATATGACTTTCAAGCCACTTTAATTTTTGAGCATTGTTATATGGTAACTTACCAGTAATTTAAGGATAATACTTTTCAACATATTATTTTTCTATCATATCATTCACAAAATATTTAATGTAATTCTAATACATAATTACCAGCTTTTCAATATTAAATTCTTGTTTTTTTAAATAAAAAAATAAGTGAATGACAATTTGAAATTTATCTGTCAAAATTAAATTTTGTCAATATTGAATGTTCTGTAATTTATATTGTCAGCATGGTTTTGTTGTTTCTTTTCTATTTGGTTCATTTTACAGATGACACCACAAGGCCCAGGCAAGCTAATTAAACTAGGTCACATAAGGTTAGGTAGCTTGCTGTCACAATAGCATTTCTACACAGCTACAGGGAAAAGGCAGAATGACAAAAAATGCCATGGAACATGAGGTCTTCTAAATAACCCCACTGTCATTTTTCAAATTATTGCCAAATGCTTTCTTCAGAGCAGCAGCAAATGCCAATGAAGACCGAGGTATTTGGCAGGGGCAGAAATAATAACTATTGTTCAATAGCAAGGGGAAAATAGATAACATGGTGTTTGGTGTTGAAGAGAGGGAGAGGAATGGACCGCTGATTACATCTATTATTCGGAGAGAAATTCTCTTTTCTCTAAACTGGAGCCTTCTGGAAGATCAGTGAGGCATTGGCTGTACCCAAATTAGGCTATTAGTGTGATGACAGAATTTCACAGTATGTAAGATTCTTAGCTTATTATCATTAAAATAGCAATCATTGCTATCTTGCTGCCATATGAGCAAAAAGCCTGTAATATCAGCTTTTACTGCTGATGACAGTCACTTTACCCTGGCAACATTTAAACACTTTGTGAAGATCAAAACGTAAGAGTACAACTTAGGTGTCTAGTTGACTTATTTGCATGTTTATCTACAAATTTTATAGAAATCTTCAAACCTACATCATTAGAGAAACCATTGTTTCTGAGGTAGATGCTCAGAACAGGAATTAAACAAAAGTTTAAATAAATTCTGCTCTTATGGCCATCATAATTTATGTAAAAGGTTGCAAGATGTCGGTACAAGGTTTTTTTGGGGCAGTGGATAGGCAGAAGATACAACGGGTCCACAGAGACAAAGATTCTTTTGTTTGACTTCCTCAAATGCTTCTTCTATGAAATAATACTGGAGACACATTCTGTAATTAAAGCAAAACTTAAATGTCACTGTCCCTTAGTAATTTTTTTGAAACTTCTGCAGACTAGGATGAAAATTGTTTATCTTGAAACTGTGGTTTAATGGGGAGGCAAGAGAAAAGAAAGCAATATAGCTATACCCCACCACTAACTCCTGGAACCTCTTCCCACTTACCCAGGTTTACTTTTTTCCAGAGCATCAATTACCACATGATACTTACATGATAATTTATTTTTTTTTTAAATTTCAGAATATTATAAGGGTACAAACATTTTGGTTAGATATAATGCCTTTGCCTTGCCCAAGCCAGGGCTACAAGCATGCCCTCCCCCCATACAGTGAGCTCTGCATCCATTAGTTGTGAGTTTAACCACCCCCCCAACTCCCACCTGACCGGCACCCAGTGAGTATTACTACCATGTGAGCACCTTAGTGTTGATCAGTTAGTACCAATTCGATGGCCAGTACATGTGGTGATTGTTTTTCCATTTTTGTGATACCTCACTTCCAAGGATAGGCTCAAGCTCTATCCAGGATAATATAAGAGGTACTAGTTCACCATTATTTTTTGTAGTTGAGTAGTATTCTACGGTATACATATACCACATTTTATTAATCCACTCATGTATTCATGGGCACTTGGGTTGCTTCCACATCTTTGAAATTATGAATTGTGCTGCTATAAACATTCCAGTGCATGCCTTTTATTATGGAATGTCTTTTTTTCCTTTGGGTAGATGCCTAGTAGTGGGATTGCTGGATCAAATGGTATTTCTATTTTTAGCTCTTTGAGATATCTCCAAATCACTTTCCACAGGGGTGGTACTAATTTGCAGTGCCACCAGCAATGTAAAAGATATGTGATAATTTCTTTACTGGCTCACTCCCTTTCACAGAATGTAAGTGCCAAGAGGGCAGAAGTATTGCTTTGTTTACTCTCATATCTCCTGTAAAACTAGCATGTAATATATCCTTAATAAACATCAGCTGGGTAAATGAATGAAGACACAGAGGTTATTGAGTGCCTAAAAATGATGGAGAAAAACATACTGATTAATGGAGGTTAGAATCATATAGAAAGCACAAAATAAATGATATAATAATAGGAAAGGCTACTTCTTTTGGATCCATTTTCTGTTCAACTATTTTTCTTTTACAGACATTATGTTCTATTAATCAATTCCTTAACTTCTGTGGGTCAAGATCTTTGCCTTTCTTTCTGGCATACTAGCCATTATAGTAATTGTGATCCCTGGGCTTCTAGCAGTTATAAACTCTCACTCACCTCTCCTCTATTGCTTTGAGGTCTGTTGATGGGACTTTGGCGTCCCATCTTTTCTATTGCTATAGAATATAGTTCTATGACCACCTGCCTACCTTCAGCCCTGGCTTACTAAAGGAAGCCACCACTGAACTCACTGGTGCCAGGGCTCCTTTTCCCAGGGAGTTCCTGATGGCTTTGTTAAATGTGTATGTCCTCTGGGCATTCTTGTGGACCATTATCCTCTGGTGAGTGATCTGTCGTCACATAATATATTCTTTCCTGAAAGGTCACTTTTCTGAGCCATTTTGACCCTTTCTTGTATGTGTGCCAGGGCAATTTAGACAGTTACACTTTGCTCAATGTGGACAATTGTTTCCTCCAGGCTTCTAAGAGCCATTCTAGGAATGAGCCAGCCTATTAAATTCCATGTTTGAGAAAGTGCTCCTAAGTCTATGACTTCTCCCTTAACCAATCTCAAATTCTAGCTCCCTGTCGCCCTGATCAAGCCCCATTGAAATCCAATCCCAGGAAAGCTACACTGGTTCCTGGTGGTACATGTTAGCTAATTCTTGTGCCTCCTTTGCAGTGCACATGCCCAGCTGCCAAAATTGTTAGTTTCAAACCCTGCTCATTCTTGTGTTTGCAATCCTTATTTTCCATTTATCTTTCCACTCTTTCTACTCTTTTCCTTTCCTCTCCATTTAGGGCCTGGTCTGATTGTTAGTAGCACTGCAGAACAAAACAGAAAGGTAGAAGAAATCAACATAAATGCTCTATGTTTAATAACTAGGTGATAAAAAAGACTGATTGAGGTACCTTCAGGCTTTCACAGAGAAACATAATGCGTTCATTAACTTAGGGGAATGACTTGCTTCAAATGGATGTGGTTTCTATTTGTTTTATCTTAAAAGGCAAATTTCATTACATTAAAATAGAGAAAGCCGATAAGACTTCTTTTATATGAAATGTTCATTTCAATATATTCATTTATCTAAAAAGAAAAGAATAACTCTTTTGGATATAAAGTAGAAATGAGTTGTCATCTTTAGAAATGAAAAATATATTCAAAGGTGAAGTGGCTATGAACTAGGGACGCCTAGAAATTTCTGTTGATAGTATTTCAATGCAAATATTATTGAAAGTATAACAGAAATATGTATGTGTATTATATACTAATAAAGCAGTTTTCAACCTAAAAAGGTGATACCATCAGGAATCAATTTAAGGTGTACAATGCAGGTAGCTTGTTTAAAGACAGATTCAGGAACTTACCTCTAAATTTTCTCTTTAGTACTGCTTTGAATTTAAGTTGAAAACACCCATTACAATTAATTTGAATATTGTTAGAAACCTACACAGATTTTGAAAAAATTAAAAAGGAACTCTGTGCTTCTTGAAACACTCATAATTTGTTTTCTCCTTTAGAAACATACTGTAAAATGCATTTAAGCAGATAATTTCCTTTTTTGAAAACAAAATCACTTTTTCTGATTTTCCTTTTATACTTTGCTAAGAAGCAACTTAAACCTGTGCCCTAGTAATGACAAGTTTCACTTTTTCTGAGTTTCTGACAGGTGTTCTCTTTAACATCACTCATAACTGTATATAACAAACACAAAGACCATTGCTCAAAAGATAAATGGAGATTGGAAAAATGACAAACAACATAGGATTTATGAAATAAATATGTGTATGTATATACACACATATGTACATACATATATAAATATCTTGTGAGCCAGTCCTGAGTGATGGTATCAAATACTCAACGCAAATAATATACATTCGTATTTTCTTTGTATTTTAGAGTGATCCTGTCAAAATTATAATATCATTCTATGAAAATCCTATTCTTTACATCTATGTGTGCTGCTTGTTTTATGTTAGTAGCCTACTGGTTTTATATAAATAGGTTGAAAACTATTACATTAAATGATTGCTAGTTCTATAGAAGTACTTGAAGAAATTGATGGATTATATTTTTAAAAACGTATAATTTATTATAAAAACCATGTTACACAAATGATAAAGATTTATTTTATTGTTTAATTCATGCTACATAAAATTATTACCCAAAGGTTTTACTAAGCTTTTTAGGGGATGGGAGGAGTTGGCAGGGTTGTTCAGACTTACAATAATTGATTGCTTATAATAATAGGTTACAAACCTGTTATTATAAAATAATAAGTTTAATGAAATTGTGATCCATTTATATAATATCATAATTTTTCATTCAAAAACAATAATAAAAGTATTCTATATCATACCCTAAAGAAAGGGTCATATACCTTGGAATCTTGAAGACCAATTGTGGCAAATTTTAAAATATTTTAATTCATGTATTAATGTTTCATTAAACAAACTGGAAGCCCCATTCATTCTTCTAGCTTCTTACATTTCCCGTAATTTACCAAATATGGAATAACATGGAAAACCATAATTTTATGCAGTGAAATGTATTACTAAGTAAAAATAAGAAGGTAAATCAATGATTTCTTTCCCTGTCATGTATATTTGTGGAAGAAATATATTCAGCATGAATCAATTCCATCAACAGTAACAGTAAATAATCTCTACTTGTATATGTACAAAAATATTTTATATATTTAATTTATTGTACTGTGATGACATGTTGAAGTACAATGGCTGACTCTCCCTCAAAAAATAAGATAAAGAGGGTCTGTGGTAGCCTCAATGTCAACATTTCAAGTTCTGTTTCATGGTACTCTGAAATAGAGTACTGTATTCTACAGCACAGATGGATTTTTCATAAAACAAATTTGTAATTTATTCCCCACACCAGGAAATTTTGAGAATAAAAGGAGCATTGTTAATTACATTAATAGACAGGAGGAATAACTCAGGATTATTCCAGGCCAACCTGGATTTATGCTCACTCCAATTATTAAACATTGTGTTGCTGTTTATTAGTATATTCACTTCTAAATTCAGCAGCCCCCATTGGCCTTTTCTTTGCATTTAGGATCCCTATTTCAGGGTCTAATTTAGGCAATGTAGAATGGGGTTCTATAACTATTTGGGCAGACTGCAAAGGTTCCAATCTCTGTTCTGCCACTTCCCAGCTCTGTTGTCTTGGGCAACTTAAACTAGCCATCTCTTAATTCCCTTATAAAATAAGACAAAAAGATTTCAGTAACTAGTTCATATATTTGTGAAGATTGAGTTATTAGGTATAAAATACTTAGAACAGCGTCTGCCATATAGTAAATAATTAATAAGTGTTAACTACTATTCTGAAATATTTTTATAAATGATTTTCAATATAAAAAGCAATGAACAAAAAAAATCCATTAGAGAATCTCCTTTTCTTATTATTTTATCTTATTTGTTCATAGCCAAAAGAATTAATGGCAGGTGGTATAGTTTCAGTGAAGAATGAAATTTGGCTGACTCAATATGACGTAGAGTTTTAATTTTTCTTAAACTCACATCCTTATAGATTTTTGTTTTCCTGACAACAGCTGCCTCAGTCTCAGCTCTCTCTCCCCCAGGACCTTAGACATCACAGTCCAACTTGCTTACAGCTTGCAGATTGTAAAGCTGTGTGAATCATTAACTTGCATAGTTTGACTTGATCCCATTTTAGAGCAGGGAGATTACCACATGGCCTGCTGGTGCTAGTGGAGTAGGTTTATGCCTTTGAACATGCTATTATGTCCCCTAGACTTTCGAAGCCAGATGATTCAGTATAGTCAGGGAATAGATAAGTCACCTAGCATCTGGCCATCACATGCACCAATTTGAATAAGAAGTTAGTGAGAAAAATTCAGGCCACATGGCAAATCCATGCTGTGACAGCGCAGCTTCCAAAAGCAGTCAAGCCAGAGGGTATGATGTTGGCAACACTGCTCCTTGTCTGTAAATTCTGGGCCCAAGAGGAGCAGCAGTGCGTTCTTCCAACCAACTCTATCCTTTCTTGTCGGGCATTGTCTGCAACTGTGTGGTATCCAAGTCTTGTATTTAGCCCACCTAGAGATTCTATAAATTATGCAATATTCTGTCAATATGCTACTTGTGACTAAAATCCCCGATTAATATGCTAGAATTTCATTCCATTTTTTTTTCCCTCAAACAACCTCATTTGGAAGCAAACAGGAAAGGAACAACTGCTGAATATTTTCAAACACATTAATTCATTTTCATGAGTGGAAATTATTTGCATCTTTATTCAATATGTTATTTTTCACCTGTGAACAAAAGTACACAATTATCTATACATTCATCATTTTATAACTGCAATTACTCAGTCCTCAGAAAATCCATATATGCTCAAATTACAGGTTCCAATGAATAGTTGTTTGCCAGGATATATTTTAGGTTTTAACATACATGTTTTCATAAAACCAAATACATACATAAATAATTTTCAGAAATTCTCTGTCATATATTACTGCTCTTTGGTTGACTTTTCTTGATAGCTAATTTTTGAGGACTTTACCTTAAAAAGTCCTTGTGATCTAACAACAAAAAACTCACTATTAAATGATGTTGCCATTGATTCTGCCATGTTTAGAGCATTATAGCAAAAAGCTGTATGAAAATGAAAAATAAAGACAATAGATGGAGTTTATTTAAAATTATCCAAGAAAAAATGTTTTAGGTCTATTTGATTCCTATCAACTTTCACAGACTCAGTTACCAGTCTATAGAGTTGTCTCTTTGGGACCTCATGTATACTGGTGTGTTCTGTGGAATTGTGTTGCCTTAAGTACCAGTTTCGATATTTAATATTTTACATGTTAAACTAAGCATCTGTTGTGCACCTTCCCCCTCTCACATAAGACTAAAGTCACACAGCTACACGTAATTCATTCCACAATATCCTTTTACTTTATTTACCATAATTTCTACCATAGACATATTCCACATTCAGGGCTGTTCTCTTCACCCTTCACTTTTAAAAAATGGATTCTGGAAGAAAATGATTTGATGCAATAAAGGGCTTATGAACTACACATGAGTTAAATTTGAACTGGACCTCTGATTTCCTGCATTCTGATTATTTTTAATAGCTCAAGGAAATTCAATTAACCCAACCCTCAGAATCTAATTATATTCATTGTTTCAAATTGACAGTCACTTTTATCTTTCCATTCGTTAAACATTTGCTAAGTTCCTATAATTGAATGTCTTCACAAATCCAAAGAAACATGCTGTAGGAAATGTTTTGTCTTCCTCAAAACTTTCACCTTTATACAACTCAAAATTTTTCCAATAATTTTCTTTATTTTTTATTTTTTATTTTTTATTTTTTTTTTATTTCAGCATATTATGGGTGTACATATGTTTAGGTTACGTG
>NW_012144855.1:1149222-1153386 GCF_000956105.1 Propithecus coquereli | reverse complement strand
ATGTGGAAACAACCCAAGTGCCCGTCAATCCATGAGTGGATTATCAAAATTTGGTATATGTTCACAATGGAATATTACTCAATCATAAGAAATGACAGTGAATAATTTTCTAATCTGCTTTTGTTAACTTATTGTCTCTCCTTTAGTTCATTACCATTGATGGGAGCAGATAGCACTGGAGGTCACGTTTGAAACTGTCATATGTCCCAACTTCCCTATTTAAGCTTGTTAGTCCTCAATTTGTAAAGAATTGAATTAGACAACACATCCACCCCACATCGCAATGTCCAGATGGTAGATTCGGCATGTTAGATTTGGAAGGGGACATAGAGGCTGAGCCAGTCATATCATTAAAAAAAAAAAAAAAAAAAGGAATGACACAAAGGTGATTAAAAAAAAAGGACTTGACTGAGAGTACAATAATAATAATTGAGGGCAAAGTAGACTAGGACACAGGGTTCTTGGCATTTGGTCAACGTTCTCTTCATCTACACTGCTATTTTGCTACTGTGGCCATTCATGCCCCTCTGCTACATGTTCTATGGCTGTCATAATCATAATTTATAACTATATTTTAAACTGTTTTTTTATTTTTTGTTTCTTCTTAGTGTTGCAGGTCACCATTTTTTATCAGAAAAAATTTCTTGTTATATTAATAAAAAGATACTTCATAAAGGAAAGCAGACAAAATTAGAAGCTAGATGTAAGGAAAATATTTAATCTCAGTTGGAAAGTATTCTGATCAAGAGGCTTAAGAAATGGTGAAAGTTGACATATCATCAAATGGGTTCAAAAATGTAGCCATTTCTTAGTTTTGGATAGGTGATTTTAATTTTTCTAAAATATAAGGAAAAGTACTAAACTACTTCTTAGATTCTTATATGAGTAACATTTAATACTTTTGACATTCCAAATGTTCTACTTTAATATTCCAAATATTTGTTTTTCCTTCAAGGGTGTCCATCCCCCAGACAGTGCGCACCACACCCATTAAGTGTGACCCCTACTACCCCCTCCCATCTGCCTGACACCCAATGAATGTTATACTATACGCACACATAAGTGTTGATCAGTTAATACCATTTTGATGGTTAGTACATGTGGTGCTTGTTTTTCCATTCTTGGGGTACGTCACTTAGTCGAATGGGCTCCAGCTCTATCCAGAATAACGCAAGAGGTGCTAGAAGACCATTGTTTTTTGTGGATGAGTAGAACTCCATGATGTATATATACCACATTTTATGAATCCACTCATGTATTGATGGGCATTTAGGTTGTTTTCACATCCTTGCAATTGTGAATTGTGCTGCTATAAACATTCTAGTGCAGGTGTCTTTTTTATAGAATGTCTTTTTTTTCCTTTGGGTAGATGCCCAATAATGGGATTGCTGGATCAAATGGTAGTTCTACTTTTAGCTCTTTGAGGTATCTCCATATTAGTTTCCACAGAGGTTGTACTAGTTTACAGCTCTGACTCGGGTGGGGCAAAGACAATATATGTAACCTAAACATTTGTACCCCTGTAATATGCTGAAATAGAAAGAAAGAAAGAAACTGGTGGATCTAGAATTCAAACTGAAATAAATAAATAAATAAATAAATAAATAAATGTTTTTCCTGTCCCAGTTATGGCACTGTACTCCAGGCATGTGACCAATGTGGTGGGTATTCTCAAAAGGAAAAATAAGAAATCAAATATTATTATTTTTCAAAACATTGTGTTTTAGGGGAAAATCTATGATTATTAAAAATCAATAGACCTGAATTTTGGGTCTGATTCCACAAAGATTTTGATATTAGTCCTAAACAGTGTTGTTCCTTAATGTGATGAGTTATAAGTTTTCAAAAATATATCATTTCTGCCTAACTCACAAGGTTGTCTTAAGGGAAAATTGGAGTGATAAGTTAATAACAGCCACATCCACATCACGTATTTCTTAACCATTTGCTGTTCTGTGTCAGAGTTAAATGCTGTGCTTGTAAGGAAAGGCAGTACATACACCTTCCCCTCCCCAAGAAAAAGTTTAATCAAATAAACAAGCCAGGACTTAATGAAATGGAGAACAACACGTGGATATGGAAGATAAAAGAAGAAATCTGAATTAAACCTTAGTTCTTCCATAATAACTGGATAATTTTCCAAATATCTATTATATGTCTCTGAACAAAACAGGAGTATTCACTGAGATTATAGTTTATCCCATACTCCTGTCAGGCTAAGATATTATGAATTGATGTTAAGTGCTATGTGAAAGAAATACAAGGTCTTGAAAAACTTCATGAAATCTTTTGAAACCTCTTTGCTGTGTGTGGTCCAAGCTAAAGCAAGATAAATTAGAAATATAATAAGTTTCTACTGGAGTGAATTTCTTGTTTGAATTGATTCATTAGACATATGCATACGTATATTTACACATACAAATATATATGTGATTTTAGCAATATGTATTAAAAGACTCCTAAGTATAATAAATCATCTTATTTTTTTCGTTTCAAAACAGGTTTACATTAGTTAAAAATTAATGGATATTAAAAGGTAATTTTTAAAAGCAACTAGAACGTAAGTGCTAAAAATTAAAAATGTTTTTGTATAACATTGAGGTAGAATACAGAAAAGAAAACGCGCTTTAAAATGTGGTATATATTAATAAATCTAAAATTTTTGCAACCTCCTTTTAAGTGTCTGCATAAATAGAGAACATTGTCAGTTGAAAATATTAGTTTTAACATTACTGACCTTTAGATACTTAAGGATATTTCAAAGGACATTCAGAATGGCAAACAAGAGATTGTGTTCAACAATTTAATATATATTCAAATGAACATTATAATAGAAGAGAAATTTATGAAAGTGCATATTTAATAGTTCAAAAACATTGATAGATTATTAGGATAACTTCAATTAGGCCATTATTAAGGAACTGATGGAGTCTTTTAGGTGAGTTCAGATTTTTTCCTTTTTTTACATTAAAGAAATTTCCCATAATGCTGAAGAAACTAGTCTAGATTAACTATTTCAGAGTTAGAGGATTCTTAGTAACCCTGAACTGCTGAGCTAATCCTTAATTGACTTTTAGAGTTCTCTGTAATGTTCCAGTAAATATGGATATGTCACCTACATAGATCCAGACGTGCTTTATCTTTTCTCTTTACTCAGGTCATAAATGGGTAATTTTTTTTATTTGCACATGTGTGTATTTTATGTGTCTCAGATGCAGTATATTGAAATGACCATATTCAACCTGCTTTCTAAAAAAAATCTATCCTTTCTCTTTTTCTACCACCTTGTTATAGAAATATATTATAGACATTAAATATAAAATAGATTTATTAACTCATCAAACTCTGATGCTATCATTCTATAGAATTAAAAAAATAAAGCTTGGAAGTTAAATTACTTCAACCTTGTTAAATAACTTGATCTAATTGACCTTTACAAAATACTCCCTCTAAGCACAGAATATTCATTCTTCTCAAGTACAAATGAAATACTCCAAGATTGACCACATTCTGGGTCAAAACCAAACCTCGATATATTTAAAATTATAAAATTCATACAAAGTATGTTCAAGACCTAAAAGAAATGTAGGCTACTAGCAACAATACACCTAACACCCAGATCTTAGTTTTAAATACCATTGTCTGATAATAAAGAACCAGGGTTCCTGGGAAATATATACTAGATGAGCATGAAACATCTTGTAATTCCAGAAAGTAATAAAGTACTAAAAAAACAACAAAAACAAAATAAAAAAAGAAAACACATAAAAAACATACCCTTCATTGATGGGACTATATCAAAGGGAAACAGGAAGCAACTGAAAGAACTCCAAAATGTGAAAGTTAGAACAATTCGAGTATGGTATTGAAAGGGGAAAACATTGAGTAACTTTACATTGTTGAAACCTAACAAACACCACCTCAGCCAGGTGATCAAGGTCAATATCAATAATAATATACCATGTTGTTAATATTTACCCTTGATATTATCTCAGGAAAATGGCATTTTACCTCTGTGGTCTTCTCAAAATCCATAACCCCAGTCTAATTATTAGAAAAATATTAAACAAATTCTAATGGACAGGCACCCTAAAAAACACCTGACAAGTACTCCTCAAAATTGCCCATGCCATCAAAAATCAAGTCTTCAGGTTCATCCATGTC
>NW_012144855.1:1145308-1148106 GCF_000956105.1 Propithecus coquereli | reverse complement strand
CACAAAATGGAGTCTCAGGTGGA
The DNA here is from genome assembly GCF_000956105.1 of Propithecus coquereli. Classification (NCBI taxonomy): domain Eukaryota; kingdom Metazoa; phylum Chordata; class Mammalia; order Primates; family Indriidae; genus Propithecus; species Propithecus coquereli. The sequence goes on along the minus strand of NW_012144855.1, from coordinate 1,148,083 downwards.
GCTTCCTATACCCTGCTACTCCTATGGGAGTATTTCTTGGGTTGTGAAGTGCGAATGGCAGGGCCCTCCAGGATTTTCACAAAGTGCAAATCACCAACTTCCCTGATATCAATGAATAACAAGCTTCCACAACCCATTAACCAATGCAATGGGCCTGTGACCAGTTTTGAGAACAGAAAATCTACAAATATTTCTCTGCTGCAACACTATCTTTTCTGTTAGTCATCAAATTAATCTGATTTAAAATTATGTATTGATTCAATTTATATTTTTAGTTGTGATCCTCCAAAAGCAGAACTTGAGACAAAGGCTTGAGTGCAGGTAATTTTGGGGAGAATTTGAGCAAGAAAAAGATGTGATGGAACAAATTGAGACTTTCAGTCTCACTCCCACATGTATCAACATCATATGTTCTTATTGCCAAGTAATATTCAATTGTATGAATACACAAATATTTGTTTATTCACTTACCTGTTAATAAATACCTGGGTTGTTTCTTGTTTGTAGCTATAAAGCTACAAACAAAGTTGCTAAGAACATTTATGTACAAGTCTTTATATGAATAGATGCATAAGCTTTTATTTCTCTTGGACAAATACCTAGCAGTGAAATGTCTACATCATATAATAAATGTACATTTAAAATTTTCAGAAACTATTAAACAGTTTTCCAAAGTGGATGTACCATTTTACATCATTTACATGCAAACACCAGTGGTATATGTTTTAGTTCTTTCACATCTTTGCCAACACTTGGTATGATCAGTTAATTTTTCTTTTTTAATTTAGCCATTCCAATAAGGATTTAGTGGTATCTTATTGTGTTTGTTATTTGTGCTTTCATACTGACTAATAATTTTGAGCATCTGTTCATATATTTATTTGAAATCTGTGTACCTTCTTTGAACTGAATGTTTAAGTCTTTTCAAAGGGTTATTCTCTCATTTTTTACGTTTCAGACCTCTATATACAAATCCTTTGTCAGATATGCAATTTGCAAAAATATTCTCATGGTCTAAGGTACATGGTCTTATTTTCTTCACTGTGTTTTTAAAGTGAAGAAATTTTTAATTTTCAAGAAGTCCAATTTATCAAATTTTCTTGTATGGAATGTTCTTTTGTTATATCTAAGACATTTTTGCCTAACCCCATGAAGCAAGTCTTATCTTCTATGATTTCTTCTAGAAATTTCATAATTTTAGGATTTTATTTATACATGTGATCCAATTTGAATTAATTTTATATATAATATATTTATCAAAATTAATTATTAATATAAGGATATTATATTGTTTCAGTATCACCTTTTGAAGAGACTATTCTTTATGTGGTATACTTTGCACATATACCTAAAATCAGTTATATCTCTATCCACATATAAATATATAGTATCAATATACAAGTCCAATCTTGAATTTTCTATTTTGTTTTATCAATCTGTTCATCTATCTTGACTCCAATTCTATGCTCTCTCGATAATTGTAGCTTTATAATGAGTCTTGAAACTACGTTGTATTCATCATTTTTGGTTAATTTTTGGTTAATTTCCATTTTAATTTTATATTCAGCTTGTTAATTTCTATGGGGAAAAATCCTACTTGGACTTTGATTAAGATTGTGTCACATCTAATGTTCAATTTATATAAAATTGACATCTTAAATACATTAATTTTCCAATCCATGAACAAGGTCTATCTTTTATCGAGATTCTTTAGTTATTTTAACAATGTTTTGCAATTTTAGTATACAAGTTTTACATATCTTTTGTGAGATTTATTTCAAAGTTTTCATAGTTTGATGCTATTATAAATTGCTTTTATTATTTCAACTTTTGATTGGTCATTGATCGTATATAGGAATATAGTAAATTTTTGTAAGTGATACTGTATCTTACAAGCTTACTAAACTCATTAATAGTTCTAATGTGTTATCTTAAGTTCCATTAAATTTTCTACACAGAGAATCTTATAGTTTTGTCATGATAAACAAGTTTTCTTTCTTTCTTACCAACCTGGATGCCTTTGTTTCTTTTCCTTATTGCTTTGGCTAGAATTCCCACTACAATATTGAGTATAATTAGTAAAAACAGACATCCTCGTCTTGTTCCTTATCATATTCTTCCAACATTAAGTATGATGTCAGTCATAGGTTTTACATTGATGATCTTTATCAGATTGAGAAAATATCCTTCAATTTCTAGCTTGCTGAATTTTTTTAGGAAGGAGTATTAATTTTTAATGCCTTTTCTACACCTATTGAGATAATCATAAGGATTTTCTTTTTAAAGTTGTTAATGTGGCAAATTGATCTTTTTTGAATATTAAACCAATAACACATTGAATAATTTGTTCTTAGCAGCAATAATAACAAAAAATAATGTAGCTTCCTCACTGATAAATAATATTTCTCCCTACGTAAGTAACATTAGGTGTTAGACAGGGCCTGATTGTTGAAGAAGATTTATAGAACTCAAAATGGCAATGTTCACTAATCTATGGTTTATTTTAGGAATAAGATACAATATATCATCAGCATTGAAGTAAGGGTGTGCACCTTGACCAATGGTTGTATCACAGATACAGCTCTAATTGTTTTCCCCTTTGTAAGAGCCATAACAGACATCCTTTCTCTTTCTGATCACAAGCCACCCAGGTGGGCCCAGAACACACTGGAACCAGCAACACAAAATGGAGTCTCAGGTGGAGCTTCCTATACCCTGCTACTCCTATGGGAGTATTTCTTGGGTTGTGAAGTGCGAATGGCAGGGCCCTCCAGG
>NW_012144855.1:1138209-1143182 GCF_000956105.1 Propithecus coquereli | reverse complement strand
TCAACATAACAGTTGTGTAAAATGCATGTAGAGTTCCCATATACCCTTCACTCAGCTTATCCTAATGTTAATATTTTACATACCATAGCACAATTAAAAAAAAAACTAAAAAATTTGTTATTAACCAAACTACATAATTTATTCATATTTCACCAGTATTTTCACGAATATCCTTTTTCTGTTTCAGGATCCAATTCAGTATCCCACATTGCATGTAATTGTTATTGATCTTTTTATCTTCCAATCTATGACATTTCTTCAGTCCTGTTCTTCTTGATCTTGACAATTTAGAAGGATAATGGTTAAGTATTTTGTAGACTGTGTCTCAATTTTGGGTGATTTTCTATTCATAGTATAGTTAAAACTATGTATTTTGGGGAAGAATCCCACAGAGCTTACATGCCTATCTCAGTACATCATATCAAACGAAACATAATACACATATCTATATGTGTTACCAAGGAAAAAATTAGTAACCTACAGTATGAGCCAGGTTTTTCCAATATAATATTATTCTGTTTCCATTTGCAATTACAAAATACATCGAGACTATGAAAATAGTTATTGTCCTTAAATTTTCACTCATTAGTATTTGCAAGAATCTGTGGCTCTTGCCTCCAGCAATTATTATTATAAACTACTGTGGTATATTAATGATGTTTTTCTATTTATTTCTATGTTTATGAATTAGGTTTATTCTGCTAAGAGGAATTGTCCCTCTATTCCCTATTTTATGCATTTATTCAGTCATTTATTTATATCATTGTGTTCTCATACTTATTTGGGTTATGATACAATATTATTATTTATTAATACTTTGTTGCTGAAACTGTTTCAACTTTTACCAATAGGAATATTTTCATCTTTTCTCTTGTATCTTTTTGATTTTTTTTTTTTAACCACTTCATTACTTTCTGTCAGGATAAGGGTTCCAGATTCCTCTTGTATTTTCCTGATCTCAGCTTTAGAAACTGCCATTTGTTAATGGGTCTGATACATAGCTGAAAAGAGCTATTTTTTTCCTTTGGTCTTTTTTTATTAGGGTAAAATACCCATAATAAAAGTTATCATTTAACCATTTTTAGATGTATATTTCCATGACATTAAGGACATTCACTTTGTTGTGCAACCTTCATCGCCATCTATTTTCAGAAAGTTTTCATCTTCTCAAACTGAAACTCTATACCTATTAAATAATAACTCTCCCTAGGCAACCACCATTCTGTTTTCTGTCTCTATGAATTTGACTTATTTGGGTACTTCATGAAAGTGGAATTATGCAATATTTTTCTCTTTGTGTCGAACTTATTTCACTTAGCATGTCTTCAGGGTTCATCCATGTGATAGCATGTGTCAGAATTTATTCAGAAAAGAGCCATTTGTAATGTTTTTATGCAATTAATATTCTTATAAATTTTTATTTTCTGATAGTAGAATATTACTTATTCGTTATCATATTATCACCATATTTCATATTAAAATATTAAATTATCCCAAATATTTTAGTGAAAGAAATATTCTGATATTTATAAATTGATAATTTGCACAATTAGATAACCCCCTTAAAAAGTATGGCTTGAAATGTCCGCTTCTATTAGAATACAGTAATATGTAGTAAAATGTCACTCTAAAACTAAAAATGAGAACAATTGATTTCATCTGCAAACAGAATTATTTTAAGCCTGTCAGAGCACTTTGGCTGCAAAATGACCTAAGTACCTAAAATCCAAAATATGGATCCTTCAAGAAAAGATGTAACCTATATTTTTCCTCTGTGTTAGTGTAGTGAATCAAAGGGGAACTCATCATATACAGGTGAAAAAGAAGCAGAATTTTTAAATTGACAAATAATAATTGTGTATATTTATGGGGTACCGTGTGATGTTTTGATCTATGCATACATTGTAGAAAGATTAAAGCAAGCTAATTAACATATCCATCAACTAATACATTATTTTTTTCTGGTAAAAACATTAAAAATCTATTATTTTAGCAATCGCTAATTATAATACATTATCATTAACTGTGGTCATCATGCGGTGCAATAGATCATTAAAACTTATTCCTCCAATCAAACTAAAACTTTGTACCTCTTGATCAACATCTTTCCTTTCCTGATCCCTCCTTCCACCAGTCTCTAGAATTGTCATATCATCCAGCAATCCCCCTACTGGGTATGTATCCAAAGGAATTGGAATCAATATGCTAACAAGATACTTGCATTCCCATATTCATTACAGTATTATTCACAATAGCCAAGATGTGGAAACAACGCAAGTGTCTGTCAATAGATGAATGAATAAAGAAAATATGGTGTATATATGACCAATAGAATACAGCTTTCAAAAAGAAGGAAATCCTGACATTTGTGACACACAAATGGATATGGAGGACATTATGCAAGTGTAATAAGCAAGGCACAGAAAGACAAATACTGTATAATCTCACTTATATGTGGAATCTGAATAAGTTGATCTCACAGAAACAGAGTACAGAAAGGTGGTTACCAGACTTACTTTTAACGATGTTTTTTCCAACTCCAATTATGGGCTGCCATGGCAGTTTAGATTCTCTAGGAGTCCCAGACATTTGGTAAGTGTGCATCCATATAACTTTTTTTCCAAGGGCAATTGCTGATGCTCACAAGATGGGAAATGAAGTATAAAAACTGACAAACAGAATGACCGCTCCTGAAGGCTTATTAGTTACTCTGTATTCCACAGGAGGAGTAGAAGAATAAAGAATTAAGTGAATCCCTCTGGCATTGCAGGCACTACAATGAGTGCGAAGCAGTAAGGATCTACTTTTAGGAGAAAGACAGAATATCTAAGAATGTCTTTAGAGTAAGTGATCAATTTTTTATTATAGCTTAACAGTGTGTTATATTTTTTTTCCAAGATTTTACGATTTAATGTATTGCTAATGTCTTAATCTCAGCTAACGTGCCTATAGAAAGCCTAGCTGCAGGGAAACTAAGAACTAAGCGAAGGTGCAACCTCTCAGTTATTGTAATGTATGGTAACTATCAACAATTAGAAATAGCATCTTTAGAATAGGTCTTGCTAAGGAATTCTACTTCACTTAGCTCCTAAGATCATATGGGAGATGTTCATTTCTGCAACCTCTCTTCCATCAGTTTGAAGAGGTTTGACTCCAGTTCCACAATGATAGTAAATCTTTACATACTGTCTCTGTAAGAAAAAAAGAAAATTACCCATAACTCTCTTCTCAGGTGCATTGCAGGAAAGAAAATATGCATTCTTCTGCACACCTCAATTACTTGGGCATGCAAATATAAATGTAGAGTCAAGAATTTAATTGCTCTGCACAATAAAAGGAGAGAATGAAGAGAAAAGAAGCAAGGGAGAAACAAGTGTGGAGTTCATAAAGATGGCTTAGCCTTTGTGCAGCATTATATAACTCCATTCAAAACCCCAAAGAAAATTCAGTAAATCTTCTAAAAAAGGCATGCTTTTTGTGAATATTTTTTGAATGGAGATTAAAAAGGAGGCAATTAAAATTCATGTGAGTCTCTGCTCATGTTCTAGCTTCAGCTGAAACAGAACAAAGGCAACTTAGAAAAGTCACGACCCAAGAACTAGAGAAGACCAGGAGAATGAAAGTGTGGAAGAAACTACCAAAAATTTTGCAGGGATATTTGGGCTTTCATATGCCATAAAACTGATTGAGTGATTCTAGGAAACTTTATCTGGATCTCGCGTTCAGTGAGGCTACCTGCTGTCATCACAGTTTTCTTCCCTTTCAGAATTTCCCTTTCTTATATTCATGAAAGTTGAGAATCCCACATTTCCCTACAACATGGCCACACTCCATTCACACAGTACTGTATTCCATCATATAAGTTGGTTTAACTGCAAATATGTAAAGTTTGGATAATAAACAAGATGACTGACATGGACTAAAGCCAAATTTGCTAATAAAATATCCCCAATACTAGAATCAGGTATAAGTGCAATATATAAGTGAAGGCCAAAATTTGAAGACCTTGTATTTGATAGATTAGAGCCACAGAAATAATTTTGGAAGTAAATACTTGGAATTGGAGATTTAGAAAATTAGGATTTAAGGGCCAGTTACTTGACATGTAATTGGAGCCTGAATAGCTAGGGACAGTACTTTAAGAAGGAAAATACATATCAGGGCTTCAGACAATTCAAGTCATGATTAAAAGGAAAATATAGAAGCAACACAAATCTTAACAGTAATAATTGAAAACAAAACAGAGCTGACATGGGTAGCTACACTGTACACGTAAACTTTTTTCTTTTTTTTAAAATTGGTGTGTATTTTATTGCCTGACATAACTTTGTGTGTGTCTTTTTTATGTATTACAAAATAATTTAAAAATAGAAAAACTTAAACTGATAACTAGTTTTGTTCTCATACAGCCAAAATACAAGAATCTTACCATTCTAAATCAGGCTTTCCTGTTTCTTCTCTGGCAGACCGACTCTCGCCAGCAGTTTTTTGTATGAAAACTAAAAAGCTTAGGAGAGAATTATCAAACATGAAATAATATTAAGGATCATCTATCTCAACCTCATTTTATGGCTAAGGAAATTAAAACACTAGAGATTAAAATGATATTCTAGTTTGTGGCCTGCAGTACAGGTTTGCCTATTCCCAATATATTGGCTACTTATGCTGCTCAAATCAACCTTAGCAAAAAGCAAAGACACCTTGATACTCCCAGATTTTTATCCTGGTACAGAGTCAAAAAATATGAATTATTCTGAAGTATGTGTATGTTAAGTGCTCCATGAATAGAATTAAGGAACATATCACTAAATTTAATTTTTAACTTTTTGATTTCTGTCAATGTAAATCTGACAAATTGTGAGGATTCCATTTCAGATTTCTATTTATGAGGCATTTGGGGACGTTTATATATGCAATTTAACCTTACAAATAGCTGATTTTTCACTGTCCAAGAATTTATTCATTAAATATGT
>NW_012144855.1:1136291-1138159 GCF_000956105.1 Propithecus coquereli | reverse complement strand
TCTCTGCTGCAACACTATCTTTTCTGTTAGTCATCAAATTAATCTGATTTAAAATTATGTATTGATTCAATTTATATTTTTAGTTGTGATCCTCCAAAAGCAGAACTTGAGACAAAGGCTTGAGTGCAGGTAATTTTGGGGAGAATTTGAGCAAGAAAAAGATGTGATGGAACAAATTGAGTGATTTATTTAATAAAAAAATTTCTGTATGAGGCTGTACTACATATTTTACATTGGTGAACAGTAGAGTATAAATTCTACTAGCAGCCCTTGGTAATTATTCAAAATTGTTTGCCTGTTAGATGAAAAGCTGGAGCATTTATCCATTGGCTGCTTTCCTCCACTGGCTGAGAATTGATTCTAGGGGCCTCAATTCCCCCAAACTTCTGGTCAGTATGGGGACAGAGGCCAATATAGTTATAATGGTATTGGAAAAGGTACTGGGGAAGAAGAGTGATAAGATTCTCAGTAGACAAATTGGGACAGTGTCAGCAACAGGTGAATCTGTTCTCACCAGAACTGTCTACTGCAGCTGAGGCTCCTATCAGTGGTAAGCTAAGGAGTTACATCGTAAAATACAGGACATATTTGTTGTTTATTGTCTTTCATATCTGCTAGACTATGAGCCACATAGTCTGTGTGTGATTAAGAGCTATGACTGCTAATTACAATGCTATACTAATCTCCTAACAAGAGCTTAGCATGTAATAAACACTTGTAGATATTTCTCAGAAGGAAGAAAGGGAGAGAGGAAAGAAAAAAGGAAGGAAGGAAGTGAAGGAAGGAGGGGGAATACAAGTCCAATTTCCACACAAAGTTATATATAAGTAACACAGGGCTGTAGGGGTAGTACCAGTAAGTGCAAAGATTGCAGAATTGGAAAGCATAGAAGAGAGAAAAAGGAATATAGAATAATATTCATTTAGACTCTCAAATTTAAAAGTCATCTGCTTTACAGTTTTGATTCAAGACTACTCTGGAGAATTAATTATTATCATTTCAATATCAATTAGCAGCATCTATCAAAATGAAATTATCTTTCATTTCAATTCACTTCTTTGGCACTTAGAGCCGAGATCACTTGGACAAAGATCAAAAAGAGTTTGCTCTTTCTTTTTATTTATAGGAAGCTCATAGAAATCCTTTCTGACAACTGTCAGGTTTTTTTACTGCTTTCTCAAGCAAAGTGATAGACAGTCTTACAGCCTTTGGGAATGCAAATTTCAAGTCAGAAATCAACTTTTGTAGCAACTCAGAGTATACAGATGGTTCTATATCTAAGATAAACAGATGGTTCTATATTCTCAAAGAAGTGTTTTCATGTATTTATTTATTTATGGTGTTTACACACACTTCATGTTTTGATAGATTATTGACTGAAAGATTCATTGAAGAAGTCTGGCATGATTTTAAATGATTTGAATGAAAAGATATTTTTATGTCTGTATTAGATCTAATTTTGTTTCATTAGAGAACAAACAGTAGTGATATTTTGCTTTCATGGTCTTATTGTGGATTTTGAGATCTCATTTAGAAATGAAATGGTTGTAACTAAACATCAAATGGAAGAACAGAGAAATTATTCCTTTTAGATTGCTCTATTGTTCCTTAGATTTTGTTTTTATTTTTCTGAGCATTTTGTGAACAATAAGGAAAGTAAAGAACATCAGTTTAATAATCACCTTAATAGAGGTTTGGTAGAATATAAATGATTAAATTAATCACAAACAGAAATACAGGCAAGAATTGGACTAATAAACAAATGTTAATATGAATTTTCCAGATAGTCCTTATTTAAAAGGAAAAATGTAGATTATGTTACATATGCAATTTGATAGCTTATAAGACCACAAAGTGAGAAAAAACAT
>NW_012144855.1:1109988-1124286 GCF_000956105.1 Propithecus coquereli | reverse complement strand
AATATTGAAAACAATATTTTATGAGTTTGACACAGTCAGCCTTAAACAAACTATAAATTGTAAATTTTTCTGTACACATAAAATCCTTTGGGAATTGAAGTACTGAGTGTTGACTAGCACATGGATGAGAGAAATTTATCTAAGGCCAGGGGAAAAAAAACATCAAAGAAAGTAATAGGATGAACAATGCCTAGAACTCATACAAAGCTGGGAAAGGTTTTATACAAACTGTATAGATTATAATGATGTCAGAAGTCTCTCCTCAGTAGTTGAGCCAAATTAACACTGGACTTGAGGTAGCTCTTAACATTCTCAAAGAAAACATAGAAAATCAATTCAGAAGCATCAAACTGATTCAAGTTCGCTAAAATTCAGAGCAAAGGCTAACACTATTTTAAAGAATAAAACAAAATCAAGCACCTCACCAGTTAAAATTCCCAAGATCTGGTATTTAATAAAAATTTTTCCGATCACACAAAGAAACAGTGAAATACAACTCTTAACAGAAGAAAAAATAACGAAGAGAAATAGAACCATAATTGACAGAGATGATAAATTTAGCAGACAAGAACATTACTACAACTATTACAAATATCCTCTATTTTTTTAAAAAAGCAAGTTATTACTTTATTAGGTTAACATTTAAATGAAAGTAACTAGAAACGTTTTCCATTAAATATAGCTAAAAAAAGCAAAATGTCTCAATTGTTATAGACTTACAAAAGCATATTAAATTTGAATTTTGTATGCAAATAACCTGTTCCTTTAAGAATTAATCTAAAGAAAGAAAATCAACTATAATGATATATTTACATAACCACATTGTTTACAGTTAATAATTTATGTGTATGTTTTTATTTTATGTTTTTTTCTGATTCAAGTATAACAAAATTGATACACATAACCAAAAACATTTGTACCCCTGTAATATTTTGAAATTAAAAAAGTAACAAAAAAATCCACTATTTGTAAGATAGAAAAGGAAAACATGCTTATGATAGTGAGATAATTGGAAGATACGTAAAACATGTAAGTAGAATTTATATAGCTAAAAGAGAAAATTCTTTAATAAAATACACTAGATGAGATTAACATCAGATTAGACACTGAAAAATAAAATAACTATTCAAAATGAGGGAAAAGAGCAAAAAGGACTTAAAATAAAGAGCAGAACATCAGTAAATTTTAGAACACTAGAAATGATCTAATATACATATAATTGGAGTCCCAGAAGGGAAACAAAAATTATTGAAACATAATTCCTGAACATTTTATAATTTTGATGAGAATTATAGATTATTTATCAAATAGTTCAACAAACTCAAGCAGAAGATTTAAACAGGTGCTTCACCAAGAAAGACACATTGATAGGAAATAAACAAATGAAATGCATATTCAGCATGATTATTAATTGGACAAATGAAAGTTAAAATCATAAGGAGATACTACTATATACCCATTAGAATGACTAATTGGCTAAATTTTAAAAGTCTGAATATATCAAGGGTTGGCAAGAATGTGCTCAGACATTTTTTGGTGGTAGTGCAAAATGACCCAACTACTTTGTAAAATAGTTTGTCAATGTCATATGCATTTAAATATCCACTTTCTTTTTGATGCAAGAATCTCACTCCTAGCCATTTTCCCAAGAGAAATAAAATCATACATCTGCACAATAGTTTGTACTCTGATGTTTACAGAAATTTTATTCATAATAGCTAAAAACTTGAAATAGCCCAAATGCCTACCAACTGTGACAGAAAAGACATATTGTGATAAGTCAATACAATGGATACTATCCAGTAATAATGGGACCAAATTACTGATACACCCAACACCATGGATAATGCCTAAATGAGTTATGCCAAGTGAAATAATCCAGACACAAAATAAGGCATACTGTCTGAATCTATTAGTATAGAATTCTATAACACAAAACTATAGTAACTGAAACGGATTAACATTTGCCAAGAACTGAGCATAAGTTAAGCAGTTGACTGCAATGAGGTACAGGGAAATATGGGGGTGATGAAATGTTCTGTATCATGATTGTGCTGGTGTTTCCATAACTCAATACATTTGTCAAATCTTATCAGATTACATACTTAAAACTGGTTATGTTATTGCATGTAAATTTATCTCAATAAACTTTTTTTTTTTTTTGAGACAGAGTCTCACTGTGTTGCCCGGGCTAGAGTGCCGTGGCGTCAACCTAGCTCACAGCAACCTCAAACTCCTGGGCTCAAGCGATCCTTCTGCCTCAGCTTCCCGAGTAGCTGGGACTACAGGCATGCACCACCATGCCCCGCTAATTTTTTCTATATAATTTTAGTTGTCCGATTAATTTCTTTCTATTTTTAGTAGAGACGGGGTCTCGCTCTTGCTCAGGCTGGTCTCGAACTCCTGAGCTCAAACAATCTGCCCGCCTCGGCCTCCCAGAGAGCTAGGATTACTGGCGTGAGCCACCGTGCCCGGCCAATAAACTTGTTTTTTGAAATTATGAAATAGTATATTAAGTATATCATTTATGTCACGTGATCAAGCAGTTCTAAGCAGCAGTGCAATGGTAGTTACTAGATTGGCTTGCCATAATTGCATAGATTTATCTAATCATGACAAAATGAGCCCACATGGATTTAAACAGTTTATTACTTACAGATAGGAAAATTCTGACACTTGTTCCTTGGGCCCCAGTTCCTACAAGGTGACATATCAAAGGCCAGGTATTGCATGCATACACAGTGGGGTTGCATTACAGGAGAGGAATTCTGATATTAGGAGCCTGTGATCTTACATAGGGACTGCTGACAAACTTGTCCAGTCTCCTTCCTGGAGAGAAACATTGTCTTTACCACCTTGGAGTAGAAGCAAATCTCTTAAAGAAAGGAGAACATTGTCTCTATCTTTATGACCCTGAAATGTCTCTGAGGAGAGGCATGTCTATGTATTATTCTGGAAAGGAAATTTATCTTAGCAAATTGTCTGTTAATACCTAGATGTAAAGAGATTCAAGAAAAATTGTCTACCAAGTATTTTTCTTTTGTCATTTATGTCTCACTTTCTATAATTCTAAATGCATCATTGGTATTGCAGTTTCACATTTATGTCCTCACACAAGTGGCATTCTTTGGTTGGATAATAGATAAGAAATAAACATTTGGGTTGATTAGAGTTCTAGAGAGCTGGTGTGTGTTAGTTTTATTTACCAGGTATTCCACTAAATATGATGGTTGATAGAGATACTGCCTGTCTCTGTGAGGCTTGCTGACCTGCAGGTTTGCATTATATTTACAGAAAGAGAAGGGACCACTTGGGCTGGCAACCCACTACTTCAAAATCCTGGAAGATTATAAAGAGTTTTATTCATAGACATTATTACTGAATTTAGTAGTTTTGGGGTTTTTTTCCTGTTTATTTAAATTGCTTAGAATAAAATCCCCTTTATTGCTGCTGGTATACTAGTGAGAGCAAGAAATTCAGATTACTAGATTCTTAATTTATCTTTATTAGTTCTCCCTTCTTACTCCCACCCCTGTGAGTGCTACCTCACTTCTGGACAGATGAGCAAAGGAGTCTGAGAGGGAAAAGCCAATATGACATACAAGCAGTGTGTCATCCCTAAGTTTGATAATCATGCCCTCTGCTTCTTCTGAAAATTTATTGAGGAAAAATATTTAACACGAGTGATAAATTAACAAACCATTAGCCAAACTAATTGGATAGAGCAAGGCATCAAAATGCAGCTGTGATCCAGTTTATGTTTTCTATTTTTGTCTATAGTCTTTGTTTTCTGGATGCTTTGCTGAAATGCAGATTCACTGGCATAGTGATGATCTATCAATCTTTTGACTCTACTTAAAATTGATAATTTCTGTATTCCACCGATGCCTTAATTTTCAGTATTCAAACATTTTTGCCTGCAAACTTTTGATACTTTATTTTTCTCCATGGTTCTTTAAAAATTTGCAGTTTTCTTTATTACTACTTTGGCTTCTGGTATTAAACGCAGAATGAGAACCCAAGCTGTCTGAATGTTATTCCTGAAAATTTTACATTAAGCAGGTCAACATTAATTATTTGGACTATTTTATTTAAGGAATTGCTACAGTGAGATTAAGGAGTGTTTCAATTTTCTAACGTCTTATTTATGTTTTCACTCTCAGTGACATTAATGGAGTTCATTGCTTTTAATGATGTGAGGAGAATTAATTAAATAATTTATGTTAATCTGACAGAGACTGTAACCTCATTATGAAAATGCTGTGGGGTTAATATGGCAAAATATGAAAGGGAAAGATTCAGAGGATGGAAATATTGATTAATCCACTTTTTAATGTTGATTTTAAGCTAATCAAGGCATGACTGTACCATGGTGAAGGATAAATCATTATCTTATTAAAAAATGGTATTGAAGCAAGCTTACAAATTTATAGTATGATGGATCTTTTTTGATATTTCAAAGAATTGTGGAATTATCATGAAATCTGGAAAATCTCATGGCTTCTTATTATAGCATTCAACAGTTTGTTTCTTAAACTGCAAACATGGTTAATCTTAAGAGTTCTGTAAAGATGGATATAAAGAGCCACTTGGTGGCAGTCAGCTAGGAATGTTGACGAGTTTCTTGTTTCATGGGACAAAAAAAAAAAGGAGAAAGATCATGCTGATAATATGACCTCAAAAATAAAATAAAGAAAGAGCTATTTTAAAAATATTGGGCAAAATTATTTGACAATTTTTACACATTCTACTACATATTGTCTGTTTCACAGAATTATCTAGGCCCACTTCTAACTCAGAGAAATTAAATATTTCATATAGTCAGTCTTATAAAATATGTAGGCCAATATGCTTATCTGATTTTCTGCACACCTCAATAGATATGTGCATACATTTATGTACTTTGAAATACACTTAAAATTCTTCTTTAATCTAGGACATCATTATGATGATGACAATAATGGCAATAATTTTATTGTTTTGGAATCCTATGATACATGGGGACTGGTTCTACATTTGTCATAATTGTCAAAAATTGTGTGAAGTTAATGTTCTTTTAATATTAATATTTTTAACCATTCAATTAAGTATATGTGATTTTGTGTTAATAACACTGCACAGTAATATGTTAATGATTATCAGATATCAGTATTTACTGCATACTAGAATTTATTCTAAGAACTTTACATATATTTACTTATTTAATATTTACCATAACTTAGTGCAATAGGTGCTTATTAATATTATGTTTATTCTTATTTTAAAGATGAGGAAGTTAAGGTCCTTAGAAGTCAATTGATTTGCCTAAAGTATAATACCTTTCAATTGGTGCTGTTAGGGTTTGAAATAATAAAGTCTTGATCAATCACTATTATAAATACATATATTTTATTCAGAAGCACATTATGAGACACTAGAACCGATACTGGCAGAGAGAACAGGTGATTTGCATTTCCCAGCTGATGTTTATTCTGAGACATATGCTCACTAAAAAGAGCAGCAAGAATTGTCCTTTCTCTTTCCTCTCTCTCTCTCTCTCTCTCTTTATTGTATGGTTATATTTTAATTAAATTCATGCATGAGCAATGTGAAAAGTACTATGTGTACTATTTATTGCATTAAGTGCTTTACATCTATTATATGTAAGCCTCATAACAGCACTGGTGCCACAGGGAAAATATTGTAAAATAATAACATGCTAAATAATATAATAATTCATTTTCTATTTGAAAAAAAATAAGGTTAGGGAAGTTCAATAACATTTGCCATGTCTTACCTAGAGCTGATTCCCCAGATATACAGGGCATTATACATAACAACAAATAACTACACATGATTATATTGCATATGGTCACATAGGTCATGTCATAGCTATTATTCTTTATCCTAAGTGTAATAAAAGTGTTAAGAATTCCAAGCTTGTTAGATGACATAATAAAGACAAATTTTCAAAATATCACTATGCCTCCTAATGGAGAACAGGCTGCGAAAGTATCAGCATGCATGTAGGAGGCTTACATATAAATGATCTTAGTGGTCCGTGGAGAGGTGGTGGTTATGTTGACTAGGGAGGAGAAGGCTGTGAAAAAGTGAGGAGAGTCAAGACACTTAGGATTTACTAATGGATTATATCTGTGTGTGTGTCTTTTTATTTGCACAAGTTGTGAGAATAATAAATGTAAAAGATGATGTCACAATATCTGGCTTACAAAACTGATTTTATATGGGGGATATTTATATAAATATAGCATCCTGAAAATATATTATGTTTGAAGTATTGGGTTTAAACTTGGACGTGTTGAATCTCAATTATCTTGGAGACATTCACAGGGAAATTCAAAGTAGCTGTTAGGAATGTAGAGATTGGGGTTATAAGATTAGGGTGGTAAGCAGATATATATACTACTTTAACTCATAGAAATTAATATTACCTAGAGAGAGACTGTGAAGAAAAGAGGCCTTAAGATTAAGCTGTGAAGTGCATCAACACCTATACCAAAATGGTGTATTATGAGGAAACTTAACCACAAATATTTTGAATTAGAGGGAGAGGTGCAAAAGGCTGTAACGCAGAAATTAAAAGATCAAAAGCAAAAGCAAAGACAATTCTTTCAAGCAACAATAAGATCTGGAAATAATGCCGCTGAAGCAACTTACAAAGTAGCTTATATGCTTGGGGAAAAAACGGAAGCCATTCAGTGATATAGAAATTGTGAAAGAATGCATTATTGAAGTTGTAGGATGCTTAGGTCCTGATAACATTTTAAAGTACAAACAACTGCCTCTTTCAAGGAGAACCATAACTGATCAGCAGCATGAATTAACCTTCAACTTAACAGAACAACTTCATGCTATTCCTCAAAAGGAACTTATGTATTATTCAATCACTTTGGATGAATCAACTGATACTACTGAGTTGGTACAGGTTTTATACTTCATTCAGGTCATAATAGAAGATTTTCTTTACTATGAAGAGTTACTCACTTTTGGGCACTCTTGCAAACAGAACATGGGGCACAGATATCTTCAACAACTTTCAAGATAAATGTGGTGAAGTTGGACTGAATTTGGTAAATTTAGTGAGTGTATGTACAGATGGTGCATCTTCCATGACAGGAAAACATGAAGGATTTATTGCACAGATAAAAACACAGTATTAAGAGATCCAGGCGCTCTCATTTCTTTTCACTGTATCTTACATCAGCAGAATATCTGTGCTAAAGCTACTACTTTGAGTGACACTTTTCAACAAGTTATAAATATTGTTAACTATATTTGTGAAAATTCAACACTGCATCGGTAGTTTCATAACACGCTGAAGTTGAAGGATGAGGTATTTTGTGCAGATTTGCCATATCATTCTAAAATGTATTGACCATCTCAGGGACAGGTGGTAGCCAAAATTTTATCTCTGCAAGAACAGATAGTTAAATTTTATGAAGAACAGAAACAGCAATGTGAATTATTGAAAGAATATTTCTATAGGAATGCAGCATTTCTGTGTGATGTAATTTCAAATCAGAACGACTTGAGTATTTCTTTGCAAAGTAAAACTAAGTCTATATAGGATATGTGGCCAAAAAAATCCAAGCTTTTAAAAAAAAAGCTATCTTTTTTCCAAACACTTATTCTTGAAAAGGAAATTTCAGATGAATATTTTCCCTAGTTAGCAAAGATCATTGATGAGAAGGATGATATATGCAATTCATTTGAAGAATATATAGCTGTTATAGACCTCTCAATTGGAGAATACAATGAAAGCTTCACTGACTTTGAGAATCATGACATTACACTTAAATTAGCATTTCAGCCTCACTTAGTTGATATCATCAAGGCACCTAAAGAACTACAGATGGAATTGATTGAGTTCTCAGTAGATGACATTTTAAAGTCATTGTTTGATGCTAAGAAAGATCTGATCGAAATATGAAAAATGCGGTAGAATACCAACATCTTTGGCAACATGCCTGAAGAACACTTTCTTGCTTTTCAACCACTTTCTGCTGTGAGTCTACATTCTCCTACCTAACCCATATCAGGTCCCCTTAAGGTCACAAATGACCAATACCCATCTAGAGGATCAACTGAAACTGTGGACCTCCATACTACAACCAAATATCAAATATTTTTCAACAAAAAGCAGACACAACTAAGTCATTAAAAGGTTAGTTAACTTTAAAATTAACAAATAGTTTTCATTTTTTGAAATTACTAAGTACAAAGTAGTTAGATTTTTATAAAATAATATACATTTTTAAGTGTTAATATATCTAAATGAAGTTTCTTAAATGTGACCTTATTTGTTAACAGCTAAATGAATGCAGCCTTCCAACATGAAAAGGTTTCACACTCCTGCTGTAAACTATCTCTGATTTCCGGTACAACTGTGGTGAGCAGTCAGCACATGCTTACTATGGCCTACCTCAAGTCTGTGTTTCTGATATTTCCCTAACTCAAGGACTTCGCTATCTCTATGAGAACCACCTTAGACCTTTCACAAAAGTAATAAACAAACAATGAATGAATAAATAATTAAATAAATTGGTAGATAGCCCAAAAGCCAGCATCTTATATTATGAAGAAACACCAGAGCCATTTCTGACTCCAGTGGGGCAAAAGCAATATATGTAACCCAAACATTTGTACCCCCATAAGATGCTGAAATAAAAAAAATAATTTTAAAAAGTGGAGAGATACACATTATTCTTAGATAGAAAGACAACATTATTTTTTGAAAAAACTTGTCAATTCTAAACAAGTTAATATATAAATTTGGCATGATAACAATAAATGCCCCAATAGTCTACAAAGAAGAGATATAACTGAATGCAGTGATCCAAAGGACGATTGTAGTGGTGCTGTGATTAACTGCTGAAGATGTTTGGTTTTGCATGATATCTACCCAGAGCATAATCATGATCTCTATTATTTTTAATTGTCTCTATCCCACCAAATTACACAGATCTTATTTATACCCAATGATTGGGCTACTGACAAAACTCACAGGGAGCCATGAAGAATTCTTAATGATTTTTCCTATTTATTATTAAAATTATTGATAAATTTTCTTGATACATAGAGAAAAGGACTTTGAGTTTTGATGGGCACCAACTTGAGCAAAGGAAAATAAATATCAGATAAAGTCTAGTTCATAAAGCTCATTAATGTAAATTCCTCTGGTATCATCTCTGGCTAATTTAGGGTCCAAAGTTGTCTTTAGCGACTAACCTTTTTTCTCCTTGGTAGAAGAGGGGTAACATATCTTTTGTTTTTGTAAATCTATGTCCTGCTTTTAGGCAAATTGAGGGAGGGCAGAAACCATTCCTGTATCTGCTGCTTTTAAAGTGTCTGAATTGTGTTCTTTTTATCAGCTCAATAATCCTTCACATTTTGGGGCAGCATATTCCGGTTTTTCACATATTCATTCTCCTGGTTATTTTTCTGCATTCTTATCAGTTTTATTCTCCCTTAAGTGCCCTGTATTTTACTCTTAATTTGTTTTTGTCTCTTTTTTTCATTAAACAGGTATAGGTTTATTGAGAAAAATCATCTTCATAATGTGAACTCTTTTATATGCCATATTTTTAAAATTCATTCAGAAAAAGTTTATGGTTCATCCAGTATATATTTCAGCCTGTACAAGTTTATGAGGAAAAAATGAGTAAAACCCAGTCAATGTTCTGAAGAGTTAGCATCATTCTATGGTATTAGAAAGTGGAATTTCTGTTTTTCAGATAAGGAAGCTAAGAATACAATTTTGATGATTTGTTTGTATATAATGGACTCACTCACAATTTGGAACTACATTTTAAATAATACTTAATTGATAAATGAAGATTGTATACATTTAAAGTGTACAACATGATGATGTATACATCGTGTAATGATTTTCCTAATCAAATTAACACAGCCATCACTACTCATGCTGTACCTTAGATATTCAGAACTTTTTCATCTTATAACTGAAAGTTCGTACCCTTTGACCAACATCTCTCTATTTCCTCCACCTCCGCAGTCCCTGGTAACACTGTTTTATTTTCTAGTTCCATGAGTTTGGCTTTTTAGATTCCATACATAAGTGAGATCATATGGCATTGTCTGTGGCTTATTTTATATGCTATATTTAATATGCCAAAGGAGGCTATAGAGTCTCCATTTCTGAAGGTCTTTTAAGAAGCTCTCTTACTTGCAATGTGAAGGCATAATGTCTAAGAATGTGGTAGTGGTCTTAGTGATGTTTTCGATCATATGCAGGATTAAGATTAACCAAAATTTAATTCATTTAAAAATTTTGATTGCCACCCGATTTTTAGTTTTTCTTTTGTTAAATTTTACTTTAATAGATTTAGTGGGTACGAATTGTTTTTCATTACATTGATGAATTACATAGTGGAGAAGTCTAGGCTTTAGTGTACTCATCACCTGAGTAGTGTACATTGCACCCAACAGGTAATTTCTCATCTACACCCTATTCTCACCCTCTCCCTTCTTAGTCTCCAATGTCCATTATGTCACTCTGTATGACCATGCTTACCCATTGCTTAGCTCCCACTCATAAGTGAGAACATGCGGTATTTTGTTTTTTGTTCCTGGGTTACTTCACTTAGGATAATGGCCTCCAGTTCCATCCAAGTTGCTACAAAAGACATTATTTCAAACTTACTTATGGTTGACTAATATTCCACGGTATACATATACAACCTTTTCTTTTCCACTTATCAGTTGATGGGTACTTAGATTGGTTTCATATCTGCAATTGTGAGTTCTGATGAGATAAATGTGCATCTGTACCAACATCTATTGTTTTTTGTTAGTCTTAATTTCTAAGATGAGTCGTGTTTCTCTTCAATTGCCTTCCTAAATTTGATCCAGCCTTACTATATTTATTCCTACTATTTATCTACTTCTATTTTAGTTTTTGAATTCCTTATTTATTTAAAGTGTTTCCACATACACAAGTGCTTTGGAGAAATTTAGTTCAACTTGGAGTATCACATTACAGTTTTCTGCTTTTTGGTTGTTTACTTGGGTGGGGGTAGGTCAACTACTGATATGTTTTAATTCTCAATTACTGTTTATTTCTTATAGTAGTTTATATAAATACATACTGCTTTTGTATATCAATTTGATGAACACTTTGGAGACTTGGGATGCTTTATGACTATGATCCCCAACCCCTGGGCAGTGGACCAGTACTACGTCCTGTCAGATAAGCTCCACCTCCTGTCAGATCGGTGGCGGCATTAGATTCTCATAGGAGCACAAACCCTACTGTAAACCACGCATGTGAGGGATCTAGGTTGGGTGCTCCTATGAGAATCTAATGCCTGATGATATGAGGTGAAGCTGAGGCGGTGATGCTAGCACTGGGGAGCGGTTGCAAATACAGATTATCATTAGCAGAAAGGTTTGACTGCACAGTAAATGTAATGCGCTTGAATCATTCCAAAACCATCCCCCTCAAACTGATCCGTGGAAAAATTGCCTTCCATGTAACCAGTACCTAGTGCCAAAAAGGTTGGGGACCAGTGGTTTCTAAGATTCTTAGTTAAAGAAATTGAAACTTTGACTATATATACATTCTATGACAGTTGCTGTTTATTGTCACTATCTTAAAAATTAATTGTTAGTTGCATTTGATACTAATTTGTTATTTCTTATTTATAGACATTATATTGCTGGTGCTTACAGATTGCTAATGATGGGGCTCAGAAAACAGTACCCCAAATGAATATCTCAGAAGTTAAAGTTGTTTTCTGATCTTCTCCTGTCCTCCTGCTTCTCAGTCCCATCCTTTCCATTCTCCCCGTTCTCCCGTAAGGTAACCATAGGAAATAGAATCCCTCTTGCCCAAGTCAGGTGATAAAAGCCAGAATCTCTTTTCCAGAAGGCCAGCCATAAAACCTAAAATTATTCTATGTAAAAACTGTCCATAAGGAAATTATCTGAACTACCTTGTTTGACTGTAAGTCATAAGACACCCATTCCAGAGAAAGTACTCCCCTACACCTGAAAGGAAGGAATACTGCTAGGAGAGGACAAAAAGAATGTAGACAATCAGGCATTGCTGGGTATCCGCACTCAGTCTACTAACAATGGCTCATAACTTTTTGTCCAATCGTATCTCTACATGGCTGTCCATAATTTATTGGACCTAAGCATAAAAATGGACAATTTCCCCTGTATCTTTGGGTCTTCATTCTGAAGGCTTCCGTGTATATATGTTAAATAAAATTTGTATGTCTTTTCTCCTATTGATCAATCTGCCTCATGTCAGTGATTTTTCAGTGAAACGTTGGGGGACAAGAGCCTTGGTCCTACACTATAATTACCTATGCTAATAATTACTTCTTATTATTCATAATCAAATATTATTAATGGTTATTATTTAACAATGCTCTTGTACAACCTTGAGGTAGTTTTCATATTGTCCTGTTTGCATTGACACAATTTGATTAGACCATGAATAATTACCATACATTTTTAAACTGGAATTTCATTTCAGTATAGAGTAAAATTGTATATATTCTTTGGTTTTTAAAATGCCATTAATAAGTAAAATGTGCTTCCATATTGGCATAACTATACATATAAATGTCAGCTCCAATTTTACTCTAGATTTTAATATTACCTAAAATATTTGATGTGAAAGGAATAACGTGTGTGTGTGTATATATATATGCATATATATATACATATATATATACACATTTTCAAAAAGCCTGAAATATTCCAATAAGAGATAACATTCTAATAGCACTTTAATTAAGCATAACTATCACCTGTTCTTTCCCATAAATTTTTGGGAAACATTTAACATAAAGTAGTGTTGTTCAGTTTCTATTTTTATTTTTTGGACTCTTTCTACACATATAAATTATTCATTGAAAAAAAGAATATTATTTTTAGCAACTGATTTACCTTTAAAGAGATAAACCAAGTTTTTATACTTAAAGTTCATCTTTTACTCTAGTAAGGGAAATTGTATATGTACTTTCTCTGCTGATTTTTACCTTAAAAATAGCATATCCTTGCTGGCATAAAGTAATAAATGTCTATATCTGTCCATAGACTGATTATTTAGAGTAGATAACATTTCTATATTTCCTTGAATCTTTGACATTAACATTTAGTGAATATATAAATATGTTCAAAATATTTTAATTTATCCTAGCCTGGATACATTTATCCTAGCCTACATCTTCTCTAGAAGATGCAGCAGTAAAGTAATTAGTTGTTTTCTTTTTTACAGTTTATAAGGCATGCAGTTATAAGGAGACGTCTATTTGCAACTTACCCTTTTGTTCATGTAAGAAGTAGTAGCATTTTGTTTTTCAGTCTTTACTGATATCTGTTTTTACCAAACAAGGAAGAAGAAGCTCTCAATGAATGAATGAATAACCTACGCTTATGCAACAACCACTGAGAATTAAAATCCTTGTTACATAAAACTTTATTTTCAACTCCCTTACTCTGAGTCCCATTCTATCTTTGATGTCCAGGACTTTTACTTTAAAGCAACTTCCTAAGTTTCTTGACAGATTTCTATGTTATTGAATGGTTATATCTTGCTAGTTGAGAAAATAAAAAACTTCAAAAAATATAAAAAATTCTTCTATAATGAATTAAATGTATAGTAAAGGACTTTGTTATTATTTATAAAATTTGTTTATCCTACGTGCAGAGGCATTTCATTTCATTAGACACAGTTAAAATTCCAGGACATCACATTCCCATTAATGTAAACAAGAATAAAAATGTACCAAAATGACATTCTAAATTAGAAAGATTTCTTAATAAAATGTTGTCTATTTTTGTTGCATTTATGAATTTTCATATTTAAAGTCAATTTACTATTTCTTCATCTCCTTCTCAAGTATTTTCCTTTTTCCTACAATAAACTCACCTATATGTGTGCATCTTTCATATATACATGTGTTTCTGTGTGTGTATGTGTATTTATTGTAAATATGTATTGTTTATAAAATAATTAATATATTTACAATGCCCTTTTCTTTCTAACAATATACCAAGTATACCTTGACAAACACTTGATAGGGGGGAAAAACCCAATTCAAAGAAAATATATAATGCAAAGTGTTAAATCCATCAATAAACTAAGACATACAAGACATATTTTAAGCAAAACCTAAGTACAACTGTGAATAATAGATGGCTACTTAAAGTGACATTGAACTTGATGACATTTGAAGAAACACGCAAATGTCATATTAATTGCCATGCTCTTGTGGGAGTGTGAATACCAGGAGACAAAGCCCAGATTTAGCATAAGGTGGA
>NW_012144855.1:1107424-1109473 GCF_000956105.1 Propithecus coquereli | reverse complement strand
CTTAATTTTTTTTCTGAAAGTTCCAACATTCAACAATAATTTCCAGTAATACCAAAAGACAAAAAAATGAAGAAAACCTGAGATAAAACAGACAAAAAAAAGACTAAAAATAGAAAAAAATATTGTAATTATCAGATATAAACTTTAAAATAACTATAAGTATTCATGAAATAAAATAAACGATGGAAATATTATATCCCTATATCCCTGTATCTTTAGGGCTATTGCAAATGATACTGAGATTTTGATTTGGATTACTTTTTAATGTGCTGTTGAATTTGGTTTGATGGCATTTTATTGAGGATTTTTGCATATTCATAACAGATACTGGTCCGTAGTGTTGTTGTTGCTGTTGATAACCAGTAGGGGGATTGCTGGATCAAATGGTAGGTCTACTTTTATTTCTTTGAGGAATCTCCATATTGTTTTCTATACAGATTGTACTAATTTTCAGTCTCACCAACAGTGTATAAGCGTTTCTTTCTCTGCATCTGCGCCAGCATCTACTGTTTTTTGACTTTTTAATACTGGCCATTCTGATAAAGGTAAGGTAGTATCTTGTTGTAGTTTTAATTTGCATTTCCCTGGTGATTAGTGATGTTGACCATTTTTTCATGTTTATTGGCCATTTGTCTATATTCTTTTGAAATGCTTCTGTTCATGTCTTTTGCCCACGTTTTACTGGGGTGGTTTATGTTTTCCATGCTGATTTGCTTGAGTTCTTTGTATTTTCTGGTTACTAGTCCTTTATCAGATATATAGCTTATCAATCTGTTATGCCATTTTATGGGTTATCTATTTGCTCTTTTGATTATTTCCTTAGCTGTGCAGAAGCTTTTAATTTAATCAAGTTCCATTTATTTATTTCTGTTATTGCTGTGATTGCCATTGCAGTCTCTTCCTAAACATTGCCTAGACTGAGATCTAGAAGAGATTTCCCAACATTTTCTTCCAGAATTCTCATGGTTTCATGCCTTACATTTAAGTCTTTTATCCATCTTGAATTAATTTTTGTGAATGGTGAGAGATATGGATCCTGTTTCATTCTTCTGCATGTGGCTATCCAATTTTCCCAGCACCTTTTATTGAACAGAGATCCTTTTCTCCAGTGTATATTATTGTCTCCTTTGTAAAAGATCAATTGGCTGTATGTGAATGGTTTTATGTCTGGTTTCTCTCTTCCGTTCCATGGGTCTACATCTCTATTTTGGGTCCAATATCATGCTGTTTTGGTTACTATACCTAGTAATATAATTTGAAATCTGGTATTGTGATGCCTCCAGATTTATTCCTTTTGCTTAAGACTGCTTTGACCATTCCAGCTCTTTTCTAGTTTCAAATGAAGCATAGAATTATATTTTCTAGATCTGTGAAATACGGCATTGGTATTTTGATGGGGATTGCATTGAATCTATAAATCACTTTGGGAAGTATG
This sequence comes from Propithecus coquereli, assembly GCF_000956105.1. NCBI lineage: Eukaryota > Metazoa > Chordata > Mammalia > Primates > Indriidae > Propithecus > Propithecus coquereli. The sequence continues at coordinate 1,108,038 of NW_012144855.1, read as the reverse complement.
GACATTTTAACAATGTTGATGATACCAATCCATGAGCATGATATGTTTTTCCATTTGTTTATGTCATCTGTGATTTCATTTCTCAGCGTTTCAGAGTTCTCTTTGTAGAGATCTTTCACCTCCTTGGTTAAGTATGTTCCTAGGTATTTTATCTTCTTTAGGGCTATTGCAAATGATATTGAGATTTTGATTTGGATTACTTCTTAATGTGCTGTTGAATTTGGTTTGATGGCATTTTATTGAGGACTTTTGCATATTCATAACAGATATTGGTCCGTAGTGTTGTTGTTGCTGTTGTTTTTGTTGTATCCTTTCCTGGCTTTGGTATCAAGGTGATACTGTCTTTGTAAAGTTACTTGGGGAGGATTCCCTCCTTTTTGCTGTTACGGAATAATTTCTGCAGTATTGGTACCAGCTCTTCTTTATAGATCTGGTAAAATTTAGTTGTGAATCTATATGGTCTGGGTTTTTTTTTTGTTGTTGGAAGATTTTTTATTACTGCTTCAATCTCATCGCTTGTCATTGTTCTGTTCAGGAGTTCTGTTTCTTCCTGAATGAGTTTTTGGAGTTTTCTGTTTCCAGGAATTTGTCCATTTCCTTTATGTTTTGTAGTC
>NW_012144855.1:1105018-1106923 GCF_000956105.1 Propithecus coquereli | reverse complement strand
CAACTAAAATGAAAATATTAAAATAACAGATAAAGAATCCAAATATGGATTGTAAAGAAGCTCAATGAAATCCTTGAGAAAATGTAAAACCAACTCAAAGAAACCAGAAAAAGTATTCAGGCAATGAATGAAACATCCACTAAAGAGTATGACATATTGAAAAAAAAAATAACAAATAGAACTGGAAATGAAAAATTATTTAAGGAAATAAAAAACACAGTGGAAAATTTTAAGAATAGAGTAGACCAGGCAGAAGAAGGAATCTCAGACCTTCAAGACAGCTCTTTCAAATTAAGTCAGTTAGTCAAAAATAAAGAAATAAGAATTAAGAAGAATGAACAAAGCCTACAAGAAATATGGAATTGTGTAAAACGACCACATATAAGAATCATAAACATCTCTGAGGGTGAAGAAGAAAACACAAAAGAGCTGGAAAACCTATTTGATGGAATAACTGAGGAAAAATCCCTGGTCTTGCTAGAGATTTAGACATCCAGGTACAGGAAGGTCAACAAACACCTGGGAGATTCATTGCAAAGAGGCAATCACCAAGATACATCTGACTAGCTAAAATCAACACAAAGGAGCAACTCCTGTGAGACATGAGGCAAAAACATCAAGTGACTTACACAGTAAAACCCATCAGGCTAACTGAAGACTTCTCAACTAAAATTTTACAAGCCAAAAGTGATTGGGGCCACATCTTAAGTCTTCTTAAACATAAAAACTCCACCATAGAATTTTGTATTCTGCAAAACTATGTTTCATATATGGAGAAATAAAGACATTTCCAGACAATGAAACACTGAGGGAATTTGTCAAGACCAGGACTGCCCTGCAGGAAATACTCAGAACTACATTATACATGGATCAGCATAATAAGACACCCACCAGAGTAAATCCATTCAAAAGCTAAAGCTCAGAGCTCATATAAAACAATAGCACAAGAGGTAAAACAAAGTAATAATGTATTACTCAACAGGATGAACAGAACAGCATCCCACATATCAATGCTATCGATCAACGTGAACAATCTAAATTCCCCACTCAAGAGACATAGGCTGGCTGAATGGATAAAAAAAATGCAACCCAATTATCTGCTGTCTGCAGGAAACACATCTAAGCCACAAGAACACATATAGATTCAAGGCAAAGGGATGGAAAAAAAAATATTCCATGCATATGGAAACCAAAAGAAAGCAAGTTTAATCATTCTCATATTAGGTAAAATTGACTTTAAATCAACAATAGTAAAGAAAGACAAAGATGGTCATTATATAATGGCAAAGGTAGCAATTCAACAAGAAGGAATAACAATCCTAAATATTTATGCACCTATCACAGGAGTGCCCAGATTCATAAACCAAACCCAACTAGATTTAAGCAAAGAGATAAACAGCAGCATTGTAATTTCCAGGGACTTCACCACCCCACTGTCAGAACCAGACAGATCATCCAAGGGAAAAATAAATAATGACATACTGGACTTTAATGGGACTCTAGAACAAATGGGCCTAACATACATTTACAGAACATTTTACCCCAAAACTACTGAATATACATTCTTCTCATCAGTACATGAAACATTCTCCAAAATGGATCATATATTAGGCCACAAAACATGTTTCAACAAATTTAAAAAAAATATACCATATATCTTCTCAGACCACAGTGGAATAAAACTAGAAATCAACTCCAAGAGAAACACTCAATTCTACCCGGTCATGGAAATTAAACACTCCGCTGCTGAATGATTATTGGGTCAATACTGAAATTAAGATAAAAATCAAAAAGATTCCTTGAGGCCACGCATGGTGGCTCACACCTGTAATCCTAGCACTCTGGGAGGCTGAGGTGGAAGGATTGCTTGAGGTCAGGAGTTTGAGACCAGCCTGAGCAAGAGTG
>NW_012144855.1:1103727-1104063 GCF_000956105.1 Propithecus coquereli | reverse complement strand
GCATATGAAAATTAAATAACTTGGTCAAATAAACAGCAATTTGAAAATCAAGATTAAAATCCAACATTTTCTAATTTATAACAAAACTAGTGTTTTTAAATATTATGCTATTCATTTGCAGTGCACTGAATATATTAAGTGCTGCTTCCAGGATGCTCAACTACCAAGTTTCTCCATCTTTCTATTCCCTCTGGTAACATTTCTTAGTGATGATTTTACCATTCAAGATTCAAAAATTGGTCAATACCAGTCCAAACACCTATTCTACCCATTTATTTTCTACATATTTTAGTTTTCAATGAAATGGATGATGAGAGTTTCTAATGGGAGAGTTAC
>NW_012144855.1:1090507-1092522 GCF_000956105.1 Propithecus coquereli | reverse complement strand
CTCTTAACCTCATCTCTTGGTTTATTTTACTTTTTATCTCTTAGAAGTTGTCTATTCTAGGTGCCTTTTAAAAATAAAATTTTTAAAAATTTGTCATTTTGTGTCTGGCTTATTTCACTTAGTATGTTTTTCAAGGTCCATCTATGATGTAGCATAGATCAGATTTTCAGTTATTTTTAAGACAATAGTATTCCTTTGTATGTATATACCACATTTTGTTTATCCATTCATCTGTTTTGGATGTTTGGGTTGTTTCCACCTTTTGGGTATTGTGAGTAATAGTGCTATAGACATTGGTGTACATCTGTCTGTTTGAATCCCTGCTTTCAATTCTTTGGGCAGGTACCTGGCAGTGACATTGTTGGATTATATGGTAACTCTGTGTTTAACTGTGAGAAAATGCCAAACTTTTCCACAGTGGCCGCAGCATTTTATATTCTTGCCATTAAAGTTAAAGGGTTACTACTTCTTTTATAGCCTCACCAACACTTGTTAATTTCTGTTTTAAAATAATAACCATGCCAATGGATGTGAAGTAGTACCTTAATGTGGTTTTGATGTGCCTTTTCCTAATGTCTAAAGATCTTGAACATTTTTTCATGTGCTTATTGGTCATTTGTATATCTTCTTTGGTTCTTTGGAGAAATGTCTAGTCAAGTCCCTTGCCCTATTATAAATTTTTTTTAATTGTAGAAGTTCTTTTTATGCTATATTCTGGGTATTAACCCCTAATCAGATACATAATTTGAAAATAGTTTCTCCCATTCTGTGGGTTCTCTACATGTATATTTTTTAAATCACAGTAATTCTTCATGTATTCTGGATGTGGGTCTTTTGCCATATTGAAAGCTTGTCAAAAAACTCAGTCATCTGATCCCATTATTTTTTCTAGTCTCTTCTTATTCTGTCTGGGTTCTCTTGATTGACATGTGTTGTAACTTTCGCTGGGGTGCCAGACATTGTATATAATTCCTAAAAATTAAATGTTTCAGTTGATTTTATTTTATTTCAGAGATAATTTACCCTACCTTATGGCAGATAGATATAATAGAGGCAGAGTACTTTAATCCAGCCAGGATCTTTGCTGATTCTTGCCTGGGTTATAGATTTTGTGAGGCTCTACTCTTGTTTCTCCTACCCCTAATGCCTCAAGTTGAGATCCTTGGATGTTTATGTGGGCCTTCTTTGTTGGCAGATCCAACTCCAAATTTTGTCACCTCAGTGCTCAGACTCCAGTAAATTCCATTCTGCCCCCAATGGCTTAACCTCATAACATCCAGCTCCGCATAGTGAATAATGTGGTAAATGACTCAGTGAACACTCTAGAGAGACACGCTCATTCCTTGCAGCTCCTATGGCATCTTGCCTGCTGCACACAAGTGCCAGCTGCTTTGGTAATCCAAACTTCAAGTTTTATAACCTTAGCCTCTTGAGTTTGCCAAAGTTGTTGCTGGATTATCTACCCTTTGGCATCAACCTTCGTCAAGAAAAGCCAAGTTGTTCTTTGAAAATCAGCAAATGTTCTGAGGAATGAGTTTGCAGAATGGTGGCTCATGGAGTTCCCTTTCTTCCTGGGATCTTGAACTTTGAAGACCTGCTCTTTATTTACTTGTTTGTTATTGATTTTATATGACTTTTCCAGTTTCTTTTTTGTTTCTTTTGAGACAGGGTCTTGCTCTGTCACCCATGCTGGAGTGCAGTGGCATCATCATAGCTCCCAGCAGCCTCAAACTCCTGGGCCCTAGGGATGCTTCTGTTCAGGAGCTACTCAGCCTCCTGAGTAGCTGGGGTACAGGTGCAAGCCACTACTTGTGGCTAATTTTTTTTCTTTATTTGTAGAGATGGGGTTTTGTTATGTTGCCCAGGCTGGCCTCACACTCCTGGCCTCAAGCAATCCACCCACCTCAGCCTCCACAAATTTTAGCGTATTGGCAATTTGGCAAATTACAGAAAAGGAAGTATTACTAGAATTTCATCATAATACAATAGACTCAAGATTAAAAGTCAAATGTCAA
>NW_012144855.1:1086142-1090457 GCF_000956105.1 Propithecus coquereli | reverse complement strand
AAAAGAACATGTCCAAAACTTCTTCTTTTAACACTTCTTTGTATGGAAAAGCAAAAATATGAGTTACTGTTTGAGTTTGATAGATAAGTAATTATTTTGGATGTCCTGAAATAACATCCAAAATAGATTTAAGAAACACCTAGATTCTGATATTTAAATTTTGACAGCACACTTCAGGGAAATAATATTTTGGGTTGTGCACATAGTGTTGAAAAATTGTATTTTGAATTATATTTTGGTTTTTATTTATAATCACAGCTATCTCTTTTATGCCTCTAAGCTTGTTCTTTTTCCAAACAAAGAAAAGAAAAAGAGAATAAAAGCTAATTGAATAATTGAAGCAGAAATCATACCATTTGAAAACAGTTAAGTGTTTCCCTTTTGATGATGAATCAGGATATATAGTAAATCTTGCTATATTCAGTAAATACAGTAATCTTGCTAAGCTTTGTAGTGGAGTTTACTGTTAAATCTTATTTTTGAAAAAGTTAACTATAAATTTTGTGTTGACAGGGTTTTAAAACAATAAGCTGTATCTCATCATTGTCCACATTATTGGAAGGGAAATAAAGCATAAAAAAGCAATTCAGTGCTTAGTGCAGAAGGTGAAAACTGCTGGCATTGTAACTGTGCTTTGCTGATATATCTTTTCAGAGCTGTATTTTTGCTGCCCTAGAATAATCAGTTTCACTTGGTGAGCATTCTACCTCATAGGTAAAAGCAGTGCCAGCATTCCCATAAATGACAGTGTTCTGGGTATTATGTTCTAAATACTGAAATGGGGCCCAAAGTCCAAAATATATCCATTGCCTGTTAGTGATATTTGTAATTTATTCAGAATACAAAGCCTTTCATGCTTTTTTTCTTAGAAATACGGCAAAAAATAGCACAATGACATCTAATATATAATTCTAAAATAACACTCAGACATAAATGGGAGCTTCTACCCTGGGAATATAAACAATAAGGAAGCAAAGGGAGAATCACAAAAATGACACAGACAGACTTTTTGGAAAGTGTGAAATAATATTAACTTCGACTAGTCTGGTATTATACCTAGGGCTAATTGTGTGTATTAAGAGAATAAAAAAAATTTTATAAGGGAACAGTTCTGAAGTATTGTTTCCTTCATTGTCACAATCTTGGGAAATTGGGTCTGTAGAGTTATCTTAAATTTCTGAGTTGGCTGAAGCGACGTCTTATAAGGCATTAAATTCACTGCCACGGCCATGAGCAAAAATTTTGCCATGTGAAAATTCTTTGTTTCTTTCTCCTCTTTCAAGATATACTCCAACTCATGCTTTCTGTGCTATCAAGCTGACTTTTATTACTGCTATTAACTATTCTTATCCTTGTTCTCAAAATTTTAATACTACATTTCACACATATTTCTTTCTTTGTATAAGGCAAATTCTTGAATCTAGAAACTTATGCAATCTAGAAAATTATACAAATAACCTGAATATAACACTGATAACTGGGGATACTATTTTAGAGGAAAACATGGAAGGATTTTAGGTAAGGAAACTTTTTTCCCCTGATTTCTTTCCAAAACAGTGAAGATTTGTGATATGAACAGAATAGGAGAAGACAGAAATATCCTTCTTATTTTACATACCGTGTGAAGAACTACCAACCAGAAAAGTTCGTTTTCAGTAAATCTAAGAGAAAGAAATAGATTTAAAAAAAATCCCATTACCAAATTTTTGCCAAAGAAAACCCCAGCTCAGACATCTCCCTGATGAATTTTTCCCAAACTTTATGAGGACATTTAAAAATTGCCATTTATGCCTTGAGAAAAGGAATTTCTCAATGTCTTTTATGAGAAAGCCAATATAAAAAAAAATTCTGATTCCTAGATTAAATAGATAAGAATCTGATGGCAATGTTAACAATGCTCTTTGAGGCTATGTCTTCTTCAATTTTACTGGCAAATACATAGCTCAAAACTATCCTTGACTGCTCAGTAGTTAAATTGAGAATTAATTATTCTATTTCTTTTTGGTTTTTTATTGACAAATTTCCTTCCATTATTACTAACAAAACCCAACAAATTGAGATTTGTTGGGTATCAGAAATAATAATGAATGGTAGATTAGGTACACAGACATGGAATAGAACATATAAAACAGAAGGAATCAGCTAAGCACGTGGTGACATTAGTTCATTTTAATTCATGTGTCTAATATTAAGTGATGATAGGAATGGGGAAATTAAGCAAAAGATTTTAGAGATTAAGATTAAAGATGGTTGTAGTGTCAGATACAAGGTTTTACACCTCAGTAAACTTATCTGAATATAGCGAGAATGAATTGCTTACGTAGGAAACAAGCACTAGATTGCTGACTGCAATATAGGGTAGAATTCCTTCCCACTCCTCCCTGTAGATTTAGATGCTTTGTAGAAAATATTGCAGACTTAATCCTGTGGTGAAGATCATCAATTGCTAGTTACAAAATACAAATCATTTTGATATAGCTTAACTTGCATGTATGTCTGTGTGTACACATTATAACTATGTATATGGATATTTAAGTGAATTTCAAAATGTAAACATGCCCAGGTGACCTTAATATACAGCCAATAGGGATCATTATCTCATACCCTCATTCTCTTTCCTGTTAATACTCTGTCCTCAAATTAATTGTCGTTTTGACTTGTGACATTGCAGGTTACTTTTTCGTATTTTTGAAAATTTTGTAAATGAATTCATACGGCATGCAGTTTTTTGTGCATGATTTCTTTTGTTCAATATTATGTTTGTGAAGTACACTCATGATGTTTATTGTAGTTGCTCTTCAATCATTTCCATTGCTCTATAGTTTTCCGTTGCATGGAATTATAGCAACATACATTGATCTATTCTACTATGGATGGACATTCAGGTAGTTTCCTGTTTGGAGCCATTATATATACCGTTGCTGTGAACGTTATTGTACATATACATGTATATTTCTTCTTGGTTTATGCCTAGAAATAGTTACTGGGTTATGCATATTTTCACCTTTATTTGTTGTTACCATACAGATTTACAATTACTAATTTCACCAGCAGTGTATCAGAGTTTCTGTTGTTCCTTATCCATACCAATACTTGATATAATCAGTCTTTTTATTTTAGCCATTCTGGTGTGTGAACAGTGAAATCAAACTGTGTTTTAAATTTGAATATCTCTGATGACTGAGATTAAATACTTTTTATATACTTTATTGTAAATTTGTATATTTTCTAATGTGTCTTTGGTTCACGTTTATCTTGGGTGTGCATATTTTACTTTCATTGTGGTAAAATTATACATAATATAAAATTTAACATTTTAACCATTTTTAAATGTGCATTTTAGTGTCCGTAAGTACTTTCACAATGTTGTACAACCTTTGCCAATATCCATTTCCAGAACTATCTCATCATTCCAAAGAGAAACTCTGTACCCATTATAGTAATTCCTCATTCTCTCTTAACCTCATCTCTTGGTTTATTTTACTTTTTATCTCTTAGAAGTTGTCTATTCTAGGTGCCTTTTAAAAATAAAATTTTTAAAAATTTGTCATTTTGTGTCTGGCTTATTTCACTTAGTATGTTTTTCAAGGTCCATCTATGATGTAGCATAGATCAGATTTTCAGTTATTTTTAAGACAATAGTATTCCTTTGTATGTATATACCACATTTTGTTTATCCATTCATCTGTTTTGGATGTTTGGGTTGTTTCCACCTTTTGGGTATTGTGAGTAATAGTGCTATAGACATTGGTGTACATCTGTCTGTTTGAATCCCTGCTTTCAATTCTTTGGGCAGGTACCTGGCAGTGACATTGTTGGATTATATGGTAACTCTGTGTTTAACTGTGAGAAAATGCCAAACTTTTCCACAGTGGCCGCAGCATTTTATATTCTTGCCATTAAAGTTAAAGGGTTACTACTTCTTTTATAGCCTCACCAACACTTGTTAATTTCTGTTTTAAAATAATAACCATGCCAATGGATGTGAAGTAGTACCTTAATGTGGTTTTGATGTGCCTTTTCCTAATGTCTAAAGATCTTGAACATTTTTTCATGTGCTTATTGGTCATTTGTATATCTTCTTTGGTTCTTTGGAGAAATGTCTAGTCAAGTCCCTTGCCCTATTATAAATTTTTTTTAATTGTAGAAGTTCTTTTTATGCTATATTCTGGGTATTAACCCCTAATCAGATACATAATTTGAAAATAGTTTCTCCCATTCTGTGGGTTCTCTACATGTATATTTTTTAAATCACAGTAATTCTTCATGTATTCTGGATGTGGGTCTTTTGCCATATTGAAAGCTTGTCAAAAAA
>NW_012144855.1:1081412-1083212 GCF_000956105.1 Propithecus coquereli | reverse complement strand
AAGTGAAAATGCAAAAAAAAAAAAACTGCATACAATTTAGTAATTTTTTTTACCATACATAAAAAAATTGATGACAGCAACATGGAAATCTACAAAGCTGGTGAAAAATGTGCAATTGGTTTATCTTTTCTCTGTATGTCCTTATGCACAAAAGTCATGCTGAAGTTTAATTGAAGTGGAGAAAAGCTAGCTCCTAACAAAGGCATTTGTTTTACTTATTAAAATGGTGCTGAATTAAAAATTTCATTTATAAAATGAAAAATGCCAGCATGTCTAGATAAAGGAGGGATTATTAAAATTATCTTTACTTAGTTCTTGGTCTTGTAACCATTCAATCAATATAATTTTTAAAGTTATTAAACAACTCCATTGTAAAATAGTAGCCAGCTTTTTAAAAATCCTTTACATGTTTTGAAATGTGATGTTAGAAGGAAAAAGACATAGTGGCTAAGTTTTTGAAGACAGAGCTTATCTTTTCTGCTCTCAAAGTAGTTTGGAGTAATTGGAATAGAATAGGTTTTATAAAGTAATTCAACTATTTGAGGTATTTAATTCAAAGCATACACAAGGAATTTGAAATTATTTCAATGATAGTTCAGAATTTTATAAAGAATTTAGACTTTTATAGCATAGCTGTATATTTAAAACTTAGCTTAGAGATAATAAAACATTATAAATATTAATTTCAATAGTCTTCTAATAACAAGTTCATATTCCTGACAATATTAAAATATTCTCTAATATAGTGTCAAATCTTAGTTGATTCTTAAATTATCATTCCACAAAAGATTTGAGATGAAGCAGAAAGATTGTCCTAAACTTTGATCAGAGTATCTCTGAAGTCAGTTTACCATCATATTTTAATAAAATAAGCAAAAGAAACTCATTAATGGTTCTTTTTTCATTTTATAATTTTGAAATGTAATTTTATCATCATAACACAAATCAATATTTAAGGAAAGTATAATTCAAATATGCCTAAATTTAATAGCAGCTTTATTCATAATTTCCCCAAACCAGGAACAAATCAAATGTCCCTCAACTAATAAAACAAAGTATGGCATATTCATTCAATGGGATGCTCCATGAAAAACCAAAAAGAACAAACTATTGATACATACAACAATTTAGATTAACCTTAAATGCATTTTTCTAAGTAAAAGACTACCTAATGATTAATAGTGTATGATTCCATTTATATGACACCCTGGGAAATGAAAATCTGGGAGAAAAACTGATCAGTGATGGCCAAGGGTTGGGGGTTAAGTGTAAAGAGTTGTCAATTGAAAGGTAGTGTAGGAGATTTAGGAGTGAACATATTATTCTATAAAAACTTTGCTCATCTCTACGCAACTCTATGCATTTGTCAAAACTGACAAAATAATAAACCACAAAAAATAAATTTTTATGTTATGTTAATTTTTAAAAATTAACTAGGTTGTGGGGGAAAAGATGGATTGGAGACTGTCACAAATGAATCTAACTGTATTGCAATGAATTACAAAACTAAACTGAAGAAGATGAGAGAGAAATAAGCTGATCTATGTAACTTGGCAAAACGATATTTTGACCAGACACTATAAAGCTGAAGACAAAAACCTGCACAAAACGCCATTGTACTCTAGTTGGTAAATTTATTTCAAACAGGATTATGGTTTAGAAATGTTGAAACTACTTTATTTGTATCATAGGAAAAGGAAATAATAAGTAAATGCAGTATAGATAAAGATAGACAGATTTCTCACTATAGGAAGAAGAAGCTATAAATAAAATAAGGAAAAGGGCGGAGCCAAGAATGAA
>NW_012144855.1:1078241-1079909 GCF_000956105.1 Propithecus coquereli | reverse complement strand
ATTCCCCAAATGCCTCGTATTGGGAATATTAAAGACTGAGGATTGCACTCCTGTGACCTTCTCATTAATTAAAATGCTGTTTGGATGACATTTTCATTCTACTTGTAATGTAGATTACCTTCTCCAAAGCTTGACACTTTTAATGGAGTAGACAATCAAAAGGTGCTTGAATATTAATTTTGGCTGTTGCCAAATTATGTTACACAACTTCTTCAGGTTTTCTACCATTTTGGGGGGACCTGGAACTATAACAACCTATTAGGATCTCAGAAATGTGTGGTACGTCTATCTTACTTACATTTCTGGCAATTTACTTATCATAAATCATTAAAGTATTGGTTCGGCCTGCACGCCATCTCTGCAGTGTATGCCAGAATGATTGGTGTCAACGTAGTTCCTTAATCGTACAATTTGCATTTCACCAGCTCTCTAGATATTTGTGAGAAAAGGACAAACAACTTTAAAGCAAGCTCAGTTAAGATTAACCATAATTAGGAAAATTTGTTTGAGGTGCATAGGGCTCATTACAAATATTCCACACTGAATCCCTGTATAAATTTAAATGAGATGTGAACTATATATAATTTTTACTAGTTTATTTAAATACATCTACATTGAATATGCAATATGTATTATGCACTACCATAGGTGATGTGGGTTGAATAATATACACGATAAATATGGTGTCTGTCCTCAGAGTTTATAACTTTAAAGGGATAAAAAAGTTACACAAATAATTACAATGTGATGAAAGCTAGTAAGAGAAGAAGAGTATGAGTCTTTGGAAAGCACAAGATTGATAATTAACTTATTTTAGTGACTCAAAGAAGGCCTTTTTATATGAAGGCATCACACAATTTTTATACTTGTAAATCTGTTATAGAATATATAGAGGCTGCTTTATAGTCTTATACATTGTAATAGTGTGTATGACCCATTTGTAGAAAATGTGTCATCTTCTTGGCACATCGATGTGTTCACCAACCAGGAGTTTTTATTGGGGTTTAATTGACTAAATCATCAACTATTCAGCTGAACCTCTCCCCTCTCCCAGAGGTTGGGCTGGCCCAAAACCCCAACCCTCTAGTTACATGGTTTGTCTTCCTGTGACCAGCTCCCATCCTCAGTCTTCTCCTTAGTACACATTCAGGTGTGATCCCCAAAGCTCCTGAATGACAAAGACACTCCTATCACTAAAGAAAAGCAAAGGGTTTAGATAGGAACCAGGGACAAAAGCCAGACAAATTTTTCATTATACAATGAGAGCTCACAGTACAGTGATGGGTAATCCAAAAACCAAAACAAATAGAGTTTCTACTCTGTTAAGATGTGATTAAAAGCTATGGAGATAATATGGCAAGAAGGAAGGCTATGGTGTGTGTGTGCTTGCATGTGTCTCATGTGGAGATTTTAGTTTTAAATTGGATGGCTACAGGAAAGGTTCCAGTTAAAAATAATCCGTTTTCTTTTCTTTGTTTTTTTCTTTTTGAGACAGGGTCTCGCTTGGGCATGAGGTGAGTGGCATCATCATGGTTCACCGCAACCTCAAACTGCTGGGCTCAAGTGATCCTCCTGTTTCAGCCTCCCGAGTAGGTGGGACTACAGGCATGTGGCACTACACCTGGCTAATTTTTTCAGTTTCTTGTAGGGATGTGGTCTCACTATGTT
>NW_012144855.1:1074930-1076471 GCF_000956105.1 Propithecus coquereli | reverse complement strand
AAAAAAAAATGTTAATTTGCTTCAAGAATGTCATTAATGTATCTCGTGAGTATGAATGACTTTAATACATTTAACAGTGTTCTACAACTGAGGCTGATTTAATAAATTCTTTGGTTCCATTTAAAAATACGGTTAAATTATAAGTTTGAAGATGATTATTTATATGTATCTTTTAAGCTCAACTGCAAGTTTGTCATAGAGCTCAAGCCTGTATTATCTTCAATTCAGTTGCAGAGTTCTATCTTAGCCTGATGATTGTGTTTGTGGTTAAATTTCTCCTCCTTCTTCTCTTTCTCCTGTTTTCTCCTTCTCTTCCTCCTTCCTTTGCTCCTCTCTCTTCTCATCCTCCTTGTCTTTCTTCTTTCAATGACTGAAATTCTCCAAGTTTTTTCTTTTTTTAAATTCCAGGCCAAGTATCTCTGATGGCTTAATTGAATACTTCATGATTAATTTCTCCCTCTTTTCTACTGAGAAGGACATCAGCAAATTGTTAATTAAAGAGGTACATAATTTCCCTGAGTCATCTCATACTTTAGTCTTTAGAAGATCAATGTATCAATAAATAATTATGCAGTACACTGGCAGTAATAACATTAATATAAATAATGATAAAAATAACACTGAAATATCTCAAATTCATGGTACTTATAGATAAAGAACTTTCACTCACATTCTCTCATGTAGCCTTCTTGATAACCCAATGAGGTTTGCAGGGAGAAAGTCTTAACATACCCTTTTACAGATTATTAAAGGGAAGCCCAGAGTGGTTATTTGACTTAATTAAAATCTCCCATTTAGTAAGTATCAATATCTGATCTTAAATAGGGATCTTGATGGTGGTTTATTCCGTTTTACTACATGTACTAGAAAATAATTTTTTTTTGTCTGACAATTCACTCACCCTCAATTTTTCTTCTAAGAATAATCCTTCCATTATCTTTGGTGGACTGCTTATATAGCTATTTCAACTTTTTAGTTCCAATTCAAAATTTCACATTTTTGTCTGGCAACATCTTTATGGCCACTATTAATTTGTCCATAGGTGAGCATCAGTCCAAACTAAGCAATTAAGAGACTTTCCTCATGATTTGTTGCATTGCACTGGGAAAGGATCACTCCTTTATGAATGGTTCCTTTGTGGTGTGAGAAATGGGAATTTTCTCCAGGCACCTTTCTCACTGTGAAGCCAGTCTACACTGACAGAAAGTAAAACTAGTATTCCTAGAGAATGGGGATGAAAGACAGGCAGAGAGATTGCTAGACCTGATTAATCTCCTGGTTCCCATTTTTCCTGAGTCCCTTTGTATCGCTGCCCTTCTTCCTGCAGATAATTCAACCCTTTTGTGAATTATTTAAGAGTACCCAGTGTCCTCTCAATGACTCACCCTTTCCAGTTAGATTGTTAAAAAGTACATTGAGTAATCTGCTATGCAAAGTATGAGTTTTTAGAGTACTATTTTATTTCATCTACTGTCTTCTTAGCTATGCCTTTTAAAAATTATTTTTATGAGAAATCATAAGCTATCAATGTGTGTCCTTTA
>NW_012144855.1:1072006-1072985 GCF_000956105.1 Propithecus coquereli | reverse complement strand
AGGGAGACAAATATTATTTTGTGCTGGATACTGCACTAATTAATCATAAAGACGAGAATTACAAAATCTTAATACCAACAGTATAGAGTTGGTAAGGAAGCCCAGGGGCTTCTCATGTCTATGACATAGCGATATGCGAATTATAGAGAGAGGCTGCTTCATAATACATAAAACCTCCGTAGATTAATACAAGTTATAGTTAGGGAGAAACTAAATCAAGGAGGAATTATGTTTATTTTTCTAAGTCTAGACAATATATTTCAAATGTTTATGATTGGTTTGATGGCGAATTAGTTACTGGTGGCTATGTTACAGAATTTTTTTTTTATTGTTGATAATATATCCACATACATCCTTGGAATAAAATTATGTTTTAAGTTTACATTAATTTTGGGGACAAATTTATATCTTCTTTATAAATCTTTCAATATAATATAATATGAGTGATTGTACAAGAAGGTAAAAACTGCACAAATTATTCAGAGTTATTATTAAGATTACTATAGGACCATTCCTCATTTTTTAATTTCATTTAACAGAGAGATTGACACATTATAGAGATAAAGAGATTTTCAACTAAGGCCATATTTTCAAAAATTTACACTTTATAAACAAAGTTCATTAATATGTTTTCAAGGGTCAACACTACAGAATGGGTAAATTGGCTTTAATTGATATTTTAAGACTATTGAAATATAAAATCTTAAGATCTGTGAATGAATTTTACACTTTCTTTTATTGTTTTTCTGATTTAATAAAAAATTTTCTAGAAGTAACTGTAACTAAGAGACAAATAGTTAAACTCTAAATTGTAGGTTGATATTTTAATAGGAAGAGTATATGTATTCAAACTGAAATGAAGCTAAAGGTAAACAGATGATCATTGGTTTCCCAAAAATTTTTTTCATAAAAGCATTTCTCTTATTTATCAATGGACATTAATTCTGACATAATTTTACCCATGTATTTGAGTGTATGC
>NW_012144855.1:1068185-1070591 GCF_000956105.1 Propithecus coquereli | reverse complement strand
AAATCCTCAGATTAATTATATATGCTCACTCTGTTCAAATCTCTCCTCCTATTCTCTCATTAACTTACTTTAATCAGGTTTTCATTTGCATCAAAACATAGAATCTGTTAATGTTGTGCTCAGTAAAGACTTTCAAATGCTAAATATAAAGTTGAATTGCATTCCTTATATAAACTATCAATAGCATTTGAAATAGTGTACCATTTCTTTTTTCACACAGAAACACTTCTTTTACTTGATTTCTACAGTACCACATGCTCTGGCTCTCTTCTTTCTTGCTATCCTCCCTTCAATGGTAAAGCGATCCAGGGATCACTTCCCCATCTACACAACATCCCATTTACTAATTATATTATTTAGACCGTGGCTTTAAATGCAGTTTATATGCGGACAATCAGACTCGTGTTGAACAATATCCTTGACAACTCCATCTGGAAGTTTAGCAAGAATTCCTAATATATATCCAAGGCTGAATACCTCATCTTCCACGTAAAATATGCTCCGCTTGCCATCTCCCCTGCTGCCACAATGTCAACTCCACCTACTAGTTACTAAGGCCAAAAACTTTGGAGTCATCTTTGTTAACTCTTTGTCTCATACCCCCATCCAATTCATCAGCAAATAAATAGTTTTGCTTTCAAAATATATCTAGAATTCAAAATTTTCTCATCACCTCCACTGCTACAACTCAGATTTAAGCCTCTTTAATGCTTCATCTAATTATTGCAATACTTCTTAAGTAGTTATCCTGTTTCTGAACTTAATCCCTCTTTCATCTACCCTCTTTCATCTATTATCAACCAAACAATAGCCAGAATAAACCTGTACAATATACATCCAATCTTCAATCTCAGCTTAAAACCCTTCATTTCTTGCATTTAGCAAATAATAAAGCCCAATATCCTTATAATGACCTTCACAGCACCAGATCTACCTCCCTGATAATCATTCACTGTCCTCACCACCCATTTCCTGTCATTTCCATCAATTCTGCCTTCCTTGCTGTTCTCCAGATACCCCAGACATACTTCCACATTGGACTTCTGCCCTGCTCTTCCCTCAGATTTGTGTATGATTTTCTCACTCACTTTCCTCTAATGTTTATGTAATACTACCTCCTCAGTGGATGATTTTATAGATGCTCTGTTCAAAATTATGATGGCTTTACCCTAGCATTTCTTATTCTTTGCCTTATTTTCCTACATAGCTGTTAACACCTTGATATACTGTATTATGTATCTACTTTTTGGGGGTCTATCTCTACAAAGAGTATATGTTTTATAAGTAGATTTTTAAACATTTATTCTTTTCTGTATGTCCACATATAGCTCAGTTCTTAGAGTATTGTGGGTGCTCATATTTATCTTTGTAATAAATACATGTTCTGGTGTTCGAGATTTTCTTACATCTGATTTTTTGCAGTTATTTAAAGGATTTTTTTTTTCCTGGAGTAACTTTTTCATCTGATATAAATCTGAGTTTTGCTTACTACTTAAAAAACTTTGCCATAACTATTAATAAATAGTGTTGAAGCATGCTAAATAATACTATGGGTGGGCAGAGGAGGAGTGACCCACAGCAGGCAGCAGTGGGAGTGAATGAACATTGTTGCCTTCCCAGGGGGCACATCTCATGCACGTCTCATGCTGAAGTGTCTTCAGTACTTCTTCCTTCAGGGTGAGTGGATCACACCAAATGAGTTTTGAATGGTTCCGATTAGTGCTGTATATTAATTCAGACGTTATCTATCTAAAATCAGTTGTCATTTCATCTTTTTTATTCATCATACCTCATTTTTGAGCTAGAGAGTTAGGAGCTTAGGTTACAGAAATTTCAAAAAAAAAATCTATATCATTGCTCTTTCAACCCTATACAACCTATTTTTCTGAAATTTGAAACAACTCCATGTGCACACAGTTAGCTCTTTTTCTTCTCCACAGTTGATCATGTTTACCTCAGAGTCTAATCACTATAGTAGTGGTTCTCAATGGGGAAAGAGGCAATTTTGCCCTCCAGGGAATGTTTGGTAATATTTAGAGACAATTTTGGTTGTCATATCTGCTGTGAGCTACTTTCACTTAGTGGATAATGAGATCAAAGAGGCTGCTAAATATCTTAACAATGCATAAGATGGCCTTCCACAAGAAAGAATTTCTAGTCCAAAATGTCAGTAGTTCCAAGGTTGAAAAAAACCTGTACAATAAGCATCCAAAATGGAAACCGTCAAAAATAATTTTTGCGATCATCCATTTTTAAATATATGACATTTACCAATTGAAAAATAATTCACTGGGCTACAAAGTATGTATTCGTAAGCTACAGTGTCCCAATTCAAATAGTTTGGAAAGAATAGCACAGATTGTAATAAAGAAGTTCAGTAAAATTATGTTGTTCTTAGACGATATC
>NW_012144855.1:1065760-1066570 GCF_000956105.1 Propithecus coquereli | reverse complement strand
AGGAATAAAAATATCAAAACTAAAATGTCACCTTTATTCCTGATAAAAGTTAAGTTATGGATGTGGTTTATTTTGTAAGCAAGTGAACTTGCTAACGTTCCTCTCACAGAGTTGTATCTCCTCTCTATAAGCCAGACCTATGCTCTGTAACTAATGTTCATATTCATAATCTATGTATATCTAAGTTAGCTTGTGAAATTCCTACGTATACTGAACGTTAGCAAACGTATCTTGCAAAACTCTTTTCCACTCCCACTGATTTTAAGTGATGAATGGTAATTATGTGTTTTTGGATGATACAGCAATGATAAAATTTACTAAGTATAAAAACAAGAGTCATGCACTTTGTAAAATTTAAAAGTCAGTTTAATACCTTATATAGCTATTACATGTAAGGTGATCTATTCCAAGCTGTGAGAATGCTAAGACGATTAGAAGTGAAGTTATTATACTAGAAAAGTTTAAATGTAAGAGGTGAGTTAATAACAACAAGAGATTAGGAGGAATAAATACATTGCCAAATGCTATTGCTGTGTCGAAGTTTTGTTTCAATGGAAGTTTTGTATTTTTTTCCCCTGAAAACTATGTGAGAACTAGAGTTTAAATCTAAGCCCTGAATGTATGACTCACCTTTAATTTCGAGTCTCACTTGTGCATATTTAAGTGTATAGAAAATAAATACCTACTTCATGGAATGTTATAAAGATTAAATGAAATGTTACATAAAATGGTTTTTCAGCATAAATGAAATGTGGTAATAGAATTTTTCCAAGATCTTATTTTATTACCTGGTTTTAGAGATGAACCCCT
>NW_012144855.1:1062205-1063510 GCF_000956105.1 Propithecus coquereli | reverse complement strand
TATTCATTTAATAAATATTCATTGTGCATCTACAATCCAAAACAAGAAATAGGGGAGAAGAATGTTGAGATTTTAGCTGGAAGAAACTTGCTATAAATAGATAATAATGTTTTACTTGTAGAGAAATACAAAGATTTTGCCGAGTTAAATGAGACAAGAGCAAAAAATCAAATTGTTAAATGTACATAAATTCTCATTCCTCATATGAGCATAAAATCATCTGGTTGAATATATGTCACATGCCAGAAGTATTGCTAAATTAGCTGTTTCTGACACGATCCTGACACGAACCATTGTCAAATATCCCTGGCCTTATGATAATGTGTACCTTATGTGTTCTTCAATGAAAGCATTAAAGGAAGAAATTTAAGTGGGAATGTATTTTCCCTAAGACACATGGTATCCAGGTTGTGATAGAGCAAGTAAGCAGACATGTACTGAATGCTTATTGACTGGTGGAAATATAATAATGTTACTCAAAAATTGCTGTGGGTCTGTGTGAGTGGAAATCTTACTTTAGGTAGGAGGACTCTTACTAGAAAAAGATTTGAATGCTCACACATAATCATGCTAGGAAAAAAACATGTTTTGATTCACAGAAAGTTTTACAAGCTCTGGAAAGGTCTGGATTAAATGGTTTGTGTTAGACAGAGCTGCAGCATTTGGTAGCTGTTTTTGCCAGCATAGGCAACAGTATAAAATTAAGAATATGTCAAATAGCAAAGATATGGAATCAACCTAAGTGTCCCAAAACAGATGAATGGATAAAGAAAATGTAGTATATATACACAGTGGAATATTATTCAGTCATAAAAAAGAATGAAATCTTGTCATTCATGATAACGTGGATGAGCCTGGAGGACATTATGTTACATTAAATAAGCCAGGACCAAAAGATAAATACCACAAGTTCTCACTTATTTGTGGAAGCTATTATAAAATTAAAAAAAAGTTGATATAGAATTAAAGAGTAGAATAGTGGTTACTAGAGGCTGGAAAGGACAGGGAGGAGTGGGGTAAAGAAGTTAGTTAAAAGATAGAAAATCAAAGCTAGATAGAACTGATAAATTCTAATGTTCTATGGCACTATAGGGTGACTATAGTTAATAATTTACTATATGTTTTCAAATAGTTAGAAGAGAGGACTTTGAATGTTCCCAACACAAAGAAATGATAAATGTTTGAGGTGATGGATTTGCTAATTACTCTGATTTGATCACTGTACATTGTATGTATCAAAATATCACTATGTACATGAAAAATATGTATAATTATTATGTGTCAATTTAAAAAAATTAAGAAATA
>NW_012144855.1:1058845-1060105 GCF_000956105.1 Propithecus coquereli | reverse complement strand
GAGTTAGTATTTCTTTTCCAGACATTTCTTTCCCGTGGGAAGCTGACTCACATAGTGTATACTATTATTTCTCACAGAAGAGAGCAAGAGAATGAGATGGTCAAAGAACCACTTATCATAAAAGCAAATCAAAGTGCATGTCTTACTGAGAGTGAGTGCTGAATTATAGCAGAACAGAGCCCACCCTCAGAGAAATCTTCAGGTATCGTTGGACAATCTGCTGTTCGGTTCCACAGGACACTCCCTCCTTTCCCCCATCACCACCTTGTTTTCCAACTTCTTCTTCTGGGCTATGCCCATCATGCACTTCCCCTCTCAAAGCTCTTACTCTCTCTGCATCGACGGTATTGTACATCTGTTTGAAAACCACTGTCATGGACATTAATTTTGACAACATCCGATATTCAGTGCAATTGCTTTTAACGCTATCATAGGGACCTAAAATGTAAACAATCTTAACATACCCTTCCCCCAAAAGAGTTCCTCCCTGAGTGGAGAAAGGAAAGCACAAAAAGTATATGCACTGTCGCCACTGTCGTTGGTTACTCAGCCATTACCACACTTTTACTTTATACTTCTACATTTATTTGTCTGGATGTAGAAGAAGAAGCTAAAAGTGAGGTGCTAAAAGTAAGGATCTTAGGAAAGAAGCGATAGCCTTTTACTGGAGAAGTGAAGAGTAAGCAGATAGCAGTTGATCACAGTTTTTTGTTTTCTGTTCGTAAAGAACATCTCTCTATATGCTCTTTCTTTAATACCCTCAGACCCAATCCATTAGCAAATCTGTTGATTCTAAGTTATAAATATATTCCGTAATTGACCACTTCACATCATCTCTTGCTATGAGGATAGTTTCTCTTTGATTTTGTCAATATCTTCCATAATCCATTGTCCTTACAATCTACTTTCTATAGAACAGTAATATAATGAACCTTTTTAAATAAAATGTTATCATGCTCAGAATGCTCTGATTGACTCTCTTCTCTCTCAGGGTAAAGGCCCAAGTGTAAACACAGCCTTAAAGACCTCTGTCATCTTTCCCACCAGCAGCCTGGCTCCTTGAATTTACCTCTACCCCACTCCCCCTCATTCTCTCTGCTTTCTTATGAGAAATGCATTAGGATTTCCTGGGCCTAGGAACATTTGTCTTCATGGGCCCTTCTTACAGAAAAAATACCAAAAATTATATTTTATGACTTTATTAGAAAAAAGACTAATATAACCCAGGCTGGATTTATTATTACATTTTATTATGACATT
>NW_012144855.1:1054774-1056191 GCF_000956105.1 Propithecus coquereli | reverse complement strand
TATTATATTTTTAATTTATCTACTGGTAAATACCAACTGGTGTTCCTTATTTCATAAAATTAATTCTATTTCTTAAAATAGGTACAATAAAACAAACTAAATTATGTGTTGACAAGTCTTTTTTTTTCCACTCTGCATATAGTTCATGTCTTAGAAGCAAAATGCTTTGTATTTAGCATTTAAAATATTAAACGATTCAACCACAAATAATAGACTGACCTTGAAAAAAGTTTGCTTATAGTAATATATGGTGGTATGACTGAGATTGAAATTTAGAGTTAGTGCCTTTCTTTATCAAAGAGATAACAGAGCTATATAATTATTGTAAACATCGCTGTAATCTACCACATCTACAGTTCAGAAAGTGTGGTGCTTAAGCCAACAGCATCAGTTTTCTGGGAACTTAGAAAAACAAATTACCAGATCCAACCCAGATTTATTGAATCAGAAACTCTGAATGTGGAACACAGCAATCTGTGTTTTAACAATCTCTGTAGGAGATTCTAAAGTATATTAAAGTTTGTGAACCACTATATTACAATATACAAATAGAGTTTAAGCAGCTTCCACCTGTCTAAATTCACAGAGGGATAGCTTGTTATTCTTGATAACTTATTTCAGAGGCTACCTTGAGTACTATAGTCTAATTTTTTTCTTCTTTCTCTAAAACCATTTCCAATTAAATAAGATAAATTGATATTTTAACTACTAAATACTTTTTGGTCAGAGACATTATATATATGTATATTTTAAATGTTTCATTTTTAAGGAACATATTCTTTTTTCTTGGTATAGCAGATAAATGAAAACATTCAAACATATAAGAAACATTGATATGCAGAACACGCAAATCCAAGAGTCCCAGTGAAACATCAAATTGCAACTAGATATGTAGAGAGAACATTTCAGGATAAATAATACAAATAACATTTATAAAATGAAAAATTCTAGAGCTCTGATAAGGCCATCCCATAGAGAAGCATCGATGATTTGTGAATTAAAAACAGGAATAACACCTCGGGTTCTGTTAAGGCCATTTCAGTTAAGCTCACCTAAAATTCTTTTGGGAAATTGACAGAAGCAAGTAATGAATAAATAAATAAAATTTAAATATTGAGTTAAGCTAATCAGGTCAAAAGAAAAGTCAGAAACTAAAGCAAACTTCACCATGTGGCAAAAGGATGTGTGTAAAGGGCAGCAAGTGGCTCAATTCTACCCCACTTAGAAGATCACATGTCCCAATATTATAGAGTGTCCTTACTTGTTATCACCAACACATCAATCTACAGTAAGATGATAAAATTCCTATGCTCTGTTGATTTTGTTAGGCTTTGGTGTCAACACTTGGAGGATTTTTCTTCTATGATTTACAATGCTAAGCAGAAAACAATGTAAATCCATAATGTCTTGACAAAAA
>NW_012144855.1:1051667-1052929 GCF_000956105.1 Propithecus coquereli | reverse complement strand
TATTGTGGGCCCTAGGCCCTAGTGACCAGATAGACCCTCCTTTTTTCTAAGGAATGTACTTTATATTTGATTAAGAATATCTGGAATGTGATTCCTCCAAATAGCCACCAGATTTATTTCTAAAGGTGTACTCTCCCAAAGGTCTTCCTTGGCCTTACTATAAAAATGTCCTTATTTCTCATATTCGTCTTCTTATTTTGTCTGCATTGTGTTTTGACCTAATATTTTAAAAGGATTTGACATGTTTAAATGCTTGTTTATTTTGTTATTTACTCCCCAAACAAGAATGAGTGCTATGTGAGAAAAGGAAAAGGAAGGGTTTAGGTTTTGTTCATTACTTTTTTTAAAGCTCTTATAAGTATAGCTTGATGTAAACCTAGCATGTCATAGGCGCTTAATTGATAAACAATCTATCAACATTTTATGCAACTGGAAAGAAGTAAAGTAGTTTCTTACAAAGCTAAGCAAGTGCATACTATACTACCTAGTAATTGACCTCTCAGGAATTTTTGTAAGAGAAATTGTTTTCTTAATTGTATTTATGCTAGTGTGTAGAAATGCAATTGATTTTTTGTGTGTATTAAAATTTATCCTGTAACTTTGCTGAAATAATTCATGGAATCTGATTTTTTTAAATTTTTTAAAGAATTTTTATGTATGAGATCATTTCGCCTTCAAATAGAAATAGTTTTGCTTCTTTCTTTCCAATCTGGATGACTTTTATTTTTATTTTTCTTATTTAATTACCCTGCCTAGAACATCCAAAGTTTGTCATATATGGCCTTTATTGTGTTGAGGTGCATTACTTCTAGAGAGAACATTTTTATCCTCCTCCTGATCTTATGGAGAAAATATTTCAGCCTTTTATCCTTAGCTAGCTGAGAGTTTTTCATAGATGCCATCCAAGCTGTCTGCCGACTAGTGATCAGCTGAGCTGTCTGAATTAGAACTACCCAGTAAACTCATAGAATATAGGCAAAATAACATTATTTGTTGATTTAAGACACACATGTTGGGGTGATTAGATACTCAGAAAATGTAACTGATATACTTGGGAAACTATTCAGGATATTCATGCCAGAAGCTTGAAAGTGACCGATGATAAAATGTGCGGCAATCAACATTTCACATCTTTTGGAGGACCATGGAATTTTTTTTCACATTGTATTCATTGAGAATACAGTTGCTATTTATTTTTTATTTCAGCATATTATGGGGGTACAGATGTTTAGGTTACGTATGTTGCCCTTGCCCCCCCCCCC
>NW_012144855.1:1045133-1051617 GCF_000956105.1 Propithecus coquereli | reverse complement strand
TTGGAATACATTCAATTTACCTCACATGTGTGATATTTTTTATTGGCTAAATATTGGAAGTTGGATTATAGTTACTTACTATTATTTAGCCTGTCTTTTAAATTGCTACAGTTCACTTAAATGCTGCAACTCGTTTTAATACATAAAGTTGAAAATCTTTGTGTTAGTCTTCTAAATGTAGCTCTATTATCTTAAAAATCTCAAGTTAAACTTTATCTCTTAAAGTAAACAAATTTTCAAAGGACATTACTATGGTCTTTTGACACTGGAATTATTTTAGTGAGTTATTTTTAAAGTACTGGCACAAGTCATCTTCATAATTTTCCTATCAATCAAATTTATAGAAATTGGCTAACACTTGTCATTTCAACATTTCCAGTAAAATAAATGAAATAAGAAATGACTGGATGGGCAAAGACATTTTTAGTCCGAGGACAAGAATAAGGTCAGAAATGGCATTTCACAGAAAGAATAAATCAGAAGATAAACTACAAGATAGTTCACGTGAAATAAAAGAGAGATAGATAGCATACTCTTCAAAAGTCAGTAGGTTTAGAATAATAAGAGACAAGTTGCAATCTTTGCAGAAGAGTCAGGTTTTTCCTGTTTTCAATCATGCTGAATGTGAACAGCTACTAGCTGCTTCCAACTGTAATAAATAACATACTATGAAGTTTACCCCTCACTCTAATACATGAAACCCAGCTATGAAAATGGTACTACCAATTTTTAGTAGTCGATTTATTTGTTTATTTTAAAAAGTTTTTATTTTAATAGATTTAGGGAGTACAAGTTGAATTACATTACATGTATGTATTGTATAGTGGTGAAGTCTGGTCTGGGCTTTTAGGGTACCCATCAGCCAAATAGTGCACATTATACCCTATAATACCCTACAGGGAATTTTTCATCCCTCACCCTCATCTACCCATCACTCTTTGAGTCTCTAATGTCCATTATACCACACTGGGTATCATTGCATAGTTTTAGCTTAGCTCCCACTTGTAAGTGAGAACATGTGGCATTTATTTTTCCATTCCTGAGAAATATTTCACTTAACATGATGGCCTTCAGTTCAAGTTGCTGCAAAAGACACTATTTCAGTCTTTCTTATGGCTGACTAGTATTCTATAGTGTGTGTGTGAGTATGTGTGTGTGTGTGTGTGTGTGTGTGTGTGTGTGTGTGTGTGCACCTGTATGTGTCTATGTCTGTGTGTGTGTTTGTGTTTGTGTGTATCACATTTATTTATGCTGTCATCATTTAATAGGCACTTTGCAATTGTGAATTGTGCTGCAGTAAACATAAGAGTTCAGGTATCTTTTAGATATAATGATTTATTTTCCTCTGGGTAATACCCAATAGTAGGATTGCGGGATCAAATGGTAAATCTACTTTTAGTTCTTTGAGCAATC
Organism: Propithecus coquereli; assembly: GCF_000956105.1. Taxonomy (NCBI): domain Eukaryota; kingdom Metazoa; phylum Chordata; class Mammalia; order Primates; family Indriidae; genus Propithecus; species Propithecus coquereli. The sequence goes on along the minus strand of NW_012144855.1, from coordinate 1,050,204 downwards.
TACATACTAATCTCCCTAGAGATTGTACTAATTTACATTCCCACCAACAGTGTATAAGCATTCCCATTTCACTGTATGCACACCAATATCTAGTGTTTTTTGACTTTTTAATAATGACTATTCTATTATAATTGGAATGAAATGTTAACTCATTGTGGTTTTAATTTGCACTTCTCTAATGATTAGTGATGTTGAGTATTTTTTCATGTTTGTTTGCTATTTGTATATCTTCCCTTAAAAAATGCCTGTTCATGTCATTTTCCCACTTTTTGATGGCAATATTTGTTTGTTTATTTTCCTTGTTGAATTGTTTGAGCTCCTTGATAGACTCTGGATATTGGTCCTTTGTCAGATACATAGTTTGCAAATGTTTTCTCCCATTCTGTGGGTTGTCTATATACTCTTTCGATCATTTCTTTTCTTGTGTGAAAGCTTTTTAGGTTAATTAAGTCCCATTTGTCTCTTTTGGTTTTGTAGCATTTGCTGTTGGGGTCTTAATTATAAATTCTTTGCACAGGCCAATCTCCAGAAGAGTTTTTCCTAGGGTTTCTTCTAGGATTTTTATGGTTTCAGGTCTTATATGTAAGTCTTTTTTTTTCTGTTTTTGATTTAACGCCTGTATTACCTGACGTAAGTATAGCTACTCTTGCTTGCTTCTAGTTTCCATTTGCAGGAATGTCTTTTTCCACCTTTTTACTTTCAGTTGATATGTGCTATTATGGGTTTCCTGTAAGCAGCTTATAGTTCATATAGTTGGATCTTGCTTTTTTAATCCATTCTGCCAGTCTATATTTTTTAAGTGAAGCAATTGATCTTTTTATATTGAAAATAAATATTGACATGTGAGGCTTTGTTTTTGTCATCATGTAAATTGTTTTCCAGTTGTTTTTATAGATTCTTTATCATTTCTTTTTTCTGTCTTTTTTTGTGGCGTGCAGAAATTCTGTCATGTTGCCATTCAATTTAATTCCTCCTTTGTGTGATTGTTCTATTAGACATTTGAGTTTTATATTTTCTGTGTCTTCATGATGGCAAATATTGACCATTTGTTTCCATGTTTAAGACACCTTGGAGCATTTCCTATAGAGCCAGTCTAGAGGTGAAGCATTCTCTCAGTGTTTGCTTGCCTAAGAAAGACTCTATTTCTCCTTCTTTTATGAAGTTTATTTGGGCAGGATATAAAAATCTTGACTGACAGTTTTTTCCTTTCAGCACTTTGAAAATGCCATCTCATTCTCTTTTGGCCTATAATATTTCTGCCGAGAAATCTGCTGTTAGTCTGACAGGGTTTCCTTTATTGATGACTAAATGTTTCTCTCTTCCTAATTTTAAAATTCTTTCTTTCAGTTTGACTTTGGTCATTCTGATTATAATAGGCCATGATGAAGTCCATTTTATAATGTATTTTCCTGTGGAACATTAAGCCTCCTGTATCTGAATGTCTAACTAACTTGCAAGTCCTGGGAAGTTTTTAACAATTATTATTTAAATGGGTTTTCTAAACTTTTTGCTCTCTCTTGCCCATTGAGAATACCAATAATTCATAAATTTGGTGTCTTTGTGTAGTCCCAGACATCTTGAAGACTATGCTCATTTTTTTTCCTTATTTTTGTGTGATGATTATTTCAAAAGACCTATCATCAAGTTCTGAGATGCTCCAGCTTTTACTAAAGCTTTTGAATGTATTTTGTATTTCCTTCACTGAACTTTTCAGCTCCAGAATCTCTACTTTCTTTTCTTTAAGATATCTATCACTTTGCAAAATTTCTCATTCATATTCTGAATTTAATTTCTGATTTCTTTGTATTGTTTTTCAAATTTCTCTTTCATCTCATTGAGCATCTTTAGAAGCAATACTTGGAATTTTTATTCTGGCATTATAAGGAATTCTTTTGGATTGGGATCTATTGCTAGACAATTGTTGTGGTCTTTGGTGTTGTCATATTTCTTTGGTTTTTCATGTTTCCCGTGTCCTTCAGTTGATAACTGCACATCAACCTGTTATGTGCAGTTTCAATATCTTGAATTGCTTGTTTCAATTTCTTGAAATTACTTTCTAAGGGGAGAATATTTTCCTGAAGATGTATATATGTTGTTGCTTGAGTAGGACACTTTGGCTTTGATTCTGCGTGCCTGTGGTAGTGTTATCTTTGTATGATTTCTTAGGCAGTATACGGAGTCTACTATTTGCTTGGCAACTTAGGGTATGGTTATTATCTGAGGCTGTGATGAAGTTTCGTGGCTTGGATGATAGTCAAGCCAGTCTGCAGGCCTCAGTAGTGACTGCAATGGGCTGAGGGTGCCTGATTTTAGTCCCCAGAGCAGCTCATGCTGACATTGTGTTAGTGTGTCCTGGAGGACCAATTCTTGAGCCTGCAGGTGGGCTTGCTTAGAAGCTAGTGGTTGGAGCAGTTAGATGGGTGTGTGGGCAATTTCTTAGGTTCCTGGGCAGTTGGTATAATATGGGGTGTGACAGTTGTGGTGGTGGAGCCACCCACTAGGACCCAAATAGTCTGTACTGGGTGTGCTGGTAGTTGTAATGGATCAGGTAGGCTAGTTTTCAGTCCCAGAGCTGCTCGTAATGGGGTATGGGTATTGTCTTAAGTGCTTAAGAGAGCTTGGTCCCCCCTGCCGCTTCATGACCAGGTGGTGGCTGCAACCATTCTACCTTGAACTCTGCCTGAGGGTGGGGTAAAGTCTAAAAAATTTTAAAAAGTTTAAAAAAACTTAAAAGAATTTTTAAAAGTTTAAGTTCTCAAAATGGGACTGGCTGTGGGATTGCAATCAATGAGGACAGTCCTCCTTCCAGGCAAGTGCCATGGGCAAGAAACTGTGGGGAGTGTGGTTCTGGTCACCTTTCGGTCTCACAGGAGCCTATAGTAAGATGGTGGGAATTGTCATAGGTATGTGTAGGAGAGCTTAGGCTCCCCTTTCTCTCCATAGCTGGGTGGCAGATGCAGCAATGTCAGCCTGAATTCAACCTGAGGGTGGGGTGCAGCCCAGCTTTAAACTCCCAAAATGGCACCTTAGGCCTTTGACTAGAGAAGGTGGGGCCTTTCCTAGGCAGGCTACATTGGCATAAAACTGTGGGGAGGGCTGTTCACTGGGGACTCAACCTCAGAGAAGCCCATTGTAGGGTGGTGGGTATTGTCCTAGATCTGTGTTGGAAAGTCTGGTTTCCCTGTACCTCTCCAACTGGGCAGTGGCTGCAGGCATGTCACCCTGAACTTGGACTGAAGGCAGGGTACAGATCGGTGTTAAACTCTCTCAAAATGTTGCCATCGGCCTGTGACTAGAGAGACTGGAGCATCACCCAGGAAAGCAGCACAAGCAAGAAACTGTGGAAAATGTGGTCTGCTCACATCTCGGTCTCAACAGCAGCTCACAGCAGGGTAGAGAGGAGGTTCCCAGGGGCGTGCGGGAGCACCTGAGCTCCTCCATCCCTCCTTGGTTCTATGCAGTGATTGCAGGCACAAATGCAGGTCCCTGGTATCTAGGCTCCCAGAATAACATCCAGTTCAAGCTGCCGTAGGCCAGGATGCCTGTGAGATTCCACATGAGTGGAATTCTTGGGCAAGATCTCTATACAATCACCAGGGAGTGTCATATGTTAGGCCTGAGACCTGCATGGGTTGGGAGGTTCTCTTATAGCAAAGATTATAATCTTGGAGTGTGAAGCCCTGTGGGCTCCTCTCTTCTGTTTCCCTGTGTGCAGGAGCTTCTCCTGGCTCTTGGCCAGTCCCTGACCAGGCAAGTTGCCCTGAACCCTCTCCTTACCCACTTTTGGTGCTTCCCATAACTTTTCTGATGAATTCTAGCATTCTCTACTGGAAAATTTGTTTGAAATGTGAAAATCTGCTTACTATTCTGGTTCTTCTCCACGGAGGAGGCACATACTACCTGTGTCTAGTCAGCCATCTTGGTCCCATCTTGGCATCACCAATTAATAGTGTCAATCAGAATCCTAGTTCCTACCTCTATTTTTTTAAAGAAATAAAGACAGTGGCTGATGTTTGAGCTACATTCATATTAATTATATAATATCTATTCCTCTTAGATATAAAAAAGGGCTTTCAGAGTGAATTAGAGAGTATCAATTGTTTTTCCTTCTCTCTTCTTCCTCTTATTCCTTGTTTTTCTCATTATCCTTTTTCTCCTTTTACTTATAGTCTGCCTCCTTTTTCCTAAAATTTTGTAGATATATAACTATGAAAATTGGACCCTTTATATTAACAGCTGTCATGGACCTATCTGAGCCAAGTAATCTATAGAAAGTAAATTTGATTTATAAATCTCTATTTAAAATGTCATCATTTTGAAATATGTTCAAAGTGTCGTTCAATCCACTTTTCTAATCTGAGTAAATAATGTATGAGGAATTGAATTTTTAAACCCCTTGCAGATGAGAAATAACACTAACTTTTCATAAGAAGATGTGAGAAACATAAAAACTGATGATCCTAAAACAAAGGCCAAGTTTTTAAGATATGTTTCTAGTCCTAGAAAGTTTCTGGGAAATAAAAGCAGATAATAATAATAGTCAAAATTTTTGGAGGTAAGAAGAGTTTTGACACACCTTAGAGCCCCATGACACCAGATGGCTGGTCCATGTTTCTTATTGATAGCAAAATACCTAATCAGTTTTATCGGCACTGAGGTTATGAGGTCTGGGTTAGAAACTGGCTAGATATCTCAAGATTTGGGGTAGAGAAACAAAAGGGGTCACAGCATCAGTAAAAACAAACTGGTTCTGAACAAATGAGACCAAGCTTATGATCTGGGAATGAGAGAAAATAAAAAGAGCTATGGGCATTAATGGTTCCAGCTGTGAAAAGCCTAGGTAAACATGGAATAAATCAGAGCCTGGCACTAGGAACAAGATAATATAACTTTAAAAATCATAATAGTTACATAAAATATCATTTCAAGTAGTGAGTACTTTTAACAATGTTATAAATGGACTGTTAAAGGTAATTATGCTAGCAGAACATTTATATTTATGTTAATAGATCAATTTTTAAAACAATTTAGAACTGAAATTTAAAAAATGTGTAAATGTAGGTGTTTATGT
>NW_012144855.1:1043544-1044500 GCF_000956105.1 Propithecus coquereli | reverse complement strand
TTTGTTTATTTTAAAAAGTTTTTATTTTAATAGATTTAGGGAGTACAAGTTGAATTACATTACATGTATGTATTGTATAGTGGTGAAGTCTGGTCTGGGCTTTTAGGGTACCCATCAGCCAAATAGTGCACATTATACCCTATAATACCCTACAGGGAATTTTTCATCCCTCACCCTCATCTACCCATCACTCTTTGAGTCTCTAATGTCCATTATACCACACTGGGTATCATTGCATAGTTTTAGCTTAGCTCCCACTTGTAAGTGAGAACATGTGGCATTTATTTTTCCATTCCTGAGAAATATTTCACTTAACATGATGGCCTTCAGTTCAAGTTGCTGCAAAAGACACTATTTCAGTCTTTCTTATGGCTGACTAGTATTCTATAGTGTGTGTGTGAGTATGTGTGTGTGTGTGTGTGTGTGTGTGTGTGTGTGTGTGTGTGCACCTGTATGTGTCTATGTCTGTGTGTGTGTTTGTGTTTGTGTGTATCACATTTATTTATGCTGTCATCATTTAATAGGCACTTTGCAATTGTGAATTGTGCTGCAGTAAACATAAGAGTTCAGGTATCTTTTAGATATAATGATTTATTTTCCTCTGGGTAATACCCAATAGTAGGATTGCGGGATCAAATGGTAAATCTACTTTTAGTTCTTTGAGCAATCTACATACTAATCTCCCTAGAGATTGTACTAATTTACATTCCCACCAACAGTGTATAAGCATTCCCATTTCACTGTATGCACACCAATATCTAGTGTTTTTTGACTTTTTAATAATGACTATTCTATTATAATTGGAATGAAATGTTAACTCATTGTGGTTTTAATTTGCACTTCTCTAATGATTAGTGATGTTGAGTATTTTTTCATGTTTGTTTGCTATTTGTATATCTTCCCTTAAAAAATGCCTGTTCATGTCATTTTCCCACTTTTTGATGGCAATATTTGTT
>NW_012144855.1:1028126-1034269 GCF_000956105.1 Propithecus coquereli | reverse complement strand
AGCAAAAAAATTTAGTTTAATATAATATTGCTACACTTTGGAAAAATAAACAGTTTTCCCTTCAGCTATAATAGAGCAAGAAATAAGAGCAAGTATATTAGTTATATTTTTCTGGGACTCTCCTAAGTAAGCTAATATTAACATATTCATTGTATTATTGGTTATAATTATTATCCTAAGTCATCATTTAGGAGCAGAGAGACAGAGACGGGTATTGGCATGTGCACAATCTTGAAATTCATTTTCTAAGATAATTATTTCTATATATTAATATTTTACTCTGTTTCATTAAAAATTAATTTATGGTAGATTAGACTGTGGAAATGTGGGTTCTTAATTTTGTTAATAAATTAGTTGTAACTTCTCTAAGACACTATGTTTTTTCAAAGCTATGTTTGAATATCAGTGAGCAGAATAATTGAGACTATAGACAATGTGAACCAAAATAAAATGTTGTAAAGAAAAAATAGGCATTTCTTCTTCTTTACAAGAGTTATTTTGAACTAATTTTAGACTTGCAGACTTGTGAAAGTTGAAAAGATAAGTGCAGAGCCTTTGGATATACCCTTCTTTTGGCTTCCACTAATATTAGCATCTTACATAACCATGGTAAAAAGATAAAAACTAAAAATTTAACATTAGTACAATACTATTAACTAAAACATAGACTTTATTAAGCTTTCACTATATTTTACAAAAATATCTCTTTTCTGTTTCATGATCCAATCCAGAATGCCACATTGCATTTAGTTATTATGTCACTTTGGTCTTCTCCAATATATAACATGATCTCAGTCTTTTCTTGACCCTCATGACCTTTTTTTAAATTATTAACCAGATATTTTTTATTGCATAGCTTTTTTGAATTTGATGTTTTCTCATGATTCCATTGAGATTATAGATTTTTGGAAAATAATACCATAACAATGATATGCCCTCTCAGTGCATCATATCAGAGATTATATAACGTTAATATGTCTTATTACTAGTGATAGTCACCTTAAACACTGTGTTAAGATGGTGTTTTCCAGATTTCTTTACTATAAAGTTATTATTTTCCTTTTGTAATTACTTAATACTTTGGGAAAAATATTTTAAAGCTATTTTGTTTCTATTTAATTTTTAATTCACTAATTTTAGTATCCTAATATGGCCTGCAGAAATTACTGTGTTGGCCTACTGATAATTTCTATTTTCCTCATCCTTCTATATTTATTAAGTAGAATTTTTATGTAAGAAAGAGTTGTACATCATCCCCAATTAATTAATGAAAACATGTTTTAAGATTTTTAATTGATGTGATAATAACTGTATATATTTATGAGTTACTGTGTGATATTTCAATTTCTGTATGTAATTTGTAATAATGAAATCATGGTAATTAGCATATCAATCACCTCAGACAACAATAATTTCTTCATGTGGGAACAGTCAAATACCTCTCTTCTTGCTATTTGCAAATTGAGTAAATTTGTTGTTAACTAGTCACTCTATGGCACTGTAGAACACTAACACTTATTCCTTTTATCTAGCTGTAATTTTGTATCCATTATTAAACTTTTCACTATCCCCTATACTTCTTTAGTTACCACTATTTAACTCTCTACTTCTATGAGATCAATTTATTTAACTTCCACATATGAGGGAGATCATGCACTACTGGTCTGTCTATGCCTGGCTTATTTCACTTAAATTAATGTTCTCTAGGCTTATCAAAGCTGCTGCAAATAACGTAATTTCATTCTTTTTTTATAGCTGAAGAGTATTCTATTGTGGATATATACCACATTTTCTTTGTCCATTCATCTATTGATGGATATTTAGGTTGATTCCATATCTTGGCTATTGTGAACAGTGTTGCAGCAAACAGGAGGGTACAGACATTTCTTAGGAATATTGATTTCTTTCGTTGGGCTATATAACCAGTAGTGGTATTGCTGGGTCATATGGTAGTTCTATTATTGTTTATTGAGGAAACTTCATACTGTTTACCATATGGCTGTGCTAATTTACATACCCACCAATGGTGTATAAGCATATCTCTATTCGTTGTGCTTCATTTAATTGTGCTAAACAGATATTGTGTTTTTTGTAAATTGAAAGTTGTGGCAACTCTATATCATGCAAATCTATCAGTGCCATTTTTCCAACAGCATGGGCTCACTTTGTGTCTGTGTCACATTTTAGTAATTCTCAAAATATTTCAAACTTTTCATTGTTGTTATATCTGTTATGATAATCTGTGATCAGTGATCTTTGCTGTTACTATCATAATTGTTCTGAGGAGCCACAAACCACACCCATATAAGACTGTGAACTTAATTAATAAATGAAAGTCCTCTATAAGAAAAAATACTAAACATTGATGAAAGAAATTGAAGAGGACACAAACAAATGGAAAGATGTCTCATGCTGATGGATAGGAAGAATTAATATTAAAATGGCCATACTACTCCCACAAAATTTATGAATTAATGCAATCCTTATCCAAACACCAACATCATTTTTCATAGGAATAGAAATAAGAATAGTAAAATTCATATGGCACCAAAAAAGAGCCTGAATAGCCAAAGCAATCCTGAGCAAAAAGATCAGAGCTAGAGGCATCAGACTACTTGATTTCAAATATACTACAAGGCTATTGTAATCAAAGCAGCATGATATTGATATAAAACAGAATAGACTCTCTATAGACCAATAAAACAATAGAAAACACAGAAATAAACCCAAGTATTTACAATTTACTAATTTTCAATGAAGGCCTCAAGAACATACATTGGGAAAAAGACACCCTCTTCAATAAACGATGCCGGAGAAATTGGATATCCACACACAGAAGAATGAAATGAGACTTTTACCTCTCACTACATACAAAATTAACTCAAGATGGATTAAAGATATAAACATAAGACCCAAAACTATAAAACAACTAGACTAAAACTTGGGGAAGCACTTTAGGACATTGGTCTAGGCAAAGATTTTATGGCGAAGACTTCAAAAACATAGGCAACAAAAATAAAAAATAGACAAATAGGATCATATTAAATGAAAAAGTTTCTGCACAGCAAAAGAAATAATCAACAGAGTGAAGAGTCAACTTGACAAAATGAGAGAAAATATTTGCAAGCTATTCATTCAACAAGGGGCTAATATCCAGAATATCCAAGGAACTCAAACAATGTAACAGGAAAAACAAAACTAAACAAAACAAATAATTCCATTAAAAAGTGGGCACAGGACATGGATAGACATTTCTCAAAAGAAGACATATTCCAACAGGTATATGAAAAAATTCTCAGCATCACTAGTCATCAGGAAAATGCAAATTCAAACCACAATCTTACCCCAGTTACAATGGCTTTCATTAAAAGACAAAAAAATACCAGATGCTGGCAAGGATTCAGAGGAAAGGAAACTCACACTGTGGTGGGAATGTACATTAGTATGTTCACTATGGAAAAACTTATAAAGTTTGCTCAAAAGAACTTAAAAATATAACTACCATACAATCCAGCAATCTCTCTACTATGTATTTATCCAAAGGAAAAGAAATCAGTAAGTCAAGAAGATACCTGCAGCTCCATGTTATAGAAGCACTATTCATAATAGCAAAGATACAGAATCAACCTAAATATCTAATAACAGATGAATGAATAAAGAAAATGTGGCATATATATACAATGGAATACAATTCAGCAATGAAAAAGAATAAAATTCTGTAAGTTGCAGCAACATGAATGGAACTAGAGATCATTATGTTAAGTGAAATAAGCTAGACACAGAAAGACAAAGGTCACATGTTTTCACTCGTATGTGAGAACTAAAAAAGTTTATCTCATGGAGGTATGAGTAAAATGATAGCGAAGGTGGTGTGGTTGGGTTGGGGGAGGGGATGATGAGAGAGGTTGGTCATTGCATACAAACATAAAGATAGATAGAAAAAATAAGCTCTAATGTTTGATAGCAGAGTAGGGTGGTTATAGTTATCAACAATGCATTGTATATTTTAAAAAAGCTAGAAAAGAGGACTTGAAATATTCCCAACATACATAAATGATAAATACTCTAGTTGATGGATACCCTAAATACTTTGACTTGATCATTACACATTCTATGCATGTAACAAAATATCATATCTACCCCGTAAATATTTATAAATATTATGTATCAATTAAAAAAGAAATACATTTTGAAAGGATATAGGCTATAGTGATATGATTTCAGATAGTGATTTCTCTGATGAATTTGGACAAAATAAATTGAAAACCTTCTGTAAAGAATTCACCATTCTAAGATGCCATTAAGAATATTTATGATTCATAGGAGTTAAAAATATCAACATGAACAGGAGTTTTAAAGGAGTTGATTCAATCCTCATTGATAATTTTGAAAGGTTCAAGACTTCAGTGGAGGAAGTCTCTGCAGATGTGGTGGAAATAGCATGAGAATGAAAACTAGAATAGAAGTAGAGCTTGAAGATCAGACATGAGAATGAATTGCTACAATTTCATGATCAAACTTAAATGGATGAGGAGTTACTTTTTACAAATGAGCAAAGAAAGTATTTTTTTTTTGTTTGTTTGTTTTTTTAGATGGAATCTGCTCCTAGTGAAGATGCTTGTGAACGTTGTTGAAATGACAACAAAAGATTTACAATATTACATAAACTTAGCTGATCAAACAGTGGCAGGGTTTGAGAAAGGATTAACTTCACTTTTGAAAAAGTTCTACTGTGGGTAATATATTCTACAACAGCATTGCATGCTACAGAGCAATCTTTCCTGAGAAGAAGAGTTAATTGAGGTGGCAAACGTCATTGTTATTCTATTTTAAGAAATTGCCACAATCACTCAACCTTTTAGCAAACTTCACCCTGATCAGTCAGTGGCCATCAGCATGGAGGCAAGCAAAAAGTTTATGACTTGCTGAAGGCTCAGATAATTGTTAGCATTTTTCAACAATAAAGTATTTTTGTTTGCCTTCTTTTAAGTGTCTATTCAAATCATTTACCCATTTTTAATTGGATTTTTTAATGTTGAATTGTTTCAGATTTTTGTATATTCTGGATGTTAATCCTTTATCAAAGGAATAGTTTGCAAATATTTTCTCTCATTCTGAGGATTGTGTCTTTACTGTGTTCATTATTTCTTTGCTGTGCTGAGAAGTTTTTTGTTTGATATAATAGCGATTGTTTACTTTTTCTTTATTTGCTTGTGCATTGGAGGTTCTATTCATAAAATCTTTGCTCAGATCAATGTCTAGAAGCATTTCCCTTATGTTTTTTTCTAGCAGTTTCATAGTATCAGGTCTTACATTTGATCCTTAATGCATGATTTTTGCATATAGTGAGAGATAGGGGGCTAGTTTCATTCTTCTACATATGGATATCCAGTTTTTTAAAGCCATTTATCAAAGAGACTGTTCTATTGACAATGTATATTTTTGGCACCTTTGTCAGAAATTAGTTGGCTATAAATACCAATTCCATTGATATGTATCTGATTTTATTCCATTACTATGCTGTTTTGATTACTGTAGCTTTGTAGTATAATTTTAAGTCAGGTAGTGTTATGCCTCTACCTTGTTCCTATTATTCATGATTGCTTTGGCTATTTGGGGTCTTCTGTGTTTCTATACAAATTTTAAGATTGTTTTTGCTATTTCTGTAAAGAATATAATTGCTATTTTGATAGATATTGCATTGAATCTGTAGATCATTTTAGGTAATATGGTCATTTTAACAATATTTATTCTTCTTATCCATGAACATGTGATGTTTTTCCATTTTCGTATATGCCCTCTTCAATTTATTCATTTTTTTATCATTTTATATTCAAGGGTATTTACTTTATCCTTTGGGTTACATAATTCAATACCATAGTTATTTATATGGTTGCTGAAGTTTTTCTGCCATTAGTTATTGGTAGGCCTTTTAGATTGGCTGTTACCTTTTTAAACATTCCTCCTATTTCTCCTCCTCCTCCCCCTCTTCCTTCTTCTTTGTATTTCTGTGCTTTCTGACACCACAAGATGCTGTTCTTTGTGACTGCATGCCATTTAAGCATTCATTTCAACAGCTGAAGGGAGACTGTGGAAAAAGAATGTTATTATTAAAATTTCTTGTCATTTTAAATAATGGACTG
>NW_012144855.1:1023626-1026306 GCF_000956105.1 Propithecus coquereli | reverse complement strand
TACATACATCACCTAATACATCTTTGTCTGCAAGAAGTAGATCTTCATGGCAGTAAAGTTGATTTATTCTTTTTTAAGAACCATCTTACTGTGGACTCTTGAAGTTCAGTATTTATTGAGTGTCTGTTCTCTGAAGTACTGTTCTGTACAAAACATTCCATTCTTTGACTATTTGCATTTAAAAAGCACTTGGGTACAGTTCAAACTCATTTTGACAAGCTTCTTAGTCATGGTTGCCCTCTCATAGTACCATTTTAGGAGGACGATTTCTGTATTACATTAAATGATATACTTCAAACAGTCTGAATGTAATTCCCTGGCAATCAAATATCTTAGCTTTCTGGATCAGGTGATATATGGCCTGAACCCTTTAAAACATACTATGATCAAGTTGATCCAGGGAGAGGATTAGATGATGTGATCCTGGGCTCAAACACTTCAAAACTTTTTGAAAGTGAAGTGTATTTTAAGCACTATATCAGAATACATTTTGATCTAGCCTAGAGATTAGTATCTAAATTTTTATATTACTTCCTTTCTACTTAGTTGTTGCATAATAATATCATACCATAGAAAGAGAACTCCTATAATGTTTCATAAAATCTTGATGTTACAAGGTCCTCTTATTTTCCAAACTCTGTAAAATACATCTAAGTCAGTTTTCTGCAATCCTGCAGTTATATATTACTACCATATCTTGGGAGAACACCATATATTATAATATGATTAAATATAGCTCTAGTCCTCTCAGCCAAAAATTCTCATACTTTGCCTCATTTGTAGAACCTGTTTAAAAGATGTATGACTTGATGTCAGCATATGGAGATGGAATATTGAAATACATAAATGTTGTAAGTCATCCGGCTTCTATATTCACCTCTCCCATAGTGTCTCCCATGCTCCATATAATTCCTGATGGATCTATCAGAAATAAAAATACAACTATGGAACTTGGTAATCAATATATTACTATGATCTATGAATGAAATTGTATGTAGAGTATCCAAATTGATTCTCAATAAGCAGTACCAAAAACTAACATGAGCTACGGGCTTTCTATGCTAGGATCCCTATTCCCACTCATGCTTAGCTTCTTTATGTACCTTTCTTAAATTTTAAGCTCAGCATAAATCACCTTGTGATTTCCTTAACACCTACCCCTTCCATTTACTTCACTAAATTTTCATCCTCTAGAATGTAAACTGTAAATGGAAGTCACCCACTAAAATGTGTAGTTTATTGCTATATTGCCTGCACCAGTGTCTGGCCTATAGTAGGTTCTCTACAAATACTTTCTGAAGAAATGAATGAGTAATTGAATGACTCATTTAAAGTTCAGCTTAGTTACCAACATTTACAGGAGGTCTTTCCTGTTTCTCTCTTCGTACCATCAAGCTAAATTAGATGCCTCTCTGCAGTGTTCCCATGTTAATACATATATTTTTCTATTACTGTACATGCTACATTATTTTAGAATTATTTGTTGATGTATCTGTTTATTCTTAGATATTGAATTCCCTGTCATTAGGGACTCTGTTTTATTTATTTCTAAACATTTTTTTTCATGCCTAGTAGAGCAGATGACACATATTGGGCACTCCATAAGTATTTGTTGAACAAATGCATGAATAAATTTATTCTTAACCCTAAAAGGATATTTGGGTATGTATGTGTGTGTGCATTCCTCAGGGTTCAATTCTGTCCAGGCTTCTTCTAGGGATTGACAAGGTTAGATGTATCTGCTTTATGGACTGGATTCTACTTTGCTTCTTTTGATCAAAAATAAACAAATTTTATATTTGGTAAAGGGAGAGATTGCTTGTTTCATGTTGTTGTTGTTTGTTCACATGCCATTCATTCCTTTTCAAACTAAATTCCATAAAAACATTCATATGTTATCTACCTTTTTTCCAGACTCCTGTTGAGATGTGGGAAACATCAGTGTTCTCAGTGATTGGAGTGGACGACAGAGGGATTTTGCCAACAACCTTCAACAAACTGCCTTAAGGAGTAAAAAAAATTAGTCTTTTCTTGCAGAACAAAACGTGTGGATGCAATGGATGACCTCACTCATCTAGCTATGATAGCGTGAATGTATATTCTCCCTCAGCACATAGTTATTCTTTCAAAGAATTAGTACAATAACTTTGAATGTTAGTTAAGAAATATGATCACATCTTCCATTATGTATCATCTTATAGACATGTCAAAAATCTATACCTACTTTAGCAATTATCCATGACAGTGTCCATGACAAAGTTTTCCTATGATTTCTATACCTTAAAATATGATAGGAAACCAGATGTCAAATGAAATATGAGGGTCAAGGAAAAAAATGAATCTATTAACAGAAATAAAAATAACACATACAGAAGGTAAATCCATTGAAAGTCTATAAAGTGTGTTTATTTTTAGTAGCAACAAAAGGATATTCACGAGCTGATGGTCAATGCGTGAGGTCACATAGTCAGCAGACAATCCATAAGAACCACAGGCAAAAGCAATAAGGAGAGATAAATACGACAAGATCAACACCAATAAAAAAGGATCTGGCACTAAGGTTGTTCTATATGGCTGTTCAAGTTGTTAGTCCAATGTCTGATATTAAAGTAAAACTAGCAATAACTCAATAGTTGTGGAAAACTTTGAAGTTATCTTTTCTCTGTTCACCTATTAAAAC
>NW_012144855.1:1021863-1022381 GCF_000956105.1 Propithecus coquereli | reverse complement strand
TAATAGTGTTTGTTTTTTATGATCTTATTATTAACTGAAGGGCAAAAGTAAAGGTTGGGATGAGCCCTGATTTTCAGTTTGTACTTGTTGATGGAATTAAAATATGTCTAGGAAGTAATACCAGGTAAGAGCCAAGAGTTCTTTGGCAAAGGGAATATATATCAGATGCCGTTCACTGCTATCTTTCAAATAAATAGAATAAAACGGAAAAAAAAATTAAACAACGAACCAGGTAAAGGATCCATTCCAATTCACTTTATTGCATGCCATATTATACAATCATACATTTTTCCATAGTCTATATAAATGAAGGGTTGGCAATCTTTCAAAATTGAGATGATAATTTTATTAGTCTTTCTTTTTGTATTTTTGCTGCATTCAAAGATTTTTTTTTTTTTTGAGACAGAGTCTCCCTTTTGTTGCGGGGCTAGAGTGAGTGCCGTGGCGTCATCCTAGCTCACAGCAACCTCAAACTCCTGGGCTCAAGCGATCCTACTGCCTCAGTCTCCCAAGTAGCT
>NW_012144855.1:1014919-1016297 GCF_000956105.1 Propithecus coquereli | reverse complement strand
TCTTTTTTATAGAATGTCTTTTTTCCTTTGGGTAGATGCCCAGTAGTGGGATTGCTGGATCAAATGGTAGTTCTACTTTTAGCTCTTTGAGGTATCTCCATATTACTTTCCACAGAGGTTGTACTAGTTTGCAGTTAACAGCATGCAATTATTATCTAACAGATTTTGTGTACCAGGAATTCTAGCATGACTTACTCTAGTCATCTGCTCAGGGGCTCACAGGATGCAATCAAGATATCATCGGAGGCTATAAGCAGATTTAAGTCTCAGAATCTTCCTTCGAGATCACACAGTTGTTGGCAGAATTCAGCTCCTTGCAGTTGGAGGATCGAAGCCCTCAACTTCTAAAGGCTGCCTGCAGTTCCTAAAAGGGACACTTGGCCCTTTTTGAAGACTGTTTATGGCATAGCAGTATGCTTCTTCAAGGCTAGCAGATGAATTTCTCATTCTAGTGTGCTAAGACAGGTCTTATATAATGTACTGTAATCATAGAAGTGACATCTTATCACCTTTGCCATATTCTATTGGTTGGAAGCAAGTCACATGTTCTGTCCACACTCAAGGTGAGGGGATACACGAAGGCATGGATACCAGGAGGTAGGGATTATTGGGGCTCACCTAGAGGCTGTCTACCACACTGCCTGATTTAGTGAATTGAACATACTTTATTTTGTTGTTTAATTTTGTCTTGAATTCATTTATATCATAATGTATATAGCAACTAAGTTATTATGTTCATGTTTTACTTGTCCAGCCCAATGCCACTTAAATTTCTATCTTGGGAGTATGCTAACATAGGTATTCAGTATAGTTTTTTCTAAATAAATCATAAATGAATAAATGAATGAAAAAATGAATGCACAAATGATTTATGTTCATTAAAACATCAGTATATGACAATTTGAATAGTATAAATATAAAATTTTCCATGCCATGAAAAAAATTGAACTTGAGCAAAGTCTTGACATTTGGTAAGGCTTTGAAAGATTCTGCATGTTGGTGCCACAGCGGAACTGGTAAGTTGCTATACAGAATAGCACATGTAGAAGTGAGAATAAACATTGAATTTCATGGACAAGAGCAAAAGGCTCCTGTGGAGTTATATGATTAAAGTCATATGAAGCCTCTAAATACCATCTTTGAAGTGCCCTTTTAAAATTAACTATAGGTTAGATTTCAAAAAGATAAAACAAAAGAATTACAGGTATTTGTGGTTTAAAACTGTCTTTTGGAGATCTCTTTCTGTGCAAGACAGTAACATTTTCACATCCATCATGATATTTGGCACATCTATATATTTCATTGGTATTATGACCTCTGAAAAATTATCAATTTTTGGTTGATTTAATTTTAAGTGTCATATACATTGAATATTTTC
>NW_012144855.1:1010514-1013538 GCF_000956105.1 Propithecus coquereli | reverse complement strand
TCTCAAAATTAAATGCAAGTAGCTTTTTTAAAAATTTTCATATTTAAGTGGTAAACTAGCACCTCTTATATTATCCTGGATAGAGATTGAGCCCTTCTTTCTAAGTGAGGTATCACAAGGATGAAAAAATATGCACCACATGTGCTCACCATCAACACTAAGGTGTTCACATGGTAATAATACTCACTGGGAGCCAGTCAAGTGTTGGGGTGTGTGCGGGGTAAACCCACAACTAATGGAAGCGGAGCACACTGTATGGGGGAGGGATATGCTTGTATCCCTGGCTTGCGCGAGGCAAACGCATTACATGTAACCAAAATGTTTGTACCCCTATAATTAAAAAAAAAGAAGAAGAATTCAAACACAGACACACATATCCCTGCAGATAGTGTGGTTTGGTACATGGAAATTACTCCTGACTGCAGAAGTCACCAGGAGGAGAGCAGCATGAACAGGTGGGCTAGAGAAACAATGATAGAAAACTTGGGAAAGAGAACTTGCTAATTTGAAACTTCTTGGAAGAGACATTTTTGAGGAATGGTGCAGAGACTGTTCCTCTAATTAGAGAGTAGCATTTGAGGAGGATAGGAATAGGGCAACCAATTGTAATTTGGTATTAAACTAATTTCTTGGCCTTCTCACTTATGTGACAAACAGCTGAATTATTTTGTTTGTATTCTAGTGTTCTTTCCTCTTGGGGTTGTATGTAGAGAGTATCATAGGCTGTTACTCTGACTCCTAGACAAAGATAGATTTGAATTTGCGATCTATGATGTAACTCTCAGTCTTTTCCATAATGTATCTCCCTTTATTTTTTTCGTTAAGAAACTAAAATTCAAATGCCTAACTTTGCAATGAGCTGCCTGGTCCCTGGACTTTGCATAACCAGGTACCTTCATTCCCATATTTTCAAATTCTACCTGCCAATGTATATTTTCCCCAAAGATTATTGATGTGGTCAAATTTCTGCCATCATAAAAAAAACAAAATGAAATGAACCTGTTTTGTAACCTAACAACCACTATTAGTTGCTTCCTTATTTCTTTTCTTTCATCACTGCTAAACTGCTAAGCTCATAAAAATGATATTAATGACAATATTTCCTGGAGGATTGGTACTTCTACAAATGTATCATGAAAAAAATTGCAAGATCATATAATTTCAAGAATGTTTAGATCAAATAATTTGAAACAAAAGTTTTCATTGTAAGATATCTCAGAACTCTAATGTGATAATTTTCATTGCGAACTTCCAAGACGTTTTCTAATGACCATGAAATGACCATGAAAACATTCAGTCATTATATGATTTATTCATGAAGGAGAAATTAATTTCCTCTCAGTACATTCCAAACCTGTTTGCAAAAATCTAATATACTTTTATAGTCTCTAACTTCTCACTTTAAATGTTCACTTCAATCCATAAAATGCACATTTTGCCACAAACTCCTTTGAATCTTCTGTGACAACTGTCAACAATGTCTTCCAAATTGTAGTAAAAAGAGAAGAAAATAGGGACTAGTGATCGTTTAAGTCCTTCACTTACTACACTGCCGTGTTTCACACCAGTGACTCTTCCCTCCCCAAAGGTCTTTCTCCCTCACCTTCATTCTTTCTCTGTCATGATTCTCTTCCTATGTATCTAAAGATCCTTACCAGTTATTCTGGCAAGTTTCTCTATTTACCCAGTGGTAGTCACAAAATGCTCATCTCTTGTAATTTTGCTCTACATATTCTCTGATTATCAAGTGTTTTTTAATAAACTATCTACATTCTCCTGACAGTAAAATCACTACCCCTGAATTTTTTTCAAGCTTCCTGTTCACATGTCTAGCTGCTTACATCCTTTTCTGGGTTTTCCTGGGAAATCCTCAAATTCAATATCTACAAAAATATCTATTTTTTTCTCCTGTATCTGAACACATGGCATTACCATCTGTTCACTCAGCCATGTCAGAAACCTAAAAACTATTTTCTCTTGCTCAATCTTCACATAAATAGATGATTGAGTTTCATTGATTCTGTTTTCTTGATATTTTGCAACTTTATCTCTTTATGTAAAACTTAGGTTACTGATTTAGTTTAGTCTCTTATCTGTCACTTGATTATTGTTGTAGACTATACATAGGTTTTTCTTTTCCCAGTCTTAGCATCTAAGAAGGCTTTCAGAATTTTCTAATTCAAACACAAAGCTGACCATTTGTGCTACTAAAATCTTTTAGTAATCTCCATTATATAGAAGATAGTCCAAAGTTCTTTTATAGGTACAACAATATTTCAGTTCTTATATGATCTTCCAGAAACTTGTTACTTCCCAGTTAATAGTAGAACCCTCTTTCCCCTCCTGTTGACACTTGGTGGGTCATTGTGACAACTTTGAGAAAGGGAATAGAGCTGAAGTGATGCCATTTGAATTGTGAGGTTAAATAGTAAAAGCAATACATTTCTTCTTGTTGGGATGCTCATTCTTGGAAACCAACCACCATGTTATGAGCTCAGGCATCCTGGAGAGGCCACATATATGTGCCCTGGTAAACAGCCTCAGTTAAGGTTCACATTGACAGCTGGCATCAGTGTTGGTGCTGTAAGTGATCACATTTGAGCAAACCAACCTACAGATAACCAGGCCCTAGGCATTAAGTCACTCCTACCCTTTGAGTCTGCCAGGTTAGACCTCAGACTCTGTGGATCAGAAAAAAAAATATCCCCTGTGCTCTAAGTAAATTTCTAACAAAAAAAGACTATGAATATAATATATTATTTTGACAAAATTCGCTATGGAGGAATAGAAAACCAGAACAATTTTCTCCATGATTGGTTTTCTGTCTACCTTTGTGTCTTGTAAATTTAACTCTTTAAGAATTGCTCCACTATGAAGTAATCATGCTAAAATTGAGTAGGATTTTTTAAATGGGTCAGTCTTCCTGTTTATCTGAAAACATGCTGAAAATTCCCAGGAATGCAAGTATGATTTGACATTGGAAAACCAATCAAGAGATCAAAAAAAAAACTTCTTCATCTCTAG
>NW_012144855.1:1005606-1007464 GCF_000956105.1 Propithecus coquereli | reverse complement strand
CTAGAATTGAGATCATATGAAGCTGGGCTATCCTCTGCAAATAGTACACTACTGTCTCCTAGAATGCATTGCTTTGATAATGAAGGTTTAGCAGGACAAATGCCTTGTCATGTCTTGCTGTCCAACTTTTGTATCCCTAGAACTGAAAAAGTTTGCTCAGTTCTTTAGCATCTTAACCGTATTTTTTTTTTCCTGAAGTGGGGACAACAAAAGTGAGAGAGATAGGCAATTGTTCTTAACAGAAAAGTGGTAATTAATGCTATCCTTGACTATCCCTATGTCCTCCTTTTCTTGAATTTCAAGTTGGTAATTATTTATTGCCTTGTTAGATTTCCAATTAATTAAGACAGATGATTACTATATTCTTTCAACTTGGCCTAAGTGGGGACATTATCTATTCTGTCAATAGTAGAAGCAGGATTATTTTAACTATTTCAACATATTTGCAACTTTCCTTATTCACTATATTTTTTATGAATTTCAGACTTTGGAATAGGAAACACTCTCAATTTCTCTGAAGTACATCTTTCAGAATTTTCTTTAATAAGAGTCTGTTGTTAGCAAAATCTCAGTTTTTGTTACCATAAAAATATCTTTTGTCCACTCTAATTTTAGAAAGATATTTGTGTTGATGATACATTTTTATTATTTATTCTCTTATTTCATTGAAGATGAATGTATTCTTATATAGCTTCCACTTGTGTACTTAAAAATTGAAGTCTTACTATTTTATTTCTACTTTGATTATAATCTTTCTTTTTTCTGTGTATTTTATTGTCTCCCGAATTGATTAATTTGGATTTTTTTTTTTTTTAGCTTACTTAGGATGTATTGGGATGCCTTATTAAGAGGATCTTTCAAAGGTACTTGAAAATTCTCACATATTATCCCTGTAAACGTTGCCTTTATTGCTATCCTTTCTTTCCTCTTTCTGTAATTCCATTTGAACTTATATGTAATCTCACTTTACTACAATTCTTCTAACTTTGTGTTTATATTTTTTCATGGCTTTGTCTTTCTATGCTGTGTCCCACATAGATTTTTAAAGTTGTATCTTTCAATTCCCTAACTCTTCGGTTAGCTTTTTTATCAGCCTTTAAACACATTCATTGAGGGTTTTGGTTTTTTTTTGTGTGATATTATCAATTGCAATTGGTTTTTATTTCTAAAAGGCTTTTTGGTGTTTTCCAAATCTCTTTTGTAATTTTAATAGTTTCCTGTCCTTCATTGATATTTAAAATGATTTTTATATCCTTAAGCAAAATAAATGTTTATATGACCCAGGTAGTATGAATTCACTCCAACAATGCCTGAAAGGAATGAATTATGGTTACACATTCTCAGGGTTGACTTCTCCCATTCATTCAGCACCAAGAGCATACAAGAAAATTTTCCCTGGGTAAATAGGTTCGTTCCTAGTTCATCCTTTCCCTGACTGTGTATCTCCTTGTGTCCCTGATTTTGAATTAGAGGCAAGATAGTTCCCTATTATATTCTTTGCCTCAAATATGTTTTCAACATTTTAATTGACATTTCCCATACTCTGGTTTATCTTTTCTTACCTACTTCAGACATAGTGAAATCTGCAAAGCATCTTTTGGCATACTAACAGCCAAGGTAGAATTGATCGCTTCCACTTTTATGTCCACACTAAACCCCATGCATAATTAAAAACTGAACCTATGATATTTTTAAAACTTATCTTTCTATATATCCAATTCCCCAATAGTCTATAAACTTCTTTAATCAATATTATGTCTAATTTGTTGATTTATATTCATGATGCCTAGCACCACATTTAGCTCATGAACTATACTGTATAAATGCTTGGGTGGCTATAGTTTACAATACTGGAAGC
>NW_012144855.1:1002373-1003936 GCF_000956105.1 Propithecus coquereli | reverse complement strand
TTGACAGGAATAGACTATCAAAATATTATCCAATCAGAAGGAGCTATATGTTCAAAAGCAAATAGTGAGAGAATAATGTTGTTTTGGGGGAAAAAAGAAAGAAATTTTGGTGATAGGAAAAATGAGTGATAGAAATGATGCTATTTAAGTATTTTGGACAAGATGTGAATGGTCTGAGCCCATGTTCTTAGGAGATGGGAAATTATTAAGGATTTTTTATTCTGGAGAGTAGTATGATCAGATTTGTCTGAAAGTACGGTGTTTCTCAAGATGTTTTGCATGAAAAAAATGGTGCAGACAAAAAATGGAGGATCCTGGAGAAGCTTCTCAAAAGACAGATTTGGTTAGTTAAATATGTTTGAGATACTCTATATCCAGATTATCATACCCATTGGGCTATTGAATATTCTGAAAATTTCTGATGTTAAAGAATCTTTTAATATGGAATTAACCCAGTGTTAATCAAATGTGTTAATACATACAATTCTAAGAACTATTAATATCTTAAGACATATCAAATAGTAAAAAAAATATTCCAGAATAGCCTGGTGTTGATGACATTTATGAGAGTATAGAAGCTGTTTAGAAACTGAATGCAATTGTTTACACGAAAGATTTTGAGTCTTAACTTGACAGTTGGGATGTTGCAGAGTACCAATGTAGAAGATGAATAGACAGTGAAAAAGGAGTCAAATTTCACCCTGAGAGTTTCACCTTTCAGTTGCTTGTGAATATAAAACCATTGATGGGAAATAAGCAAACATAGTAAATTTATGTTTAGTTTTTAATTAAAAATATTATTTTGGTCATCCTCTCTGAAGTATTATACATTATATTAAGTCTGTCAGATACTATTTTATTGTCTGCCTGAATGTGGATCCCACTAATTCAATTGCTAAATGTTTGGTAATTCAATACCCATAAGATTTACCACTACACCCCATACTCACAGCAAAGTCCTTTCTGAATTATGGGAAAATTCTTGGAATAAAGACAAAAATTCTTTAGCAAAGAAGAAAGTGTTCAGTTTTACTGAATACGAACCCTGTTAGATCACAAGTAATATACTATGAATGGCCTTAATTACATTCTATCTTTTCTTTCTGATAGTGTCTGCAATTTGGAAGGAGGATTTATAAGGTGTATTATTTTTTTTAGCTACGTTTACAGCTTGAAAAAAAACTTTTCTATTTTTTTTGAAAAGCTATATTGTGACTTCTATTTCCAGCAACAGTGCTGACTATATATCCTGGAAGAAAAACTAGTGACATCAAATACATAGAAATGCTGTTTCTAAATGCATAGCTGACCTTGCAAGATGTTGAGGGAAATTGAAGCTGAAAACCACAGTGTTAAGTGAGCCCTGGGATCATGGCTACCCTGAGGCATTTACTAAGTTTGGTAGCTGGAAACTTGGGTTTTAATTTCTGCATGAGGGACAGGCCTTTGGTCATTTGTAAGGCGATTGCTTAGAAATAAGATTTTTGCCTAGAAGAAGACCATTGAAGAGGTGCAACTTTAGGAAAGTGTAGATTTTCAAAAGTCTTCCCACAGGCAATATCA
>NW_012144855.1:988010-989278 GCF_000956105.1 Propithecus coquereli | reverse complement strand
AATAACATTTATCGATCAACCGCTACGTATCAGGAGCATTGCTCTAAAAGCTTTATGAAATATAATCTTCAAAAGAACTCTGTGAAATAAACACAGTTATCATTTCTCAGTTATCACTTTGAGAAATGAGGAAAACAAAAAGAAGCTTAAAGAAGTTAAGCAATTTGCCTTAAGTTGAAAACTAGTAAGTGACAAAGCTGAATTTGAATGAAGGCAATCAATCTACTTTGAGATCTCAATTTCTTAAACTTAATACAGCCTCTCCATTACATGAGTATGATAGACCATACATGGGTATGATAAACTGGCAGAACTACAATTGGAACATATTTATTTGCTTTGAAAGCTGTAGTATTTTCTTCACAACATACCTCTTCACCATCTAGGGTAATATGTCCAGTGGGGGAAGTAGGGAGAGGAGGTGGAGTTGGGGGCTCGACACATGAAATGCTTTTTTTTTTCTTGTATATTTTTAGATGGGACTGAGGAAATTGAATGAACCAGGAGAGTAGTGCAGAGTAATTGTTACTTGTGATTTTGCAATCCTACAGATGCAATTAAAAAAACAAACAACAACAACAAAAACCTGTTAAGCTGCAGAAAGAAAATTATTCCCTCCTGCAGCATCTTCTAAGTTTCTCTGAAACGACATTTTTATTTTCTCCCTTCAGGTTCATGATGATAACATAAGGGTAAGAGTCAGTGTTTAGATACTTTGGCTCTGCATCAGCCTTGGTGACCCCAAATTACTAGCCCCTCTAGCTCCAAAATTTCTCATCAATTAAAGCTTTTTCCTTCTGTTAGGATCATCATCTCATAATCTAAGGTATGATTCCTCACATTTCCCTATTCTATTTCACTTTTCTCTAGAACATAATCTCATAGCAGTGCAGAATTTATTTTCAAGCAAGTGTTAATTGTAATGACCCCACATAAAGTAATTTGGTAATGTAAGAATGACTTTTTCTCCATTACACGAAAGCAATTTTCTCTGACATAGTAACCTTCACTGAACTATCCAGGCAGACTCACACAAGTGAACTACGAAGGGTAAACGATGTCCTTATTTTTCAGGGAGTTTTTAAAGCTATTAGAAACTTGTGACACATAAATAAATTGATTTATTTAAAGGATTGGATAAAATGTCTTAAACAATGAAATAAATTACAAAATACTTTGCAATCTATTTAGAAAATGTTAACATCATTGAAAAGAATTGCATTAAAGTAGCAACTCTTTCAAGATTGCTTTAACTAAATTTTTATTAC
>NW_012144855.1:985457-987960 GCF_000956105.1 Propithecus coquereli | reverse complement strand
GCCTAAAAACCATAATTTATAAAAAGTAATACCAATAAAATTGCTTATGTGGTTTTTAATGGGCCAAATTCCTTCTATAAGAAAAATGGCTGACATTGTAGGACTTCTTTTTTGGTGGTATTTCGTATTGGCTACTCATAAGCTTTCCTTGGGATCCTGATTCATTGTTGTTCATATTCCTTGTTTGTACTATGGAAAACAATCAAAATAGAGTTATTGACTTCAATTAGTTAATTAGACTTTGACTAGTCTAACTAGATTTTAATCAGTTTTATTAGATTTTAATTTGATAAAAGCGTGTAGCACTTCCACCAAACAAGATGAAAAAGTGAACTGTCCGTCTATGGTCATGCCACCCTGAATGCCTGATCTCATTTGATCTAGGAAAAAGTGAAGAATCCTCTCCTCCTCAGAAAGCAACTATGACGGTGAACATTTTAAATTTCAAAAGACACACTATTAAGTAAACAAAAACACAAGCTACACATTGGCAGAATATATTTGTAAAAGATATGTGGTGAACAGACCTTAGGTGACCTCCTATGGTTTCCTCCTGGTGCCTGTGTTTTTGTTTCAACCCTTCCCATTCAATGTAGACAGGTCCTATGACTTGCTTGTAACTCAGACATATGGCAAATGTGAGGAAATATCACTCCCATCATTAGTAATGTTATATGAGCCTTTTTCTTAGCAGACTGGAGAGAGATTTTCCTTGTGAGCTTGATGAACTAAGCAGCTGTGACGAGAATGCCTGTGTGTCAAGCAACTATGGGCCTCCTTTGGAACCTGACAGCAGAGCTCCAGCCAATAGCCAGCAAAAAGCTAGGACCCTAAGTCATGTATCAAATACATTAATTATTTCAACAACCTGAATAAACTTGGAAATAGATCTTTCCCTAATTGAGCCTCCCACAAAAATGCTGCCCTGTCAAAACTGTGACTGCAGCCTTGTGAGACCCTGAGTAGAGGACCCAGCTAAGCCATGTCCACACTTCTGAGACATAGAAATTGTGAGATAATAAATGTATGTGTGTTTGAAGCCACTAAATTTGTGGTAATTTGTTATGCAGTAATGTAAATCAAATAAGCCATATATCTTGTGAAATATATAAAAATGGATCCAGACTCTATAAGTAAATTTTAAACTTGATATCAAGAAGTCAAATATTCCAACTGGAGATGAGCAAAGTAATTCAATAGGCACTTATCTAAAGAAGACATGGAAATGGTTAATAAGCACATGAAAGAATACTCAACATCATTATTCTTTTGGGACATGCAAATTAAAAGCACGATGAGATAACACTATCCACCCACTAGTAGGGCTATAATCAAAAGGATAGACAATGCCAAGAGTTGGCCAGAATGTGAAAAAAACTAAAATCTTCACATATGTTGGTGGGAATGTAAATTGATACAGCCACTTTGGAAAAAAAAATGTTCCTTAATTTCCTTAATAGTCAAGCATAAACTCATCATATGAGTCAGAAATTTCACTTCTATCAATATTACCCAAGACAAAAGAATGTGCATGTCCACATAAAGATTGCATGTGAATATTCATACCACATTATTCATAATAGCTAAAATCTGGAACTGATCCAAACATCAACTGATAAACAGATAAACACAATGTTGTGTATCTATACAACAGAATATCATTCAGGAAAACAAAGGAAAAAATATTGATACATGTTACATCATGGACATAACTCAGAAACACCATGCCAAGTAAAAGAAGACCGATGCAGAAGTCTACATAGTATATGATACTATTTGTATAAAATTAGCAAGCAAGTATGTAGAAGTAGAAAGAGATGATTGATTGCCTGAGGCTGGCTGAGGGTGGGGCAGGAATAGACTGCAAACTGGCTTGTTCAAAATTTTAAGGATAATGAAATGTTCCAAGACTGGATTGTGGTGATTAGTGCGCAACCTTATAAATTTACTGAAAATCATTAAATTGTATATTCATGTGGGTGGATTTTTTGATATGTAAATTATATCTCAATACTGCTGATAAAATGAAGAGGAATGTGAGGTAAACACATATTGTATTAATAGGTCTGCCTGTTCACAATGGTTCTTTCCGATAGCACATTCTGAGCTTCTCCTTCCTCTGCTGATTAATCTGGAATTAGAAACATCCAACCCAAGCTGGTCCAACCGGAATATTGTTCTCTGTAATTTGATACTTGAAAGAAGAGACAAAAAGACTACGGTAAAGCTGAACTCAATTGCAATCCTACTATTCCAACTTTTTCTGCTATAGGGGTCCTGAGAGGTATTTGGTTTCTGCCTTCTACAGTGATTTATGTTGTTAAGCCCATGAGCAGGTTTTCTTCCAAAGGATTTACATTTTGCCTAATTCAGAGTAGTTTTCTATGATTTCCAACCAAATCAAATGTTTAAATTCTAATGTAGAATTTAAATGTAGCACCTATAAATGCTCTGTATTAGCAAGAGGGAATATAAATTATAAGTTATTTATTCTAGTATTTAT
>NW_012144855.1:978648-982412 GCF_000956105.1 Propithecus coquereli | reverse complement strand
TGAAAAAATGCTCAATGTCACTAATCATCAGGAAAACGCAAATTAAAACCAAAATGAGATAGCACCTTAGCCCAATTAGAATGGCTTTTATTAAAAAGTCCAAAACGAATAGATGCTGTGTGGATGCAGAGAGAAAGGAATGCTTATACATTATTGGTGGGACTGCAAATTAGTACAACCTCTATGGCAAATATAATGGAGATTTCTCAAAGAACTAAAAGTAGATCTACCATTGGATCCAGCAATCCCACTACTGGATATCTACCCAAAGGAAAAGAGGTCATTTTATTATAAAGACACCTGCACTCGAATGTTTATCATAGCACAATTCACAATTGCAATAATGTGAAATCAACCCAAGTGCCCATCAATTCATGAGTGGATTAACAAAATGTGGTATGTATATATGCCATGGAGTACTACTCAGCCATAAAAAAAAATGAATTAATGTCTTTTGCAGCGATTTGGATGGAACTGGAGACCTTTTCCTAAGCAAAGTATCTCAAGAATGGAAAAGTAAACACGACATGCACTCTCTAATAATTTGGAACTAATTGATGGGCACACATGGGCACAGAAAGAAGTAAAAATAGTTGGAAATCAAGAAGGGAGGACTACCTACGTGGTACAATGAACAATATTCAGGTGATGGGCACATTTATAGCCCTGACTAAAGCATTATAAAAGGTATCCATGTATATTAAAAATATTTGTGCCCCCTTAATATTTTGAAATAAAAAAATTGGTCCGTTGAATGTTTCTCTCATACATTTTCTACCTTAGAGCCAGGTGTGGTGGCTCCTCAATTTGGGAGGCTGAGGCAGGAGTATCACTTGAGGCTGGGAGTTTGAGACCAGCCTGGACAACATAGCAAGACCTTGTCTCTTAAAAAAAAAATGCTGTGTGTGGTGGCTCATGCCTATAGTCCTAGCAATTTGGGAGGCTGAGGCAGTAGTATCACTTGAGCCCAGGAATTTGAGCTAGGATTGCACCACTACACTCCAGCCTGGTGTCAGAGCAAGACCCTATCTCTAAAAAAAATACAAATAAAAATTTCCTCCTTCACAAATAAATAGATGACATATAGTAGTTCAAGATGACATACACGAGGAATTAAAATTTTCATTTTTACTAAAGCAAAAATAAATCACATAATCACAGAAAAAGAAGCATCCTAGTCTTCCAAAAGCAAGAAAGACACAGTGTGTTTTT
This sequence comes from Propithecus coquereli, assembly GCF_000956105.1. Taxonomy (NCBI): domain Eukaryota; kingdom Metazoa; phylum Chordata; class Mammalia; order Primates; family Indriidae; genus Propithecus; species Propithecus coquereli. The sequence continues at coordinate 981,200 of NW_012144855.1, read as the reverse complement.
GTTACCTGGCAACTCTGCATCTATTACTTTCAGAATTAAAGTGAAGTGGTTCCTAAATTGGTTTATCAGTTAAGTTGATGTTATCTTTTAATGCTTCCATGCTTCTTAGCTTAGCTCATGTTGCCCACAAATGTTATTTTTTCCTTCCTTTGGAAAATGTTGCATAGGAATAAAAATATGCATATGCAGTACAATGTGCATGAGAAAATGCACTTACATTTTATCTCTACCTACAGATTGTTTTTCTCTGAAGCATCTAGAAAACAGGAGTTATTATTTTTAATGGTATTGAATTTCAAAGAAATAAAGGTCTTCATGAGATTGAAAAAAAGAAAAAAGTGATATGGAGTTTATTATGCCATTGGAATCTAAAAATGTGTAAGATATATGAAAAATTTTCAAAATAATTTCCAATTTATCTGATGCTCATGGTGGGAGGTTATTGTAGGGTTGATTTACAGATGATGTAGAGAATGATTCATGTAATGATAGAATCTCAGAACAACTATGCCTCTGATATTTTAATCCCCTTGGGCACCATTACTGAATGCCTGGTTTCTGAACATGCCCAGTCATCAGTAAATTAATCTCATACAGTTACCTGTTCCATTTTCAGAAATTTCTGTAAACTACAAGTTCTTCTCTATATTAAGTAGTGATTTACTTCCGTTAGTTCTGAATCTCTCAACCTGTCATGCACAGAATAATGCAATAGGTAACTGTCTATATACTCAAGTAGCTATTCCATTTTCAGAAAGTGCTGTAGATATGAAGATTTTTTTTCCTATATTGAGTTGAAATTTACTCCCATTATAGAACATAGTTCTTCTTCTACCTAATAACACTTTACATATTTGAGGTTCCAGTTCTAAGCCATTATATCATAGTTTTTCAAATTTTTAGAGAAGCTTCTGGGAAGTGTCCCAGAAACTTTTGAGGGGAAGGAAGGAAAGAGAGAAGGAGAGGGAGAGGGAGGGAGGAGAGAGGTCACAAGAGAGAGAAACGCTATAAATGGGAGTGAGTAAAGAGAGGGATTTTTCCACACCCTTAAACCTACTTCATCCACTTCACGCAGAGCAGCTCTGCATTTACCTCTTTTCTAAATTAGCCTTCTACATGAAATTTCCCTTCTACATTAAATTTCAATTTTATTAAAAATATTAAAAGTCAATATTTCGTATGACAACCCTAACAGCTCCGAGTTAGATAGAGATTTAATTCTGTGATTTATTGTAGTAATTGTGAGTAATCCTCACAATATGAGAATGTAGTCACTTCAAATCATTGAAGTTCAGGTGAATGTCAGACCTCATGTACCTCAGATTTGGAATGGAATAGATTCTCAATGTTAGGTATTTGGTGGGGACTTTAGAGGTCCCTCAATTTCCTTCCAAATAATGTTAGAGTTTTTCAGAAGTCTCCCATTGGTTCAAGAAACAGTTCTCTTCAATATGCAAGGTACTAATAACTGTCATCTGCAGCAATCCTGGGCTGCCCTATGAATAACTGTAGCTTTTGCTCCTTGCAAAACATGTGGGCTCTTCTACCATTGGCCAAGGACAATTCCATCACTCCTCATGACTGTCGACAAACTATTTTTGTTGTTGTGCTGCTGCTGAGTCTTCTGATGTCTAAAACAAAGTTTTCAGTGCTGAAGCCCAAGATATTGATGCCTCAGCTAGGGTAATGATGCCCATGACCGACACAGTTAGCACTCCACTTCCCCTGTTATCAGCATTACCATCCAGACGGTCATTGTCTTTGCCCAGACAACAGCACCAACATGGCTATTTCTTAACTCATATGTCCATTCCCAATGCTGTGGCTTCTGCTGTCAGCATTATGATACCATGATGCTATCAATAGCTTTGAAAATATTTTTAGGCCTTTTTAAAAATACAAATTTCTATCAACTTTCATTATTTTGACCAAAATATCTCATGTTTTGACCATTTAGGACACTTCACACATTTTTGTAAATTTTCGTACAATCCACTTTAAGAATGCCTGCTCCCTAAAGTAATAGCTAGCAAAATATTCCCAGGTCCCTTGAACCAAGGCCAGATGTTTGTTACAGACTTTGAAGTTTGCACACATTTCCATGGGATGTGTGTTAGGAGAAGAGGGACATAAAAGAGACTGCATAGAAACCATGTTCACATGTATGTGTGGTGGAGAGACAGCCAGAGTGAAGTCCAGCAATGACCAAAGTCCTCATAGCAGTGCTGTGCTAATGGCTGGTCATTCTTTTGCCCAGCAGCAGCTGAAGTAGATTGCACCTTAGGATGGACAAGTGGTATAATTTTAACATTTTACTTGACTATGTAGATGCCTGGCCTAATTCTCTGGCACTGCAGAAGATCTGAGGAACCCCCTTTGTACTTTAGTAAATTTACATTTTACTCAGAATAGCTGCAGTGGGTTATATCCTGACAGATACAGTCATCATACTAGACATTCGAGTAGAGAGCTAAATAAAAGCAATTGAATTAAGAGCAAAAAATATAAAAAGCAAACTGTTTATATGTTAAATACAAAATTAAAGCTAGATG